>NW_027526460.1:26590933-26653433 GCF_048455015.1 Haemaphysalis longicornis | reverse complement strand
CAATGTGGGGCTATAAAATTGCGTCCAAGAGAGGCAAGGCTCTCGTCCAAGCCATGGGAAAGCACGAGCTGTACCTCATCAACGAGCCGGGAATCCCGACCCGAACGGGTAACAGCGTGACCAACGACACGACCCCCGATCTCACGTGGTCCTCGGGGCCGCTGGAGACGAGGTGGAAGTGCGACGACGCCGACCTCGGCTCGGATCACAAAATCATCAAGATCGATGTCCTCGGGCCTCAGTATAAGGCGGTGTACGGCAAGGCGAGGATAACGGATTGGGATAAGATGAGAAAGCACACGAGTGAGAGGAAGCAAGAAGAAGATGCCGAACCGTCTGCGGAATCCTACGAAGACTGGGCCAGACGACAGCAGGCCACGCTGCAAAAGTACACGCAGGAGATCACCACGACGGTGGACACGCCTTTCGTGGACGCCAGGCTCTCCAACCGGTGGGCGTTGCGCCACTCGCTCACTCGCAGGTGGAAGCGCCAGCGGCGTAACAGGAAGCTGGCTAGGCGCATCGGCCTACTGAACAAAGAGATAGCGGTGTATGCAGCCAAACTGTGCCGGGAAAACTGGCATAAAATGTGCGAAGGCTTACAAGGGCAGTTGTCGGCGGGCAAGACCTGGAAATTGTTGCGTCACCTCATCGACCCCGCACAAAGCAAGTCGACCATGAATCGGAACCTGACCAAAGTCATCAATAATTACGACGGGGATAGCGCCGAATTGCTCAGGGACCTCCAAAAGCGTTACCTCCAGACCGAAAAGGGGCGGTATCTGCCACCACAAGTGTACGAGGGGACCCCTAACGAGGAACTGGACAGACTCTTCACAATCTCAGAGCTATGGGCCGCCATCGACAAAAGCAACAGGAAAAGCGCGCCCGGGGCGGACAACATTACCTATAAGCTGCTTTTCAACATGTGCGGCAGAACGGCCAACGAGCTACTGCAATACATCAACGAGGCGTGGGAAACGTCGCGACTACCGCAAGAATGGAAGACGGCCAAGGTCCGCTTCATCCCGAAGCCAGGGAAACCACCGTCGATCGAGAACCTGCGACCCATATCGTTGACGTCCTGCGTGGGCAAAGTCATGGAGAGGATGGTGTTGCACAGGCTGCAGAGACACCTCGAGGAAACAGGACAGATGCCGGCGACCATGTTCGGTTTCCGAAAACATCTCGGTACGCAGGACGTCATGGTTCAGTTGCACGAACTCGTCATCAAACAAGCAACCAGATCGAGCCCTAGAGCCATCCTGGCCCTCGACCTCAAGGGGGCGTTCGACAACGTCACCCACGCCAGCATCCTGCGCAACCTGAACGGGACCGGCTGTGGCACCAGAACTTTCCACTACGTCCGCAACTTCCTCGAGGACAGAGCGGCCGTTCTGACGATAGGAAACGCGAAGACGGACCCGATAACGCTAGGAGAACGCGGAACACCCCAGGGATCCGTAATATCGCCCCTGCTGTTCAACCTGGCACTGCTACCCCTGCCTAAACTGCTGGAACGCATTGAAGGGTTAGACCACGCTTTCTACGCCGACGATATCACGGTCTGGACGAACAGGGCCGGATCGGAGGGGTGGATGGAAGAAACACTGCAGCGCGCAGCGACGACGGTCCACGAGTACGCCAAGTCGTGCGGCCTGAGCTGCGCCCCCCAAAAGTCCGAGCTCTTAGTAGTCCAGCCGGGCGTCGGGAAGAGGAGCAGGTGCGGCCTTAAGATCGAGATCGACGGCATCCAGGTCGAACCCACTCAACAGTGTCGGATCCTGGGGCTGTTGCTTCGCAGCGACGGCAAGGCGGACGCGGCCGTAGACAAGATATGCCTAACGTCGGAGCAGGTCCTCGGCATGCTCCGCCGCGTAGCAAAAAAGAATCGGGGCATCAAGGAGAACGACGCGCTGCGCTTGGTTCAGGCCTTCGTGGTTACCAGAACCACCTACTCGGCTCCATACCTTAACCTAACCGGAACACAGAAGGCAAAACTAGACGTCATCTTGAGAAAAGCCACGAAGCAAGCCCTTGGACTACCCGCGTACACGTCGACCAAACGGCTGTACGAGATGGGGGTCCACAACACAGTGGACGAGCTCGTGGAGGCACACCTCTCCAATCAGAGGATGCGACTCAGCGGGTCCGAACACGGGAGGAGGATACTGGAAAAGATCGGATGGAGGCCCGAACCGGTGCAAACGTCCGGCCGCGTCCCCGAACATTGGAGAGACAAGATCAACACAAAACCCCTCCCACGCAACATGGCGCCGGGGGAGGATGACGACAGGAGAAAAGCGCGCGCCAAGGCTTTGGAAACGCGCTTGGAAGGCAACCCCAATGTCATGTACGTCGACGCCGCCCTGGTCAAGGGAAGCGACAAGGCCGCTTTGGCAGTAACAACAAGAGACAGGCTCGTCGCCGTGGCGTCCACGAGGACAAGAAACGCAACAAACGCTGAAGAGATGGCGATTGCATTGGGACTAATCCAACCCGGGGCGACGCACGTCGTGACAGACAGCAAGAAGGCCTACGCGAACTACCGCGGGGGGTTGATCTCCTCCGAGGCGGCACGCGTCCTCAAACGGCACAAAACACCAGACAACGAGGTCGAACTGATTTGGACCCCCGCGCACTCCTCCCTGGTCGGCAACAACATCGCCGACTATTACGCCCGAGACATGTCCCGCCGGGAAGTGGAGGAGACGGGGGTCGACTCATTGACACCAATCACTGCGTATAAAGATATCATTACAATGTACAGGGAAAATAGACAAACGCTACCTGAGCCTCATCACTCCCTCACCCGCAGGGACCAGACGATAATACGCGGAATACAGGCAGGGTCTCTGGCCCACCCAACACTACTACATAAGATGTATCCGCACCAATACTCCGAGCTGTGCCCGTTCTGCAACACTAGCAAAGGAACGTTAAAACACGTCATCCTAGAGTGCACCGCACTAAAGGCACCAATACCCGACACACCCCCCCCTTCCCCCCTTCCCCTTAATGAGCGATGGGAGATCCTTCGGCTCAGCCCCTCCGCAAACGTCCACGTGAGCCTAGCGGCCCGTGGGCGGGAGTTGCTAGCCCGGTACGGGGCCTGGGAATGAGGCTCCGCTCCCATCGACGGGTCCCCCCCACCGGAGCGGGCTCACTCTTTCGTATAATAAAGTTTGATCAATCAATCAATGATGTTCTGCACTGCGCAGTGACACAGCACGCATCGAGTCTGAGTCAGAAGAAAGATGGCAAGTTGGGCTAGTTGGTTCATAGTTACCATAATGAAATACAGCGCGAAAAAGGACAGCGCCGTGTCGTCGTTAATTCTTCTTTTGTCCCGTCCTTTTTCGCGCTGCATTTCATTATGGTAACTCAGTCAGAAGGTATGGAGGTTGCTGCCATTCACCGAATTTACTTTGTTGGCGGCAGGGATTAGTCGCTCGAGTGCGTTGTGGTGGCGCTGAACTACGGGATTTATTTAGGGTGTGTGCGTCGTGCCCACAACGACACTCGCTTACTAACAGCATTGATATTCATTTGGTTTATGTTTGATATTGCACGACATGCGTTATTGCACACTGTTGCCGGGTTTTGTGAATCCTAGCGTGTGTTTAGTGTAACAAATTGTCCACACGGGAGCAGAAAAGAAATTTCTGTTCTTTCGCGAGCAGAGGCGCATTTTGCAAAGGGCGTTGTACACAGTTCGCACAGTGTAATCAAGTAAGATACAGTAAAAGGGTGGCATGAAAAACTGCTGCTTTAACAGCGGAGCTGTTTTACAAGCCGTAAGTTCGCCGTTGCAGGAAAAAACACCAAGAAATACCGAGCGCTCGTGAGCGCGTGCCCCGCGGCGACCGCCGAGCGTCCCGGGCATGCGCAGTGTCTTCATAAAAAAAATAAAAAGAAACTGGCAAAAATTTTGAGGAGCGAGAAGATGCCGAGCACTCGTGAGCGCGTGACTCGCGGCCACCGCCGAGTCCCCATCTAGCATAGAGTTTCTTACAATATAACTAGAGGGGAAACTGGCGCTGCAATCGTACGCCTCAATGGGCGTGATGGGTAGTTGTGGATTCAGATTGGCGCTTGATGGCTCGTGAAACTTGCTATGGATTGCAGGCAGTTTTGTTTTCGTTTTGGATTTACATGAACGCATTTGCCTACGCGGGGTGTTGGGAGGAGTGATCAAAAATACGTTTCTCCTTGAACTGCATGCCTCGCGTGCACTGACGCCACCCTGAGTGGAATGCTTTATAACCAGAGTTGCGAATTGGGTGGGTTATCAATGCATTGCCGCACAGCGAGCATGAAAACACAAATGACGGCGCTCTGTGCGGCGAAGTTGTCTGCTAATTAGGAGTTGCGGCGCTGCTCATTCGGCAGAGCAATGTATTGTCAAAGCTGACGACGGTTGCGAATCGCTTGGAACAGCCATACCTTTCGTGCGAACGCCGGCTCCTACGGCGTAGAACATGGTAGAACAGCAGCACCGGCGGCTGATAGGAACGCAGCTTGATGGATGTCACTAATTCAGGCAAGAATAACTTCTCCAAAGTTGATCGGTTTCTTTTTTCATGAGCACAAAACTTTTCACTTCCTATTACAAACCACCAGCACCGAAACTTTTACACGTAGTTATTAAAGAAGTCCGCGTCCTGCTGTAGTTGGCGAAAAATGGCAAACCTGCTCCACAAACCTTCTCGACTCCGCGTCTGCTTTTTATTTAAACGCGCCGTTTTTTTTCGTACAAAATCAATTTTTCGTCACTAACTTTTTTGGTTGCCATGTAATTTGTAAACGGAGAAGCGGGAAATAAGAGCTTTTTTGTCAAAAAACACATTTTGCGCAGCCACAAGCCCGTTCTGATCCTACGCAATCCGGTTCCAAAACTACCCATCATTCCCATTGAAGCGTAAGCGCCGCTGCCATGTTCGCGTTGACACTAGCGCCAGTTTCCCCTCTAGTTATTTGTATGAAACTCTATGCCATCTAGCGCAATGGCTCTAGAAAAAAAAAAAAAAAGGAAAGCTCCAGCATTCGCCGTAATCAAGGCAACACTTCCTCGCAACTCGCCAGGGCGGCCGCGGTCGCCGCCAAAATGGCGGCCACCATCGTCAGCTGGCCTTGCTCCTAAATAAATGTGTTTTTTCTTCTTCTTCTTCTTCTTCTCGTAACTAGAAAGCCATGTCATAGCGTACGGCCCTTGTTCGTTCGTCCTCGTGTCGTCAGGCGCATGCGTTCACACCAGGCTTGGGAAAGGTCACCTCACCCACCGCATTCTGTAGAAGCCATTAAGGATTAAGAAGCCATTACATTGAAGACGTCGTCATCTTCTTCTTCGTATATGACAACGAATACACACACCACATTATGTAAATAAACATCATACTGAAACTATTTATCTGTCCGCGAATGCTCACCTACAACATATTCGCCATTCATGTCTTGCGAGTGAGTGCAAGCTTGCCTAGATCTTTTTTGTTTATTTTATCTGGCGAGCGTGAAAAAGCTACCATTTCTCTCCGGAGATGTCTTGAGCTGTCAGTTCGCCACACGCCTACGTCAGTGTGTGCACCCGGCCGCTTCGAGATCTCGCTTTCTTGAGCAGGCCGCCATACAAGCGGAAGGCGCTTCCACTCGCGTTGATAGAAAGGGGTCTGGTTTAGACAGCTGTAAGACGTGTTGCAAGGAGTTCACGGCTAACACGGCCGCAGACAGACCAACGACGTCTTAAATATTACACTGCTTTATAACATCAAATATTGCTCTCCTCCCTAGTTTTGTATAATTCTGAACTTTTCAGAGGTGCAAACATTTCCTAATCCAGCTCAGGCCGTCTTTAACGCGGCATACTTGAGGTTATAACTTGCAATAAACTACAGATTTTGTGTATTGAATAGTTTTTGTACTTATTTCGTCATTATGCGTACGCTAAAGGGGAAATAGGCAGATTAGTCATACTTTTACTCCAGGCTGCTCTGTGTAATCGCAAGCGTAAGATCTTTCATTTAAACAATAAACGTAAGAACCGATCGTTTATTTCGTCCCAAATTATGAAAAAAAAAGAGACGATATCTTTTGGAGGGTTGCTCAGGTATGCGAAGCTTAGACTTACTCCATCATGTAAAGAAGTAACCGCGTTGAATGACTTTGGTCTATTTTGCGTAAACCCATGTGTATAATATTAGTACGCAAGTGAACACCTCCTAATATCTACACCACCTGTCTTAACGAAAACACAACGTTTCGTTTTGGTGACGACAAAGGAAATCGCCGTGATACGGTATTTATTATCCCCGTTATGTGGGCCATGGTGCACATAGCCAAAATTATTGCATTTTAGTTTTCAAAAACCATGTAAGTGACGTCACCGATACTGGTTAAATAAAATATACCGTAAAATGAGACGGTAACAGCTCAAACAAAAGGATAATTTGTGTTTAAAACGATTAAGAAAGTCTAATTGAATGTGTAACCCAATGTATACTAATTTCAGCGGTTTCGAGAGCACCAACTAGTGGCGACGAAAATCAGGAGCTTCATTCTCAATCAAAACAGATATGCTAGCCCGCATGTTTGCGGGAACGAAAATTCTTGCTTTGTATACATCGGGGCGAAGAGGATGTGAGCTCCCGTTACTTGGCTAAACCACTTTTATTGTGGCATGTGGTGCAGAAACACCCACTATGTAGGCACTCAAGTGTTGCCTTGTGATGTCCGCCTGCCTTGTTTCCCTTTGCTTTCTTATTTCCTGCATGCTTACTAGAACTCTGCTTTCTTCTTTCCTGCAAACTTACTAGAACTCATGTACGCAGTGCCTGAGAACGACACTGCTGAATGCAATCCAGGAGCTGTTGTATGGCTGCTAGTAAATCTGTGACTTTAGGTGCCATCTGTTGCACCAACGAAAATGTTTTAAAGTACCAAACAAAAAACCAACAGATTAAACAATATTTTACGGACTAGTTAGGTAACTTTGGTAACCCAATTACTTCGGCTATGCAGTGCACGGGCGACTACTCATGGTACAAACATCCCCCACTTGAGTTTTTACAGGTCACCAAAGTAAATTTCCCACCAAATATCCCACCAAAAACAAAAAGGCGAGGGGTTGTACAATGACAGTCAGTAAAAAAAGTCGGAAGTTTGAACATCCAAACAGGTTCTAGCACAATAAAGCCTATCGTAACCAGACAATGGGTAAGATTAAATATCGATGAACAAAGCGCTGTTATTGTTTCGGGCTCACGGAAAAGAAAATAACAAACAAGAAGATTCCGTATGATGGCGGCTAACCACCTTCCACGAATCAAGTATCAGATAACGGAATCGTTGTGTGCACGAGCTGAGGCGTAATTAAATCTGGCCGATATCGTATGGGGCGAGTGATCTTTAACTGCTGGACTACGGCGGGTGTGTCCCCTCATGCGACGGGGCCGCGCGCGAGGTCTCGGACGGGAAGACAGCGCACGGGTTATTTAATTTGTCAGAGAAATGAGCTTTCGACGGGGTCATCACACAAGCCGTGAAATGAGCCGTGACAGCATTGCAGTATGCCCTGCGGCGAGGGGGCCAGTATTGGTTCAGCCGCACGCGACGTCGCGGGATCTGCGGAGGACCTCATTAGGCGTCCCGACGAGCATTGAAGAGGCCTTCCAGTGTGCCGTTCGACACGATACCGCGTATTAGGTCGAGCGTGATGGTCGCTAGGGGTTGAAAGGAGTGAATTGTAATAAATGTAGACAGTCAATGTCCCCCGAATCTATGTTTTAGATGGTTTTTAAATGGGCGTGTGGATATAATTGTGCATCCGGAAGTTTTACTACTGTATATCGAAGAAAAATAGAGAAGCGTATTGGGTTTTTGTTTCACTTAAACACATGCTGGGATAAAAAGGGATCAAATACCCATCTGATGCCTACTGTATGTCCGCGAATTTAGGTTATTGGCCGAAACACGTAGAGGGCATTAACAATGCGGATTTTCGTAGTTTCAATAACAACAAATGCCTATCGCCCGTGTACATGTAATTCTACTTATTGCCGAACGTCTCTCCTGCACCAAATCTCTTCGTTAGTGGTATGGCGGCGACACTACCGGAAGAGATGTTGCTTACAGTGATGTTTTTCACGTCTGCGGTGAAATGTTTGCAATTTCCCCCTTGCTAATTGCGGACTTAATGGGGCCTCCACGTGACCTATTTACCTGTGCAACTCTTGAAGTCGCGTAAGAACAGGTTTGCCTAGGTTACGAAGAAGGACATGCAGGTTACTTCGTCATCGGTTTACACCGGTGGCGATGGTTCTAAGTTATCTTTTACCGTATAAATTGGCATGGCCCAATTACAGGTTTACATCGTCTGGATCGGCGGCTGGCGAAGACAACGCAAAGTTCTGGAAACCTTCCCAGATGAACACATTTCGCTGCAAAAGAGGAATTCCCAGCGTTCACAAAACCCGTTTGCAATTGCGCCGCACAGTTAGTTACCTGCTGCGACATGGTCCAAGTTTGCTGCCGACATCTCGAAGTAAAGAAGGGAAGGCAGCCACACACAACACGCGAAATGCCGAACGGGGGACTAAAGGATGCAAGAAAGAAATTGGTGCTTTTTATATTGTGGGGCATCTCCTTTTTCAACTCACAGCGAGTACTTCTGCAAGCATTACGGAGACCTTTTGAGAACACATAGACTGCAAGTAAAAATAACATGCCAAGAGAAAACGAGGAGATAGGGTCAACGGAACCAGGTGAGGCCGTCAACGCAGATTTGAAATTTCGGCTTTCTCCTTAAACTACAGTCCCCTATTGCTTTCTTTTTGTTGCTTCATTTGTTTTCGCTTTCTTCGTGCTAGCATTGACGACAACTGCTCATTCGCAATACCTCCTTTAAAACAGAAAATACACGGAAAGAAAGAATGCTTTAAGTATTACCACTTTCAACGACGGTCGCCCTAGGCACAGTCGGCGAAGACTAAACAAAGAGGCGCGAGAGTACGATTTCGGGATTGGATGAGTGCGCAGCAGCGGTGCTGTCGAGGGTATCCGCAAATGTAAGCAAGGCAAGCCCACATCTAAAAGACAACTTCCGAGGACGCAATTCTAAAAAGCGATGGAATGACACCAACTGTAGAGGGAGAGGGTGGCAAGAAGTGCGTTCCGGCAAGTCGAAGCACCACGCATGTGGAGTGAACATCCACGGTCTAGCGCGCCGCATATATTAAAGACGATAGTCTTTCTTGGGCTACTTAAACTCAGAAATTTTGGTCTGTCTGTATGTCTGTCTGTCTGTCTGTCCGTCTGTCTGTGACTCGATTCAGCCACCCGGCCAAAGCAAAACAATGCCTGCGCAATAGTCTTATATATATAGCCAAATCTACCCGTCCCTGTCCGGTGTAACGTTCATACTTGTCAACATTGTTGAAGAAGAACAATACATTACGCAAATATGAGACAACAAATCAATACAGAAGGGATATTTGCAGTGTTCCTTTATAAAAAAATCAAACATGCTTGACTTTTGCGAAATTAAATACTTCATCAACTGCAGAAAAAGAATTCACTCCGCCGTCGCCTGCTGTCGCCCGCGCCACTATAGCTTCTGGCAACATTTTAAGAAATCAACCGGCAACAGTTACGCAAGGTTCCACTAGATAGATTCCACGTTCTGCTTGCAACGCACGTGGAGTAGGGAAACGCGGTTCTATAAACGTTGAAGTTGGGCGCCTCGATTAACGCGCGTCTTCGCCGTACGGCAGCGTTCGCATCGAGACACCCGGTTTGGAGCAGTGGAACGCAAGAAATTTAAAGTGATTTAAGCAAACCTTTGGCGCCTTTACCTTGGGAGGAGCGCGACGCAAGAGGAACAACATGAGAGGTGAGCGGGAAAGCGAAGGGAGGCATTTACTTCACAAAAGCCGATAAAGGCTATCGTCTTTTGATGGCATTTGCAACGAAAGGAGCAGATACGCGGTCAATTTTTTTTATTAGGCGGAGCTTTGTGTCTCAGGGGAGCGGCGGGCGAATCGAAATAACTCTGCAATCTGATTGGGACTACCGGGCAACGGGTGCGTCAGTCCTGTTAAGGAAGACAAAAAAAAGAATAAATCGGTTCTTGGAACTTGGATTGAATATAGTACCGAAGAGGAAAAATGAAGGAAGAGGACTGGTTGGGGAGCTCATTGGCTGGCGGAACCAATTTTCGTAGGTGATAACGGCGGTCATGAGAGGAAAAAAGCTTCAGGCTGTCGCTCTAGAACCTGTCTGCTGGGGCAAAGAATATTTTGCCCCCGGAGAACAGGCGGGTGTCGGGTCCCAGAATATCAGAGGTCCGGGACGAGAGGGGGCAATAGATAAATAATTTCTGAAAATGATTAATATTTTAATGTTCTTGTTGTTACTTCGTGTGTACACTCAGCGTTCCAATTTACGGGTTAGCGTTACGTCGAAATCAGCACCGCAGCGTGATTCTTTGCGTGAGAGGAAGTCCAGATTGAATTAACGGAAGAGCCAACTCCAAGCCATTTACCTGTCATGATCAATAGGAAATTAATCTTGCCCATGTGTGCAAAAAATTTGCAAGCGATCGCCTAAATTTTAAATAAGGCCTGTCTTGACAGAGGTGACCTGTATAACGCGTTATGTGATCTGCGTAGTATAGCTATACAAAGAGGTTAGCAAGAGCCTAGTAAGGAGCTTCAGCTTAGTCTGGAACCTCGGAGCGACGGAGCATTTAGTCAATCAGTCAAGATCGGTTGAAACAGAATGCGCCGTGCTCTATCCGGCGGAAAGGCTAATTGCACAGGCTTATTCTCCGCTGATTGCGGTGCTTCGCCTGTGCACAGATGGAATGCCTCGTAGAGGCCCTAATTAGCCTAACAAGAACCCCGGCATTCAGGAGCACAACCTACGGGATGATCCCGATTCCGCGGTCTCAATGTTCATTACAACTTCCGCTTTCCTTTAAAAACTTTTCGCTCTTACGCGGAGCAGAAATTTGATGTAAGGAACTGTCGTCAAATTGCTCCTCTTTGTTTCTTTCTGCCCATGCTTCCTGTAAATACTCCCTAATTACTGCTCTCATTTTGTGGGAAGAATAACAGCGCTAGTTTTTTTCCAGCAGTAATCATTTCATTACAGGCAGCCAGCTCATTATGGGAAACTCGTGAAACATGAATAACTCCGTATGTAGATCATTGAGGTTTCCAGGGGTTCAGGTCCTCGCTATTGGACCTACTATTTACGTTAAAATTTGGCCTCGCCAGTACACTTAGGCGACGATAGACCATAGTTTAGGCTTTGTAAACCCCTTCGTCGGGACGCCAGTAAAGTCAGTACGGTGCTGAATAAGAGGTATAGATAAAAATAAGCAAAAAAAAGCAATTATTATTCACTGATTTTATATCGGTTCTGCGCTGTTTGGTGATGGTTAAGAAAAATGTGTATCATTATTACAATAAACTTCAACAGCTAGCCTGAAGTGAACACTATAGCTGCCACCAAAAAAAAAAAAAAAAAGCAGAATTTATCTTTTTCGTCCAAATGCCTTTTCGTCCGACATTTATGCGATAACCTCACCCTTGCCTTAAAGGGACCTTGCAACACTCTTTGAGCAGTGCAAATAAACCTGTGCGACGTTTAGATGACACTGCCAGGAGCGCTTGAGCCAACTATTACTCATGCACGTGAACCGGTGAGCGCGCAAATCGCTGTGAAAGACGCGGAAAAACGAACCGCGCTGTCTTCATTTTCCTCATTATGCACCCCTGGCATGGCCAAAATGACGCCATTGCGGCCATGGTTGTCCTATTGGCTGTCGCTGGTCAACTTCGTGGTTTATTTCTCGCATTTCCTGTGGCGATCCGCCGTCTTCGGCACTGTATACTAACTCCTTTTGTCTGAACCTGCTCATATCATTTCACCTTACTTGGGGTGAGAAAAAAAAACTGCAGCAATATGTTTTTAAAATTTCTTCGCTAACGGCCTTTTCGGGAAGGGAGAGAGAGAAGGAGGAAGTTTTGGTGAAGTTGTCTCATAAAAGGTTTCTTCCTTTCTTTCGGTGTGCTTGATTTCGGTACTTGTTGCAACTTTCCGTGAGTGCCTCTTCTCGCGCGAAGAATACACGGAAGACATTTGAGCCAGAAGAATGGAGGGAGTTTCCGCATTCTCTGCGTGAGGCGTCACTAGTCTTGAGGTGTTTCTTGGGGGCATCCCTGGCAGCGGCAAGGAAGAACGTTGTGTCCTTGCTCTTTGCTTGAAGAAGGAAAGCAATGCACTGGAGAGGATAAACGATGCGACTTTCGACGGTCCTGTTACCCCCCCCCCCCCCCAAAAAAAAAAAAAGAAAACACCCGTGATACGGCCTCTACAAGAGACCTCTTTAGTTATGATAAATGGTTCAGTACGCCCATTTTTTCAGTAGCTTCTCAGCATTGCACCGGCGGGGATCAGGAGTTACAGAATAAGAGTCTTTTGGGGATTTCTTTGTTTTTAGTGGTCTTTCTATGTATCAGGATGTATTGTGGGTTTGTTAGTAACTAACTTTGTCAAATCACCGCTCGCGGTGGATACCAATTCATTATTTTATTGTAAGCAACTGAATCAACGTGAACACCATCATTTTGCGAGGCAGGCACTGGTGGCGATGCAGTTGACACTCCTGAAGTTGTTAGCAGTTGGTTATAATTTTCTTTATTTATGCATATGGTTAGTAAATTCCGCATTGAAACTTCTTATCACCACGTGCATTGAAGAGCATTTAAATCTTCAATATTAAGAAGATACGAAAATATGAAGATACGAAAATAGCGGAAGCTGCGGATGATATTGGCAGCCTTGTCTGATTATTTTTAGTGACAAAACGCTACTACCCTACCTCTGCCGGTTTCACCGGGAAGTTCGTGAAGCTTGTTTCACCTAACCTCATTTTTGAAGCTACTTGCGGGAAGTCTCCTGTATTTTCCCATTATTAACTCGCTTGCGCTGAGGTTGATGCGCAGCGGAGGAAGGGATGGCGTATACGATTCCGCTCAAGTACCCAATTTATTAAACTTTTCTTGAAAGAAAATTTGTGGGGAATACTGTAAGCTAAGCAAAAAAAAAAGAAAAAGACTGCTGCCTGCTATCTATACGCCAATGCCGTATCAGGCAAGCTGCCACCGTTATTGCTCGGGAAGAACGATTACTGTGCCTTTACATCGCTTTTAGTAACACCTAGCTTTAAACAATCGAATTAACTCAAGCTCTCACTCCACAATGCGTCTTCGTTTTTGGCACAATATATCAGCTTATTTCCATTCGTACTTTATTGCGTGCGCTGTACGGCTGCTTGCAACTTGCGAAGCCAGACAAAATATCATAGTAGTAATAAAGAAGGGAAATTTTCGATATACATATCCGCGCACTTTCGGCACAACGCTGGACGCGCAAGTAATTGTAGTAAAGGGTGCTTCTTTATGGATCCACAAAAAGGAAGGAAGTGAGGCTTGTCGTTCGAGGGAAATGTCTAGCGGCCTGACAACTTTGTTTACGGAGACACCGCTAGAAATTATTGAAAATAGTGACGGGTGTGGCTTACCGTGTTATGAACAGACTTACGTGAATCGCCAAGAAAACCAACTAAACCTGCCGCCACTTCATGCTACACAAAAAACCATGCTGCTTTGTGGATTTTTTATCACGCAACATTTTTTTCCTTACAACCCGTTCATTATACCCCTTTACTACTGATTTATCAGAAGCTGGCTCTGACTCAACGGCAGCGCTAAAAGGGGAATTTAGGCGGCCTCTACGTGCCAGAACGTTTGTGTTGTGTATTGGCACGCTCCGTTTGTTGAGATTTTTATTAAGACTGACCGACGCATTTTGTGCGCTCATTTTATTGTAGCTTTGCCGTACGGAATTCAATCGTCTTTTCGTGCTTCTCTGACCACGTGTCAAAATTTACGCCTCTCATCAAGCTAGTTCATTTTTGCACACGGTTTTACACCTTCCTGCCTTTGTCCTGGGCCGCAATGAACTTTAGCCGGAGTAACGTTTTCGTAGTTGGAGAGAGCTGTTTACGGATTGGCTCACATTGGTTTAGGATCCTGGATTTGTAGAATTTAATACAGATTTTATAGATACTAATTTAACGTAATTATTAGTACAGAAGGAGGTCCCGAATTAAAGCTATCGATGGGACCTTCTGTTAATGAGGGCGACTATATAAATGAAAAAATAATTCAGGCAGTAAAGGTGCGAGTCAGCCGAACAGAATCAGTATAACATGCGAGCCGAAAATTCAGACAGACATTATACAATATTCCATGCAGATAAACTGATTTAGGTACTATACACAGGGTAAGAAAAAGATTAGCGGAAAATTTGTCAAGCAAAAATCATCCTGAACGACTGTAAAATGAACGCTTAGAATGGGACATTTTTATGATTATTTGTAAGGTATTCCACAGTTGTATGCCTGCAAAAATATCTCTTTGTTTACCATAATTAGTCTTGGCCTCAGGAAGCAAAACATAATGACTACGTGCGAATCTTGTAGAGTTGGTGTTCGCGAGGTTGGAATCCGAAACGCAACCTATGATAATGTCGTGTGTACAAGCCCGACAAGTGTGCACTGTCAGTTTTAGCTGAAAAGAATGTTTTAGTGGAAGCATACTCAGGCGTGTGTAGATGGAAATTGCTGGTGCATTGAAAGGGCTCTAAGTAATGAGGTGAACAGCAGAACAGCAGATGGTGCGCTACGGGTGTGGGATTTGCAAAGCACGCAGGTTGCGCTAAACCAGTCTTCTCTTCTTCCTCACCTCCGGAAGTCAAATTATGCCGCTGTGATAGAACGCCCGAACGCGTGGCTGAATTACATCTTTTGGTGAACATTGCGGTACTTGTGTTAGCCCATAATAGGAATCAGATGCTATCCGTGAGCCCCTATGTAATAACCGCACAAGACGCCATCCTGCAGCAGATATTAACGTGTTGACAAGAATGATGATGATGATGGGGGCGAATATGGGTTTAATGTAATCATCGATTGTATATGAAGTTTAACGCAAGGACAATGTAATCTTGCATACGTGTGATTACATGCTCCGGCGTAACAACTGAGCTAAGAATATCTGTGCAGGTGCCCCCAAAATTAAACTGAGCATGGGTTGAAGATTTTGAGAGGATTTCTCCACCGTGTGCCTAGCCAGCAACCTCCAAGTGACTTTTCAAGTAAGTAATTCAAAAATAAAATCAGGCCGCACATGTTATATTTATGCATGCAGCAGCGCAAAATAGAAATTTTTCCAATTTCACGAACCCGTGCTCCGTTTACTTTTTGTTGTACCTGTACATACCGTGATGGTCATGAGCATTGCACATTTCTCAGCCATTCTGTATGATTAGTTGAAACGTATTCGTCAGCCTATACTCATTCGTCATTCGTCTCACACTTTAGTACTGACCTTAACTCACTCAGCATCACACTTTTCCCACCTGAACCTGCATTCACTCACCGCCCTACTCTCCTGGGAGTATCAGAACAAACAAATAAAAATGGGTCTACTGGTACACCACTAGGCCAATTTATGGCTAAGAGCAAAATGAAATGTCTCCAACTGCAGTTGTAGCAAAGCAGGCACTCACAGTCACTTTTGTTTGGTAATAGGTTTCTAGGAAGATTCTTGCCAGTTCTTCTGAGGTGCAGGAATTATTCCACTCGAAGAAGCACAAACCAGGTGTAATTTTTTAGCCGAACTCGTTAGCGGCTGCACCAGAGCAAAACGACAACAGCCGGCAGACTGCTCGAGCAAGGGCTGTGGCTGTTTTCAATCAGGGAATCGCTCTCAATGCAGCTGGGGCCAATGGAAGTTCTGCTAAGGTTTTCGAGGAAGAATGCGATGCACTTGCGCTGCTCAGGGCCATTAGGTAAGGCGGCTGGGAGGGCGCTGGGCTAATCGACTTATTTATTTAAACTGCGAGAGAAGCCACTTATTTTTCCTCCTGTTGGTGCAAGTTGGTTCCATTGCATCATCATCTGCATCACTGGCTGAGACAGCTCTTGTAAAACGCTTTTCAAACGCTCCACTGCTCTTAATTTTGCACTGGTGGCTTTAATTATAGTTTGCTATATTGGGTATTTTTTATGCGAAAGCCTTAAATCTCTGTTTTAATGAACACGTGAGATACTAAGAATCGTTTTGGTGTGCACAGAATGAAGAGCACAGGTAACTAAAACCTCTAAAGGATGAGTGTACCGAATTCAAACGATGAATTTAAAGTAGGTTCCCCAAGAATATTGTTTACAATATGCCTGGATCTTAAAAATACAGTCAGGGGTAATTTCGCCTGCACACAGAATGGATGTCAAGAAATGGTGTATTCATTTTTAAATAATTCATTCATGGACACGAGGAGAGAACGACACACATTGTCATGATTCCTCTCCTCCCAAGGGAGCACTACTCCTCTTTTAGTTATGGGCAACTTTAGCCATACAGCAGTGGGATCGATTGCTGTCTTGTTTTGCCGAGTACTCAATCGTCCACGCTTTTCCTGTTACACGTTCGCCCACAGCCGATAATTAGCATGTGCACTTACTACAAGGCGGGACACATCTTAACTTTTGCTCGCACCGAACGCAATGCTATCTATGCCAAGTACACGGTGCCCGAGCCATACCCAACACCAAAACATTTCCAATTAGAGGAGGCTCTGAGCAACAAGGCCTACACGCGCGCAGACATAATGAGTGCCAAGCCATTTAATCTTCAATATCCTCGCAGGCGCATGAAAGGAAGAAAGTCAAAGACAAAAGGGCCGAGCTCTTAGAGGTGGCCTCTTGTCCTTTTTGATGGGACAGAAATGAGAGGACCCAGCAATGTTCGGGTCATTAGTCATCTCTTCGGCAGGCGTAATGACGAGGCCTAGGAAGAAACTGCGGTTCCAGCGCGAGCATCAATGTAGCCCGGCTTGGGCCGCGTATGGTAGAGGCGTGTGGTAATTAAAGGACACGGCGTTAATTGCGAAGGCGCGCGCCTGTGGTATAACGTGACGGTGAGCTTTGTGAGCGGCAGCCGCGGCCTTCTGTCACCGTGGCAACAGAAGCTGCTTTTCGAGTGGCTCCCCACCATCATCGCAAAAGGGAACATACGCGACATAATGGGGAAAAGCAGGTGCATGTGCTTAATCACTGCTATGCGGCCATTAGATTCTTGCGAGCTTTTCTATTGGTTTGGTTCCGACCTGGCTCTTTTACAGCTGCGTGTGCTGGTGGGAAGGGAAATGTTAAATTTGCTTCTTTTCTTTTTTTCTCTCCTTTTTTTTCCTTCTTTCTTCATTTCTTTCCTTCTTTTTATTCCTCTTTGATGTTTAGGTAGCGTGCGCGAGAAGTCCGCAATCAGACTGCTTCTAATTTCCTCCCGGTCTTGCGTTCTTCGGAATTGCGGTTTTTGTTCACTGTTGTCGATCTTTTCCCCCGCAATCTTTGATTACAACCAAACAGTTTGTAATTACGAAGTCATATTTGCATTGGCACGCACCGGGACACACAGATTACTCGGAAACGATGAATGTCTGTTGCGATATCGCAATCAGGCGCAAATGAAAGGGCGAAAGAAAGTACGAAACGTCGAAAGAGTCCGAGCGGAAATTCAAGCCACGCGTAATGGTGATGAAAGCAGAAACGCGGCCAAATGTTTCTCCTGATACAACGGCAACTTGATGTCACAATAAAAATGTTTAGGAACCTAAAAGCTGAAAGTGGCAGTTGTATTACCGCCTATTGTTTTGCGCGGCCCTAGGACTTTATAAGTGTCACTATTACCCGCCATATAAATAGCTCTTACAGACAGTACGAGGATGGGTGCCAGTACGCACGCACCCTAACAAACTCTCCGGAAAAGCCTCTCGCCAAGACTTCAGAAATGAGGCCACCACTGTGTTCCGGTTGCTTTCTTGATTGAACTCAGCGTTAAACGACGCTGTCAAGATTATTTTTGCTTGTCGACTTGTGCTGGTAGTGCCCTTTTGTTACTTTTGTATATCTTAGGTTGTGTTAGACATTGCGTATCATACCTCTTTCCTCGGAAATGCGCACATGGTACCTCCTGCTACTCTCGCGTTGAATGGTTTCGACAGCAGTAAAATGGTGCCGTTATATGTACGACCTTCTCAATAGCAGATAAAATGTGGGGAAGATCTTGCAAAGAATAAGAGCACTGACCGAGAACTCCGAGCCCTCTTCACAATGAGGGTTTGAAGCGGCACAACAAGCAACAATAAAGGCGAAGGAAAAAAGAGCCCGGGAATGGAGGGCAACAGAAACTTCAGCTCGCTGGGCCACAATAAATGGGGGAAATGGATATAGATACAAGCAAGCGAAAGGAAAACTGCAAGACAGCCAATAATTGTGCAAGGATGCGCTCAGTATGGTTTTTTTCTACCGCACGTCTGACAGCACCACCAACAAAATGATTTTGTACTTTTCCGACCTAACTTCTTCCGTTTTTTCGGTAGTGTTCAGGTTCTGCAAGCCTGGTAACCCGCTTTTGGAGGCATGCGCATATCTTAATCCACTGGGAGGAGGGAACGGAAAATGCTTGTTCAGGAGGCCCTGCGGAACATCAAATGTGAAAGAGGCAAAACACAACCTCTGTCGTCTTGCAAGAAGGCCAGTATTCGAGAAAGCATAATAGGGGTGACAAAAGAGGTTCTACAGGAGCAGAAACGTTCTCGCCAGCGTACGGGTATACGCCCGCCATAATTTCAACCAAGACACTAGGACCAGTGCAGATGGCGGACAGAAGTAAACTACTACTTAAAGTAGTTTATTCTTGCGGCAGAATAGTTACAAGCAGTGTATTTGCAGTAAGCGGTGTTATAGCCAGAGACTGAATCAGTAATGTCGGAATCGGTTCCGGCAAGTAGATCGTAGGAAGCATAAAACGCTTGCGCGAATATGCTCTTGACGTCGAACAAGCCATCGCCCAACATGCCCAAGGCATAGAAGAAGTGATAACCCTAGAAGGCTTATGGGGACAGAAAAAGGTAACGTTCTCTTTTTATAAAAAAAAACATTCTTCTGTATACAAAGGAGCACCCTCATGGTAAAGGTGCGGTTAACCAGTGACTACCCAATTGAGTTGCTTCATGTTTCAGTCGACCAAGCGGGAGGTCACCATAGGCAGGCAAATCAGTAGTGCTGCGATGGGGTTTTGAAGGGTTCTGTTGATTTCATGCGTTGATATTGAACTCGTGAGAGATTGCACGTAGGACGTTTGGCGCGTTTGTCCCTAAAAGAGTGCTGCGGAAGGATTATTGCCATGCTGTCGATACGCGCATCGTGACCTCTATGATTACTCTCTATTAAGAAACGGTGACTGAGGATTAAAGAAGATTATATTGTAAGTAGCCTGGAATCAATGCTGAAAGGTCACCAGGTTCCATTGGCGGTCGCGGGAGGGGCTGAAGACGACTTTTAAGACAGTCATAAATCCAACTAATTGTCTATGTTGGGCTTGGAGAATACAAATTCTTTGCTAATGTTAGAGCGCTTATTTATATTTCCTGTTTGACCTCAAGCATGGTGGGGTCGCCAAACTGCAAAACTTCGAAAACGCGGAAGTTATTCTTGCGCGAAAACACGCTCAAATCGCATCGGCGTATTTCAAAATGTTCCCATCACGTTTTCAAAACTCAACGGCTTATGCGAGTCACGGACTCGGGCGATGAACGGTACGTCTACTGACTGGAAAACATGGCGCCCTGATAAGGGAAGTGGAGGTTAGATTCGAGACTGGCTGTGCAAGGCGACGTCCAGCTCACCGATTTTCGCGCGGAGACGCTACACTTCGCCTTACTGCGTGCACTTGGCAACATAGAGTTTCAGACTAATATGTACTACAGGGAAATCAGGCACTAGTGTCTTGGCGAGCCTCGCTTCAGTGAGTGTGCAGTCATGTACCGGGTTGGAACGTTGCACTTGTGCATAGCATAGCTTATGAACATACTGAAAACTTGCTTGTGGTTGCAAAAAAAAACAAGAATATTGTAAACGATTCTGTAAATTTGTGTTATTAATGAAAAATGAAGCCCCGAAAGAGATTTTTTCCAAGAATACTTTAGAAACGAGCAGGATTAAAATTTTGCCTTGTTTGTTGATTTCGGTTTCAAAAGCGAAAAACATTGATATGGCTAGCCAAGCTAAGTAAGAGGAGAACGTTTCTATCTGCTTTAGCGGTGCCCAAGTCCGTGACGGCATGCGAATGCAGCGGCAGATATCCCCCTATAGCGTGTAATAGTGTGAAGCACACCAGGCAGCGAAGGAGCTGAGCAACCGGGACGGCCCATCTCGGCTGCGTGCATTCAGGCAATCCAGAGTCAGTGCGTTGCTTTCAGCACAAATTCTGCGTTCCAGATTGATAAACTGATTTGAACATAAAACCATCTACATTCTGGCATAGAATTTCGAATTGAATTGCTTGCAGAGTTTAACACGCCGACGCAATGCAGGCGATGAGGCGCGCCATAGTGGAGAGCTCCGGATTAAGTTTGACCACCTGGGGATGTTTAACGTGCGCCGAAATCTAGAACACACGGCGGTCCTCGCTTTTCGCCTGCATCAGAAAAGCGGCCGCCCGGCAACCCGCGTCCTTATGCTGTATTCTGCTGTATCCTTATGCTGTATTCTGATATGATATATCCCTAGCGAACGTTGTGTGGTAGCAGATGGTAGTAGGGAGGCGTCAATTCTTCGCACGCCCTCCAAATTTCGCACAGCGAAAGTACTATGGCGAGCTTTCTGGATTTTGAAAACCGTCTATTGCCATCGCATGCGACTGAGCATCGGTGCTTAAACGGGTTTAGACTGAGGCGCTTTAGCCTAAAACTGAGGCTTTTTTGCTCATACTGAATATAATGACGGGTTGCATCCAGATAAAGGTAATTTATAACTAAAACATCCCCCCTTCCTGAGAACCGGAATCATTTGGTCTGTAAAAATTAAAATAAAACAAAGAAGCGCGGGGGTGGGGGGGGGGAGGGGGGCTATGCTGGTTACGTGCCGAAATGTCTCTTCTGGGCTGGGATACGAGGCGTCGTACATTTTAAACCACCCGTGGATCTCGAACCTGCGTCTAAATCTCAACACACAAATGTTTACTTTTTTTGTTTTTCGTCTCCATCAGGAAAGCAGCTTCTGGGATCAAGACAAATCCCACCCTCATGATCAGCAGCGCCGCCCCTTAGAATCAGTAAAAAGCGAGAGGTCACCGTTCTCTCCATACTTCTTTCTTCCCGGAGGCATTGAAATGTTTGCCGCATAACTTCCACGAGGTCGTGACTTTATATAAAAAGTGCTTTAAATAAAAGGATGGCTTTGTAGGCGAAGATGGCCAAGGATGGATGACAAAAAAGGATGACGAAGGAGAAGAAACTCGGCTGCAATCGTGGATTTAAACCATCGTGAAGCGCGAGACACATGGACGACTGGTGCATGCGAATCGCATGAGACTGATCGTTACGACGGTCGCCACGAACAGTCGCACGCGTGAATTTGAGACACATGGTCCGATGCGAGCGTGCGATGGGTCGTCGGCGACGCTCCGCCCACTGTTTTTGCTCCATGGTTGCCTTCCCTGTTCAGGCGCACTCAGGCCGATTTAGGTAAGTGCCAGAGAAATTCGAGCAGGAAAAGAAAAACATTTATCAAATTGTAGTGAAAAGTAGTAGTCCTATTACGTTATACGTTTATTTTTAATGTTCAGTACACTGATGTGGAAACATTTAGCACCCATGATTCCGCTCGTCCATGCTGTAGGTACCGCTGGCAACATGTGTGTACCAGGAGGAGAGGGCACGGGTCGGCGGGGGCGGTAGCGGAGAGCTGCTCCCCACAACCTACTCGGGATTGCCACTGGCGCATCCTCGGGGCTTTGAAAGGAACTTTCTCCGCAATGACACCTTCGGGCGCTCATTGGCTGTGGCCGCACGACGATCGCAACGATGGCACGACTGCATCTGGCTCGCCAGTCGCACGTCGTGAGCCTCCTCCGACTAGCGAACGATGCCAAAGCCGGTCCTAAAGATCAGTCGTAACAACGATCTTTCGCGTGCGAATCGCGTGCACCAGTCGTCCATGCGTCTCGCGCTTGATGGTCGTGAAGGTTGTGTATAGCTTCGCTACCTTCAAGTCTTACGCGTTAGTGCGAGCTTCCTTCATTTTTTCTTACTGCCGGAATTGCAAAAAACCTTGCCTATTTTCAGTGTACACCAAACATTTTTAACCAGACGTAGATATGATTATTGGCGAATGAGTGCGGTTATAACAAACAAGAAATAGTAAGCTCTTTTTTCCGCCGCTGGAAAGCTGCTCACTGCTCACACTACTTGAGTTATCTTCTTGAAGTTTAGTTCGTGAACGTCTGAATGGAAGAACAGAACGCCATTCAGTTTGTGGCTGAGAATATAAATCCGTCTAGATCAGTTTCATAAAACCCTACTCCTTGATTGCAGAACTCTGTCTCCGGTGTAGAGGCTCGTCGCCTCAGCGTCATTATTAATAGCTGCACACTATGAACGCAGAGGAAAAAGAGTGCATAACTAGAGATCAGGTCGGCTGAATTAATTGTTAGGTTCAAAGCCACCTGAGACAAGGAATTCAACAAAAAGAAGTCGTACCAGCTCTCTGGACTGTTTAATCCCGATTGAGGTATCGATCAAGTCTCTGCCCTTTATGGAAATTACCGGTCTGGTTTCTGTTCCCTTATTTGACTAAAAGACAACGCATGGTCGTCTGAAGCTCCAAAAGGCCCGCTTTTGAATGAAATAAAAGAGCGAACCCAATTAGGAGTCTGAATTGCCCCCTCTTATGCACGCATTGTCACGCCGTTGGCAAGGAGCTGGATAGACTTTTAAATCATTCATCTTCGTAGGCGTCGGGATAAATGATTGAGTTCCTTCGAATAGCTCGCCTCGCCTAAGGGATTGTCTGCGGCGAATGAACAACGCCCCAGTCGGTACTCCTGCGGTGCTTCCATTACAAAGCTAGTGTGGTAGGGTTTCGTTGCGAAGGGGGGATTGATTCTTCATCAAGCTCTAAATTTAGAAAGATGAATAATTGGGGTCCTAAGGGCACAAAAGCACAAACCCGTGGATAGGTAAACCTGCTACCAAAAAAGTCGTAAAATTCAAACAGAAACTTAAGATGCATAACGTATTCAAGAAAAAGAATAATTTAGTTTGGGGAATGGCGCTAGAACTTCCCGGAGAAAGAGATATGGTAATTTACCTATTTTGCTTGGTACACTGAGTCAGCAACGTAATGCAGTTACTGTAAAGATTTATCAAACAAAGATTTCAATTGCTAATAATTGATGCCGCTTAGCATTTTGTTCTGTTCTGACGTGGCTGTGCCGCCACTGTGACGTACTGAGAACGCCACCATGTCGGTGACGTGCCCAGTACGTCACCAGAAATAGAACTAAGCAAAGCAGAATAGAACGACGAATACCTCGAAAGGAAGCAAAGCCAACTTCAACAAAAATGTATATTTATGCAATTCATAGTGCCATATTGCTCTAATGTTTGCAGCCCTGAACCTTTCTGCTTCTCCGCTTATTCTATTTCATCTGTACAGTTCCTTCCGATAATCCAAATGGGATGAAATCGGTGACTTTATTCGAGATAGGAGACCTGATCGAAACATTGGGAGAAAGGAGAGCAAAGATGGGGAATTATTCTTCGACTAAAGTTTGTCCATGAGACTAAGTGCTCACTTGTGCTCTTCAGGGCAGGCTACGCACGAATTAACCATAGAAACTCCTATATGGCCGAGTTACAAACAAACGATAGAGATGATTACTCATCCGAGTACCACCTAGGACATTCTCCGGCAGGGTTACGAAAAGGGTGAAGGGGGGTAACGACACGGTACCGTATCGCTTTATCGCGACCTAATACGGGGATCTAAACAGCACTGGTAGAAGAAATGTCGCCAAGCTGTGACACGCAGCCCAGAACGGTTTGACAATACCACGCCCCCTGGTTATTTTCTTGCTCAGCTGCTGTTCCTATCCCAAAAAACACGGAAACCTTTTGCGAATAAAGATGATGCCGACTCGGCATATACCCATGACCAATTCTATAAATTGACAACTACCAGGTATCCTAGTGGCCCCAGGAGCCCATACTGTGCCAGTAGCAGCACACCTAACCTTTGGTACCTTATCTGGACATGTTCAGGTACGTACTCAACTGTGGCCCTGATCACTTTCTTATTACCGTAATACCCCCAACGACTTCTGGAGAACATGGACAGCGTGCCAGGGAAAATTACAGAAAACGACAGACTTGGGTCCCAAACCATATCGGTGTAATGTACACTGCCGTTGTGGGAGGCCAAAGAGTCGAGGCCAGTCCGGTCGATAACAGGAGTAGAGCTGTTTATTTAGGGAAGAAGAAGGGTGTGGGTGGGCCTACATAGATGGCGCTGGCTGGAACCCTCTGGATAAATGATAAATGACGGGACTTACAGCAGATTGCGGAATACCGAGAGGAGTGAGGGGTGGTTCGTACAAACACATCACAATATGTAAAAAAAATATTTGAAGATGCATTGATGAATTTTCCCAGATGCGTGCGCCTCTCGTCCCTCTTGCACGATCGCGACGAGCAATGACGTAATGAGAGGGAGTGCGCTGTATTTTTATTTTTATCTAGGCAGCGATGGCGAACATAGAAGATCCAAAGGAAAGCGACGCTGAGAAATTCACAGTAAAAAAAAAGGGGTGCACAAAATAAAAAACAAAGGGTAAAAGTGCAGTGAACATGCAGAGATCCTCTCGATCATCGCCATCGCATCTTCATGAAGTGCCTTTGTTGGTAGGCGTAAAAAAATCACGCACACCTCCGCCTTATGAAGACGATGGTTGAACGTTAAGCTTTCTTGTTGCGGATTCTTTGGTTTTCTTCTGAGTTTTCCAAACCAATTCAACCATGTCGAAATGGAGCAATAGGATAGACGCCGGCTTCATAACGCCAGAGACCCAGGTTCGATTCCGGCCTCTGAAGCGTTTTTTCTTCCTCTTCACACCCGATCATTCATCATCATCGTCGGAGAAAGTTAGCTTTTCTGCAGGGTGTTTTCGACTCCCAGAGGCCATCAGCGAGAACACAGAATTTTTGCTTGAAAAACTTCCAACAAAAATTCCAGCGAGTTTTTGGTGACTCCATGTTTAGTTTCGTCCCCAATGTTTGGCAAGTACAGGAGAGGCAGTTGCACTAACTTGAATCCAAAGGCACGCCATACCTCTGGGAGGATGAACAAGAAAAATATAGGCCAGGGCGTTCTGATCGAGCGGCCGTGGAGACGTGGCGTGCAAGACGAGCAGGTGGACGCTATAGCGCAATGTAGGGTCACCGTCTTCGTCCGAGACGCACAGTAGAGACCAATATTTGTCCAACGTGGCCCGCAGGCTAACAGAGAAGCTTTGTTACGGAGCAAATGAAACAATCACATGGAAGCCGATAACACAGAGCAAAAATTGTTATGTGGGTATATTTCTTATGCCTCTTCCTGTGTACTGCATACACACTATGTAGATTTGGACTTCTTGTTGGTATAGACAAGACGGCCATGCCCTTGCAGTGCGTGTAGGCGTACGGCCAACAGACACCCACATTTCGTTTTCTTCATTGAGCGGAAGTCGAAAAAAAATGAGCCGAAGGTCCGTGAGGCCAAGCGGTGGACACGTCGTCTGAGAAGCGGCAGCCTCCCTCGCTCAGTCCCTAGGGATGAAGTCCCCGTGGCTGCTCTCGCACTTGCTAGGGAAACCAGAAATAGGAAGTGCAATCTGGAGAGTTCAATCAGAGGAGAACCGCGAAGAAGTCAACACGCGAGAGCTCCACCGTCTAGTGGCGAATATTGGGCCTTTACTCTGCGGCTTGCATGCGCTGAGCACATGATCTTTCTTTCTTCGGACGTGTCTTTTTGTGTTCTCATTTATTTATATGACTAACGTCAACCTCAATTTTTTATGATTTGTAAAGCAGAGGAGCTTACGTTACAGAAAGAAATTGACATGGTATTAGCTAGAGTTGGTACAGCGGTTGAGCAGATGAGGTTCTTGTGAATTTTTGTGAACAACTTTCTTCATACACCATTTGGCAGAAGTGATCTTGTACTTGGGTCGTAAGTGTCATTAGTAACTCGCAGAGGAACCGATCAGGAAATGAAGTAATCGCTCCACACCCCATAAACGGGCGTTTAAAACCACAACAAACAAGTATACAGCCCAGTCTCCTATAACCCCCCCCCCCCTTACAGAGTAAGTCAGCCTGTAAACGTCTCTGAGTTAACGCAGGAAGCCAATGATAGTCCTGTTGCTGTTGTGTGACGTAGGATGTTTTTACCGGTAATCCCCTCCCGTTGTAGCATTTAAAATGCGTTTGAGCTATGGATCATAAAAAAATGTCAAGGAGTTGCACGTATTTCGAGATGAGCGTGCCCGCATGTATTCGCGGACCTCAGTCGGCGCAGGCTTGTTCGAAAGCCCAGCACAAACTTCGGAGTAACACGAGACCGTACCCAGTGCTCTTCATTTGTTTCAGTATACAACGGATGAACTCGTATAAATGGCTTGCAGAGCTGCAGTCTATCCCTTCTTACTTCAGTTTATAAAATCCAAACTATTAGGGCAGTACCCTCAAAATACCATCCCTAATTATCGTAAGATAAAGATGAAAAAATCAACCTCTTTTGGCATTGCCTTCGCAGGCATTGTTTCCTAAACGAAACAGGAGGCAAGACCCTGAAAGTTTTGAGCTAGTTATTCCTTTCACTGCGGGATCAACTTTTAGTATCTTTACGAGCACGCGGTGAACGCCTGAAGAAACAGCCTGAAGAATTAAATTAGTTCAGGAAAACGAATAAATCTCGTCTGCTGGCCGCACTCAAACAAGCCGCATCACGGGAATATGAGCCATGCAAGCGCGGAGAACAAGTACCCAGACCATTGTGTTGTGAAGCCAAAAGCCAATACGCATAAACAAATTGCGGGGATAGCGAGGCTTGTTGCGGAACGTCCGCGGGTTAAGAGCGGTTATTCCGGAGGACGCGAAAATGTGGCGTCTGCTCAGGGGGGGGGGGGGGGGGGGGGGGGGGGGGAGAGAACTCTTCTAGGTTGTGCGTCTCCTTTTGTTCTGCACCCTTTTCTCATTTCATAGCCCTCTTACCGTGGCTCCCGACTTTCGTGCTGTTCTTCATTTTCTTCCCTTTGTCGCTGTTTACTTTGTGCTTCCAGCATCAAAGCGAAAACCCCGACCGCCGTCTCTATTGATCGTCTCTGGTCGCTTCATCAGGAAGCCCGCGGTGTGGAGCGGCCTCTGCTATGGTAGTGTCAATATTGGCCTCTGCTGGTTCCTGCCCAGCCGTGCAGTGCGACCAATTTTGCCTTCGCACTCGCCTCGTAATGCACGGGTGGTCCCTTGCGACCTTATGACGACGCAAGAACCCTGTGTCACTGGTTACTACTGCGCACACAGGGTTAACGCTTCAGCCGCCAGTGCTGTTGCCTGCGGTGGACGGTCAATGAACAGCGTTGACATATCTGAATTTTCCGGGGCGGAAACGCGTACAAAGGAAGTGGATTCTGTGGTATTTTCTATTGAACGGATTTGCGCCATTGCGGAAGGACGACCCGTATTCTACACGTTTGAGCCCTCATAAAAACCCTGACAATTGTTTTTTTAAAACATCCTTGACGTTTATCTTTAGAAGGATCGAAGAGTGCTTTCTTTATAGGCGTGAAAAATCCTGGCGAGTCCCGGCAGGCTTTCTTGAGTCTTTTTTTCTTTTTTGGCGTCGCACTTCTGGCGTCGGCTTTTTGGCCTCACTGCTTTATTTTTGAACTTGTTTCCGGCGCCCGCTGCAAAAGTATTTCTGCCATATCAAACGGCATGTACATTAACTATTTGTAGGAAAGACTACTACTAGCGCTGGTGGCACAGTTTGTACACTTCAACAAGGCAAGCCATTTCATTATTTATTTTTCTAAAAACCTACTGTGGTAATAATTGTAGTTAGTAGAGCGCCGTAATTATTGTTATGTGTACTTGCGTTCTGTCTTGCATGCGCCGATAGCTACCTGTGCGCTCAACAATGTCGACATGTACGAACCGGAACACCAGTGGTAGAAGCGTGGAAAGTCTTCGCCTATATATACCTTGTCTTCAGAGTGGAAATTATGAAGGCACATAGGTGGCGCCAGTGGTTTCTTGAAACGCGAAAAACGCGGATGGAAATTTGGTCTGAACCCGTCAAAAAGCGAGGTACCTAGGCCATGAGTTCTACACACTATACATCACCAGGTCACAGGACCGTGCGTAATGCGTTACTAAGGTTTCATTACACACAAGGCACCCTTTCACAGGCTCTAGAACTTGGGAGCGGTAACCATGCGTCCTATGCTTTGAAGGCCCCGAATGTACTCCCACTTTGAACGTAACCAACAGGTTGTGTTCTAATTTAGGAAACGACTTTAGGAGAAAACGTCTTCGAACGTAATTATGTCGAGGGCAAAATTAATCACGTTTAGACATATAATCCTTAGAGATTAACGGGAGGACAAGAAAATGGGTATAAGCCTTGCGATATTCTGATCAGTCGGTTTGGACCAGACGTTTTCACGAACAACGTCTGGTATTCCTATTAAAGTAAAAAAAAATCTAAGATATTATTTGCGCAAGCGCAAGACACACAGTGTTTTAAACAAATTATTGTTATACAGACTCGAAGACCTCAAAGGAAGCGGTACGTCGTTACAGCCGCCATGTACACGTCGTCCTAGGCTGAGAACAAAGTGTCCGTTCTTTGTCGTCGTTCAACATTTTTAAGACTTCTTATAAACACGCGGTCTAAATTTGCGTACCTAATACAGCCTACGCACGGGACAGGGTTACGCAACCCAGTCCTTCTTCGTGCCACTTTTCTTTGCTTTTTGTCGTGAACGCGCAGACACTGCTCCTAGTTTCGTGGCGCTGCAAAATGGGCTTCGCTATCCTGCCACCAATCCACAGAACTGCTGACGCGCTGCTTTGTTAAGGAACGTAACAACGGCGTACGAAGACAAGAACGCCAAAAATGCCGGACGCATAGATTTACGCATGCAGCCGCTGAATGTTCTCTAAATTACAGACAATTTTGAACCTGGTCAGTCATCGACGGCTACGTAGAGTTTTTGCCTTCAGCGAAGCCTAGTGAAAATTGACGTTTTGAGAGTTGTTAGACAGCGAAGCCAAATGAGTACACGAGACAAACACTATTGTTTGCAATTTGCCGTTTAGCATACTTTTCAGTTATCCAGCATAATGAAGCCTGGAAGCATTACAGTTTTATTCTAGTTGACAATTGTGGGGCTCGCGATTTCATTGTGGCTGTGGGATGCGGTAGATTGACTTGGGGACGGTAGCTTCTAATTGTGTGTATTAATGCTACGACGGACACTTACTCCATAATATCTGCTGAGATAAAACTTGTCACCGTTATGAAATCATCTGAGGCATGGTTCAACGCCGTGAAATTTGTTATTGGGGATAATTCTAGAAGCCGTATTTTGAAATTAAGCCTATGTATTGACGGCTGATTGGAATTTCAAAACATTTGCAACTCCGCTGTGAATGAATTATGACAAATTAAAATCGACGCCATGCTTGAGTCGTATTACCGGCTAATTACTGCAGACCTTCCTTTCAAGATGTATAAGTTAGAGTTAGAAGTACAGAGCATTTGCGAGGAAGTTTGCATTTCGCATTGCTCGCAAAGTGATCATGGATAGTGTATACGAACTTTCTGTGTGAAAATGAATCAATACTTTCAATTCTTGCTCGTACCCGTTTATCAACTTTGTTTTTCTTATTTTATTCTACGAATTTGCCGATGTATGACGTATTTTGTTAAATTTGTTACGTGAAACCGTGTATTATTCCTGCTGTTGTTTATTTATTCATTCTTGTAACGACTTCCTGCGCATTTGTCAAGCTGCTTAATCACCTTTGAACCAAACATTCGTCCAGCTGATTCTGAAAAAATAAACTGAATTGAATTAAAGTGAAGCTGGCTTTGCACCGAAGCATCTTCTATGGCTTGTTGTTTTGTAGACTGGTGTTCACGAAGAACTAGCGGAAATCTAGTCAAATACAGCCTGGCTGCACAAATATTTGCACTTATCCTTGGCGTTTTCTTTTAACGCATTCGCATTCGGCACGGCAGGTTTGAAACTTCGGTCCAGTGAAAGTTTTTAGTTGGTACACCTGTACACCTCCCCTACGCTGCTTCAACGACCGGGGAAGGCCTGAGGAATTAAAGTATGTCAAATAGAAGCTTTTACACGGGCTCATACACGAGGCAGCGGCTGAAATAAAAACTACGTGAAAAAAAAAAGAGGTGAGGAAAAGAAGGTTTTAGCATTTTATAAGAGAAAATATCCTATCGGCGTCCGACTATGAGCGAAATGTGATGAGGGGATCCTGTGAGGGCTCGAACAAACTACACGCGCGACGCAGAGCGGGTGAAAGAACTGACTCTATCCCGAAATGACACTATATCAATCGAATTAAGTAATTGCGGGAACGCCCCGCTTACCGTAAAAAAAACTGAGAGCGGTAAACGAAAATGTAACGTTGGAAACAAAAATTCAAGGAAAAACTTCAGGGAAAAAAAGCACAAATGAGGAGAAGCTCGCGAGAGCAAAGCAGAGCGCAACGTGAAACAGAGACGCTTCTACAGCTCCTGTCCGTAATCAAATTGTGACTGATCCTTTCGGGGTGGAGGCCTCAGAGAAACACGCAATTTCACAAACACAAATTTTGTTTCTCAACCTCTCTTCTTTTCAGCTGAAGAAGCGTTATTTTGTTTAGAAAAGCATCGTTCCATCCCTTTTCGGAGCTTCGCAGCTTTCTTGGGAGACGGGCCGAAAGAACGAACGGAATAAATAATGCCAGGGAGGAAGTAGACCTAGAGGATGAAGCCTAAACTTAGAACATGGGCGAGATAGAAAAGCATATGCAGTGTTGAGGGGCCGAAAAATCTTTTTCTCGCTGAAATGGAGCGAATGCGAGATGACACGTGAACGATTGAGTAGAAAGCGAACAGGGACAACAACGCACAAATTCAAGAGACAAAAGACTCACGAGAAATAGAAAAAAATTAGTCGAATAGAAAGAATAAAAATATGTAATGTTTTTTTTCTTTCTATGTAGACAAGAAAACGAAGTTGGAGCAGGCATTGAGCGGAAATAGAAGCATCTTGCTTCGGTGTTGCCTTTCTAGCGGTCTCCGCATTCGGGGGGCGATTTTTTTTTTGCCAAGTTTATTTGTGCACAGATTTCACCTTTCCATCCGACGGCTTTCTATTTACATACGCGGGCCTGGAATTCGTAGTTTATTTGAGCATGATCTTCAACTAATGAATGCTTCAGAAATATAAGTTATGTAGTCTTGTGGTGTGTATAGACCTTGCGGACGTGTTTAGTTCTATTTTTTTGCTTGTTTCAACTGTTAGGCACGCGAGTAATTGGAATTAAGTACACGCATGGACTTTAAATCTGCCGTTAATGTCCCCCGCAATACACCATGGCTTTTACGGGCAAAATTTAAAACGTTTCTTAACCTCAGTGAGGGTGCCTTAAGAGCGACTTGTCTTCCTTTGATGAACTTATAAACAAACGTTACTATGTAGCCGTTATTGATGCCTCTATGGGAGCTCCCAATACTTGAGCTATGTACAATGCCACTTTCGTGATTCCTCACCTCACACCGTTGCGTGACAGCATGCTTCACGGCACAACTCCTCGCTGTACGCTTGCGCAGTAGGCCGGTTCTGTCCGCTATGGTGACGCCTTTAGCCGCATGAGCGTGCGGAGAGAACGACCGCTGTGTTCCGCTTCGCTGTCTTACTTGCAGCTCACAGCACAACGGCAAGATGGCAACTTCATTCATTCTGGAATCGCAGGCGCAATCAGGAGCTTTGATTACTCCTTAAGATTTGCTTTTAAGTTTTTGTTTGGTAGGGACAGTGTTTACTCGATGAAGTTACACCTTGGCGTGGCGTGATTGAGGGATATGGAATATTTTAAACCACCCGGAGATCATTGACATACGCCAAAATATCGACACACGGGAAATTTTGTTTCTCGTCTCCATCAGCAAAAGCGACGGCCTGCTACGTCACTTATTACAGGGCCCAAAACTGAAATTATTATTCCTAAAACAAAGTCCGTACAACGTTTTTATCCGAAACAGTACACTAGTTTCTAGCCTTCAAAAATTCTGTAGGGTATTCAGCATTAAAGTTGAAAATTTTGCTTGGAAGTGAAAATATTTACTTTTTTTTGTTCAGTCTTTTGTTTTCAGCGAGTATAGATAAGAAGGCCAGGCAGGATTTACCTGATAAAATGGGTTGCGTTGTCAGAAATACTCCTTCAATCAGCTACAAAGGAGATAACCATAAAAGACAATATTCTCATTTAGAGGGAGAAATCCCGAGCCTGCCATTCGCTCTAAAACTTGTTTGATGATTTGTTTGGTAGTTTTTAGCTTCCTTGCTTGCCATAGTTCTTCAGCGCATGCTTTCTTGCTCCTTTGAAAAGTCGATATTGCCTTTGATACACTTCGTGACCTTCGTAGTGGAAAGCCAACTGCTATTTTTACTACAGTTTGCTCACCTTCTGTGTTTTTTTTTTTTTTTGCTGTGTTGAAGATTAGCACTCCTAAAACACGTAATTGCAGCTAAACTATTTCCGTAGTTTCGAAGATTTATGTCCAGCCTGAATGTTCTTTCGTGTGTTGCGCAGGCGTTCAGGAAACGAACTAAATTTAGCCGCAATACTTGCTCCTCTCAGCCATGCCCGTCCAGGTGCGGCTTTCTATGCGCGGCCTCTACAAAGCTTCCCTGCGTTCATCGATGTTCGATACCGATCGAAGTAGTCCGAGCACGACAGCGCCAAGCGTTCGCGAAATCTCCGATCGAAGCCTGCCTTCGTTAGTTCAGGTGGGCATACCGTCTTTTTCGGTTGTCTTACACCTTTTCCTATCGCGATCGATCCTACCTGACCACACTGTTTTTTGTCATGCCGCGTTTTTCTTATCTTCTGAAGACATCGAAAGGCGATGTTAACAAAGCGGGAGCGAATATCCGAAGCGAGAACCAGATTAACCTGAAAACTAACAACTTTCCCTTTTGTTAACTAAACTTTTAAATCTCCTATCTATCAGTAACGGCTATAACAGCTACAGACTATGGCCGGCGCCGAAGAGGATGCTGTGCGTGGAAAATTAGCTCAGGCTAAGCGAAATTTGTTATAATTATAAAATCGATCCTAGCGGGATGCTTTTTTCTATTTGTGGGTGGAAGCCTCAGCCTCATATCCACCTCTCGTTTGTGATACCGCATCTGCCCTGAATGAGTCTACATGAGTGAGGGGCCTAATGAGTTTATGACCTTAAATTATCATTCAATACGCTTCTTTTGTCAGCCACTGCTTTGCTTGTTAAGGTGCAACAAATCTTAGGTGTAAATAGAAGTTCGCGATAAGTAGCTGGGCTTTTAAGGTGACAGACTTTTCCCCTAAATATCAATGTGTCACGGAGCGCGTGAGATGCAAATAATCGCTTTGAGGTACACAAAATCGTACAATAAAATGGTGCAGTTTGCTTGCACTAGTGGTGCAAGCTGCACTATTTTCAAGCTGCGTTACGCATTTAGTGATCCTGTGGTTGTATTTCTGCCCCTCCTGCTTGGGCCTTCGGCCTGTGGTTTTCCACAAAAATAATAATACTAAATCAAATACAAAATTACTAAAAATGCAAGTACCCCATTCACATCACTTTGGGCACTTACTACATGCTATAACAGCATTATAAACAGGCTCCTGCGGGGAAGGTCTTTGTAGCAAAAACAAAAAAATACACACAGGACATCTTCAAATTAGCACAAGTATAGGAAACTCGGTTTTGGAAGGACGTGGACATTTTGCTGCGACTGTAGTGGAGCTAGTAGCGCGGCCGACTGAGTGTTAGACGAGACGTACCGGTACCACGAAACGACCGGAACATACAGGAAAAAGGAAGAACAAATAAACAAAGGGTGTTCCGAGGAAATAGAGCTGGGACTCCTGCTGCTCGTCAGAGAAAGGGCCCTTCGAGGCACACGTTTAGAGTCCTGCCTTCCTCTGTGATAAGGCAGGTTGGCCCAAACTACGCCCTGCCATGGGAAGGAAAAGGCAACTTTGTTTCAGCGTGGGGAACATCAGGGGATAAAGGGAAAATGTGGGAACCGAACATGCAGAAAACAAAGCGGAGCAAAGGCTCGTCTTGAGGACCCAGGGAAGAGCGGTCGTATTTATGGCTGCCGTTGGCATCTTTTTTCTTCTTGCACTGTCTGCTCTATGCCGCATAGACCTTCTTATTATTGCAGCCCGGCGGTATTCGAAGACGTCTTGTGACCACTTTGCGCTCCTCACCCGTACACCGAACTCAACTGCTCGCTAAGAAGGTGATGGCCAGGAGATAAACCGGAGTGATCCTAAGTGAGCCCATGTGTGATCGCTCTGAGGAAACATCTTTCTCTTTTCAATCCTTTGCCGCGTATTATCTATACGTAACTGCCTTCTTATATACCTCGTTTTTAAACTCGTGTCCTTTTGGTCTTGTTCTTTTGGTTCTATGCTTTTATTGCACCATTGTTCCAGCTGATTCTGCATTAGGACATGTGCTCACCTCCTAGCTAGGGATGAACAGATATTGAGGCCACAGATAAAATGGATTGACACCATGTGTTGCCGTTGATGGTTTTACGAGGAACAGGGAACCCGCCAGAAGGAGAACCACTTTGCCGAAGTCTGTGGCTCTACCCGAATTCACGAGCGGCCAAATTCACCGAGGCTCAGTTGTACATGGGCGCAGGCTGACAGTCTCCTGTAGTCTCACATCGACTCTGCCTGACGCACTCTCACTAAGTATCACGAAGGCTCAGTGTCACGCATTCTAACTCAAGATCAGGCTCACACAGCCTCACGCAGTCTCAAGAGAGTTCAGACTAGAACTCGCCGTGAGCTTAAACCGAAATGAAACTAAATGACTGGTGTGTTGAGTGATCTTCCGACCTCTCAACCCACCCTAAGAAAAATTGGTATTACGGAGAATAATTGTGCATGGAGGTTGTGCGCTTCCTCGTGTTTTTTATTCTTCCTTTTTTGTCCTTATGTCCCCTTTCCCAGCACAAGCACGCCAATCTGACGAGCTTGGCCAACCACTTCGCCTGCTCTCTCTTTTTTTTCAGGCGTGATAAAGGCGGAGACGGCGTCATCCCGAGTGTGTAGCTATGGTCAGAATTTACGCCAAAACGGGCACAGAAAAAGACGTTTGGCCTATGGAGAACGGTACAATATCGTAAGACAAAAACAGAGCAGCTGCCTGACGGGCACTGTTAATTTTTACGCACAATATAAATTGACACCACCTGCGCGTCCAGAGCACAGAACTTTTGCACACTGTCGATGCACGCTACTTTAGCCGGACACGTTACCGAAGCCAGCGTTTGAAGCCCATAACTATCTGGGAATAGGTTGCAACATGCCCAGCTGCAGTGAATAGCAGCGGGCAATCAATTTCCTAACAAGCACTTGTTGCGCTTTTACCACTGCGAAGGCATGATAATAGGCTTTAAGGGAATCCTGTAGTTTTCTTATTCCCTTTTCGTAAGTCTCTGACCACATAATTTAAGGTAAAATGCGGCAGTTTTTTTTTGTCCTTTCGCCCAGCCGCCGAAGATACACAAAGACGCGTTTTACCAACGTCATCCCGCCATTCCGGTTCGAGATAATCTCTTCCCTCACTCTTTTTGTTCGCCACCAAAGTTTCGGTTACTGAGGGAGAGTTTTCTCAACGGCACTTATTTGATGCTTCGAAACGTTGTTTGCGCGCTGGTAGCTGTTGGGAAAACAATCCCTTTACCCGTCTTGCACTCTCCTCAATGCTTCTCTTCATTTCGTCTCCTTTTTATCCTTGGACCTTCTTAAACCTGAAGGTGTACGCAGCCTTTTGTATACAATATTTTTATTTCCGTTCCTTGTCTTAAAGGGATACTAATGTTTTGATAACGTTTCCTTTTTTCCTTTTAAATGAAAGGTCTTGCCTTCTGTAACTCTTTCAGCCTTTGTTTGACAGCACACGATGTCTTGCCCCTTGGCCTTTCTGAAAGACCGGTGCCAGAAATTTGGGAGTGCATGCTTTTTCGGATTCCTTTTCGAGCAAATATACAATCAAATAAAAAGCTTAAAGAAGCTGAACTAGGGTACACAGCGTAACTACAGATGTCCGATAGTTTAAGTGCAAGCAGTTATTTTCAGTTCTCTCCAGTGTCTAGAGAAGGTATCTATAACAAAGAAACATTAAAACAATTATCCTTTCGTTGCGCTTTTGGCAGGCGTGCATGGCGTTAGAAAACTTGTATTGCGCAAGTTTTGCCATTTGTTTGAAATACGAGCCAACCACTCGCCCTTTTATATGAAACAAAATAACAGTTTGCGTACACGCGGAGTACATGTGGTTCCGCCGGTTTATAGCTTGAACATACTATTCTAGCAGAGGTATATTTATTTTGCACGTGATCTAAAGCCAGGTAGCAGCCCTTCCCTTGCCTTCTACATGACGTAGCAGGAAGCCTCATATTTTCTGCTTCCGAAGCCGGTTTTGTAGCCATTTAGGACTCCAACCCTTTACGTACCGGCCTGAACCAGGTGACAAAGTTATTGGGGAAATTCTTCTGCTCCGTCTCGAAACAAATGTGGAGCTGGAGATTTCACACACGGTCTCGCAGAAAACTACCACGGGAAAACCAATGCAGCTGTCCCGCGTCTGTGCCACTCCCACACCTCCAGATTCTCGGGAGCGGCGAATTTAACGTTTACGGTATCAGGGGAGCGGCTTGAGAAAAAGACTGTGTCGCTGACATGCAAAGCTTCCCTCGAACCGTCACATGCTCGAGGGGCTTTCGGGCAGAGCAAACAGTGTGAAACAACGCAGCGTCCACAGAGCGAAATCCATGCGGACCGATTCCTACGCTTCCAGAGGGGGTGTTTTTCAAGACGCATCCGAAGTGAGCCAAGAGAACTACCCTTACGAGAAATTTTATCAAATAGACTTTTGTGCCTTAAATAAATAGATTTCGTCAATCATAACTGAATGCTATGGGAAAATAATTAGTATTAGTTGTATAGCAACGGCGCACAATTTTGGGTAAAATTTCGCATTTAATCTGTCCTTTGTTAGTTGTACAATATTGAAAATTAAAAATGAAGTAATCGCTGCAGTGTACAGGGACCTAATTTAGGAAAGGCAATGAACATTCGTGCAGTGCCCAATAAAGAGGTACGAAAATTCACAAGTTCAGAGCTTCTCAAACCATAATATTCATCGCGTCACGCTCTTCTTAACCGGAACCTTCATTAAACGAACGAAAATGTTTGTAGTAATATGAAGAAACCACTTCACCGCAAGCTCCCTCTGTGCCATGCCTCCCGCTCTTAAATCACAAGTATTATTCTTTTATTCCAGCTATATCTGATTGTATCTTTGGTACAACTGTTCTCCGTTCTCTTTACAATTGTTTCGTACACAGTCATTTAACATATTGTTTAGGTTCGTGGGGAAGCACCTATGATGTTCATCTATCACCGCTTGTTTCTTTGCAAAACCGAGCCATCTGAATCATTAATTACAGCCATCCGAGAAACAGTGCTCCGAATTTATATTTTGACCTTCAAATCCTACCCCTTCTATTTGAATATAAAATAAAAATGTGCACTTTCCTCCTTCGCGCTAGAAATAATGAATCCATGCACACCTGCATCGACCAGTCGTTACTTTTTAACGCCAACAACACCCGCTTTTCAGAACACAATAACCTAATTCTACCAAAAATTCGCTCTAACTACGGCAAGCAAACTGCCGTATTCGCCGCCATTTCAATGTGGAATGAACTACCGACCCCCTCAAATCAATTCACTCTCCCAATTTTTTCCGAAACCAATTAAAAAGTTTTCTATTATCTACCTTGGCCTAATGTATAAACGTGTTTTTGTTGAATGTGAACATCTTCGACAGAACTCTGTCTGGTTGGGTTAAACTTAAGAGGCAAATACACCAACCAAGGGCGTTTATTCAAAGCGGTCCCAACGTTTCGGAGCCAACTCGGCTCCTTCATCAGGGGTGACTATGTACGACAAGAAGCAGCGGTTATATAGGTGTCTTCTTCTTTTTATTTTTTCTTACTGTATTCTTTCCCTTGCGCGTCGGAGGCCGTGGGCGTAGATGGTGGGAAGGGCTCCGAGGGATCTGTTCAGGCCTCGCCGGTTCCCTTGTATGTGCCAAGACTCAAGCAGTAATCTTTGTGAGTAATTCGTTTCGGTGCCAATCACCTGCGCGCCGTCAAAGTTAATCCGGTGGTCAGCTTTTTCGCAGTGCTCGGCCAATGCACTGCGCTGAGTGTCGGACTTGCGAACGTCGTTTTTGTGTTGGCGGAGGCGTTCCGGGAAGTTCATGGTCTCCCCAACATAACTAGCGGGGCATTGTGCGCAAGCAATTTTGTAGACGACCCCTTGTGATTTTTCTTTTGGCGGCCGCTCTTTAGGTCGAGGTATGAGCCGTCCAAGAGTTGACACTGGCTTGTGGGAGATGACAATGCCTTCCTTGCGAAGAATGCGGGATAACGTTTCACTCGTTCCTTTAACATAGGGGACGGAAATACGGGTGGGTCGGCGTGCGGAGGGGGTGGGGGGGCAGACGGTGGAGACAGGAGAGGGGTTGTTGACCGGCGGCGTCAGTGCCGAGGAATTTCCTTGGTTGCAGCCCGGCTGGGGGAGACGGCGTTTGATGCGTCGTATGAAGTTGCTCGTGTATCCATTTTTCTTCAGGTCGGCGATTACGGCTTTTTCTTCTTTCTTCCGGTCCTCTTCTGTTGAGCATATAGTTCTGGCTCTAAGTAAGAGAGCTGAGACCACAGAAGATTTGTGGGAATTTGGGTGGCAGGAATCGAATTGCAGGTAGCGGCCGGTGTGGGTGGGTTTCCTGTATACTGTGAAATTTAGTCCGTCTGGCTGTCTTTTTATCAAAACGTCGAGGAATGGTAAGGTGCTGTTCGTTTCTTTTTCCAAGCGCCTGGTCCACACTCCTGAAGGAAACAACATCATAGCGCAAGCTGAACGGCGTTTAGTGCGCGCTCGAGTCCACGAGTGCCAAGCGACCCTAAGGAGAAAGGAATTGGACCTTTTCTTCCTCCGCCGGCAACTGGAGCATCGCATACCAGGCAAGTTTGATTCACTGGATTCTTTTGCAAAAAGTATCGCTTCGTCTGCATCAGAAAAACATCAGGCATCCCAAGAAAGCAAGCTTTCGGCACTGAAGAAAAAAGAGGCCACACCCGCTGACCGTGCCAGCTTTGTTGTTAACTTGTCATCCAGACAACTCTCTCCTTCCGAGACGGAAGTTTTGGCCAAAGGTCATGGCTTTAACGTTACGACTACCCGGCCCCCTCTGGAAAAAATGGTGACTGCCATCGAAAGTGGGGTTATGCGTCTTGAGGCAGGCGTCCGAGAGGAAGTCAGATTGAAGGTGATTGGCGTTCTCGGGAGCATTCCCCGACAGCACCAACATAACTTAAACGCAGATGAAGCCGCAGCCATCCGTAACCTACGAGGTGATGATAATGTAGTCATCCTCCCTGCCGACAAGGGAAATTGTACCGTCGTGCTTGACCGCCAAGCCTACGAAAGCAAAGTTCAAGACCTCTTCGATTGCTCAACGTACGAAAAACTGAAAAAGGACCCAACCCCCCAAGTTCAAAGGGAGCTTAACAAACTCCTGGCCAACATTTTCAAGAAGTACCCCGATTTCCGAAGCCTATATCTGCGACTGATCTGCCGGAATGGCTCAGCGCCTGGTTTTTATGGGCTACCAAAAATTCATAAACCCGATGTGCCCCTCCGGCCTATTGTGGACTTCACAACTTCACCACTTCGAGCCCTGTCCAACTTCCTTCATCAGGTTCTCTCCCCTCTCGTCGGCAAAACGCCCACCCACGTCAAGAACGCCGGCCACTTCGTCGAACTTGTCTCCGAAGTGCCGATCGACCCTGGGGACAGACTCGTCTCTTTTGACGTCGTGTCGCTTTTCACCAGCGTCCCTGTTTCCCTGGCCGTCGCGACCGCCACAAGTGCTCTCGAGAACGACGACAGCCTGAGCTCCAGGACCTGCCTCAGCGTCGGCGAGATAACGCAGCTTCTACAGTTCTGCCTGCAAAGCACATATTTCTGCTACAAGCAGGAATATTTCAGGCAAGTAAGTGGAACTGCGATGGGGGCAGCTATCTCCGTGACCACAGCCAACCTTGTAATGGAAAAAATTGAAAGGACCGCTCTGGAAAATTTCCCCGAAAAGCCCAAGGTGTTTCTCCGGTACGTGGACGACTGCTTTTGTGTCATCAAAGAAACAACAGCAGGCAACTTCCTGTCGCAGCTAAATTCGATTGAACCAGCCATCCAATTCACCATGGAAAAAGAAACGAACAGCACCTTACCATTCCTCGACGTTTTGATAAAAAGACAGCCAGACGGACTAAATTTCACAGTATACAGGAAACCCACCCACACCGGCCGCTACCTGCAATTCGATTCCTGCCACCCAAATTCCCACAAATCTTCTGTGGTCTCAGCTCTCTTACTTAGAGCCAGAACTATATGCTCAACAGAAGAGGACCGGAAGAAAGAAGAAAAAGCCGTAATCGCCGACCTGAAGAAAAATGGATACACGAGCAACTTCATACGACGCATCAAACGCCGTCTCCCCCAGCCGGGCTGCAACCAAGGAAATTCCTCGGCACTGACGCCGCCGGTCAACAACCCCTCTCCTGTCTCCACCGTCTGCCCCCCCACCCCCTCCGCACGCCGACCCACCCGTATTTCCGTCCCCTATGTTAAAGGAACGAGTGAAACGTTATCCCGCATTCTTCGCAAGGAAGGCATTGTCATCTCCCACAAGCCAGTGTCAACTCTTGGACGGCTCATACCTCGACCTAAAGAGCGGCCGCCAAAAGAAAAATCACAAGGGGTCGTCTACAAAATTGCTTGCGCACAATGCCCCGCTAGTTATGTTGGGGAGACCATGAACTTCCCGGAACGCCTCCGCCAACACAAAAACGACGTTCGCAAGTCCGACACTCAGCGCAGTGCATTGGCCGAGCACTGCGAAAAAGCTGACCACCGGATTAACTTTGACGGCGCGCAGGTGATTGGCACCGAAACGAATTACTCACAAAGATTACTGCTTGAGTCTTGGCACATACAAGGGAACCGGCGAGGCCTGAACAGATCCCTCGGAGCCCTTCCCACCATCTACGCCCACGGCCTCCGACGCGCAAGGGAAAGAATACAGTAAGAAAAAATAAAAAGAAGAAGACACCTATATAACCGCTGCTTCTTGTCGTACATAGTCACCCCTGATGAAGGAGCCGAGTTGGCTCCGAAACGTTGGGACCGCTTTGAATAAACGCCCTTGGTTGGTGTATTTGCCTCTTACGTGTTTTTGTTGTAGCGCCATTTTTTTTCTCTGTGCTTCTGTTCTTCCGTCGAATCGTTTTTACTGCAATTTTTATGTGCATATGTTTGTATTGCTACAAATGAATGTATATATATGTGCGTATGTATGTATATACATATATTCATTGCTTTCTGCCTGTTTTTGCTCATTTTCGTTTGATGTGTTTTTTACTTGTCGCCTACTCTACGCTGTTCCGTTGTGCACTTAGTCACAGGATGTCCTCCCGACAGTTTTTTAACTACGGGACCTCCTCGGTATTACTATTTGTACGCTCTTTTAAAACGTGAAAATAAAATAAACTTCAACTAAAATAAACTTCAACTTCTCTGTTCTTACTTAGTGTCGAAATAGCAACACGCGCCGTACTACAATGCGCCGGTATACACTGCGGAAGCACTGCTGCACAGAGGGAAAATAAGCTTGTTTCCATAATGGGTTTCCGGTGCAAGCATACTGTGGGACGAGTCCTGCTTAGGCAAACCCCGCGAACCTGTACGCGTCATTCTTGAGTGATTGCGCTAATATACGGTTTTTTCAGCTGTGCTTACAATCGTTTCCCTTTGTTCTCCTTATAACTCCGAAAGCCATGCAGTTGATTTTACACTTCCGCCTTGAGACTGCTGCTCGAGTTAGGATCTGAGTTCTTAAAAAGAATGAGACGAAAAGGATGAAGAAAACATTGCTCTAGTTTCATACTAAGACATGAGTAATCCACTCGTCCTGGATTTGTGTGCTCCCCTTTGCTTTTATACTCAAAACCCTTGACTCGCTGAGAAGAACAGGCACACCCCCGGGGTATCGAGCTTGGAAGAAATGACAGCGTTGTTCTTTATGCACGCGTTTCCTTCAGGTGTACTCAATGGTTGCCCTCGTTGCTCTTGTCTCAAACTCTAGGGCGCCACTTCTTTCAAGTCACCCACTTGACCCGCCGCAGTCTTACCCGGCCTCCGTAATGACGTTCCCGTGGCAGCGAGAATGTCGCTTCTCCTCTCCCCTCTCTTACCCCACGATTCCTCCCTCGCATGTATTCCTTCGCTTTTTTTCCTTACCGTATCTCCTCCCCCCCTCATCAATGTTTCGACGCCGCGGAATTTTCCATTGTTTTTTTTTCTGTGCTTCGTATGTTGTCCAGAGTGCTACGGGCGTTGCTGCAGTTCACTATGTTAGGAAGGAGGAGGATGAGAAAAGCGAAAGGAAAGGCCGAGAGGTTATACAGGCTTAGAGCCCGGATTGCTACTCGGCACTGGGGAAGGGGTGTTCAGGGGATAAAAGAGATGGCAGGCGAAAAAGGGGGGATAGGAGCGGGGTCGCGCACACACTTTAGTCCCTTCGTGGGCACTAGAGTCTCTCAGCTGAACCTGTGTCCTTCATAAAACGCAGAAGGGCTTTTGTTGCGTTCTGCGAAGTCGATTGTAGGGGTCTTTGTCCTAGAATAGTCTCTAGCTTGAACTGTTGATTGTCCAATCTTCTGAGCTCGGCTGCCAAAACGCGTCTTTCCGATGAATACTCGGGGCAACAACAAAGCACATGGTCGATTGTCTCTTCAACCTCGCAGGCGTCGCAGTGGGCACTACTGGCCATCCCGATGAGGAAGGAGTGGGCTTTCGTGAAGGCCACTCCCAACCACAGCCTACAAAGTAAAGTAGACTGTGATCGAGTCAGCCCACACGGAAGACGACGCTGGAGTAGAGGGTCCTGGTTGTGGAGGCGCGGGTGCACAAAGTCCGGTGTATTCCATTGAGTAATGGAGGTACTCCGCGCGAACTGACGGAGAAGCCTAGCGGCATCAGTCCTTGCAAGCGGAAGCAAGATGGTCAAAGCTACAAGACATGAGGGTCCTCGAAATAAACACGGCTAGAACAAAGCCACTGACTCGTCCTTCCGTAGAGGTTGTGCCTAACGCGTGGGTTCCAATTCAAATTGTGGTTTTCGTTACAATACTGACGTCAAGGTTTGTAACAAGCTTACTTTTATTTTTCTAAATTGCCTTCATTTGTCTTGTTTTGTCAGGAACAATGCTTATTCTATGCGTAGATTGCAAGCGATAATGTCTTAAGATTTCTGGCTTGAGCCTTTTCACTAAAATGACCCTGAAGTGTCCTATAAACAAAATAAAATAAATAGACGCAAAATAAGCGCATACGCAAAGCCAGGACGCCGAGTTGGAATATCGTCCTGTTTGTATTTCATCGCTATAAACTAAACGTCGAAACGGAAGCCTGTTACAAAACAGCCGTGTGCGTTTTTACTTTTTCTCGAGCTTCTTTGAGGCCAAAAAGAAGGACGATGGACGAGTTTTATATGACCGTATTTTATTTGGCGGCTCTAGCTAGAGTGCTTGCACCCGGCCGTTTTTTTAATTTTGTTTTCCTCCTGGAGTGTTTTATATAAAGGTACATAATTCCATGCTATATACCTTTACATTTCAGAGAAGTTGAGTCGGCTCAATTTGCGTGTTATTGCCAAGCAGTGCGCTATCCATCGGACAGCTTGGATATCCCGGACAGCTCTGTCCAGACGGGTAAGGTCGATCGAGTCACGAAATATAGCGGCCACTTTGCTTTCGGCGGGTAATGTACAAATACAACCATAAGTATACGGGGAGAAAAATACATAGAGCACGCACTATAGGATTCACTTTGGCTGAAAAGTAGGCCACTTGTTCGTTTCGAAATGCATAAGCTTAGTGTCGCTTCTTTCTTTTCGTTTCGCGGCATCAGTAAGAGTCTTCCAATCATTTTTTCAACTTTTTTAGTTTGAAATAAATAAGAAAACGTGTGGTGCAAACTACAGCGCATCACGTCTCATGTACTGGTTCCTTTTGTTTCAATATTTATGATACCTTAGTGGTACAAATAATGGTGGAAAACATTAATTTCTGTATGAGCACACTAGTATTAGGGCGCGCAAACACAGCGAAGTGCTAGAAAAACGACACTGTTGACATGATGCGTGATGTACGTCCCCTTCCTTATAAAACGCAGTTATGCTGTACGCAACTATCCTCAGTCGACGGAAGTTCGTACAGAAAATCTTAGCAACTAAGCGCTTATCGGTTATATCAGGTACTTGCTGTCAATTTGGAAGTATTGCGAAGAAAAACGTTGTATTCGAGACACAACTTTCGTGACGCGCATCTCTCACCAAAAAAGAGCTGAAGGGTATCCTTAAAGTGGATTAGGTTTAGTTATTCACTGCCACCGTTTGTGTAGCAAAAATGTATTCCCTAAAACAGCAACTAAGCAACCCATTTCTCAATTATTCCTAATTAATCGAGTTGAAGCCCTACATTGTACCGCATACGTTGTCCGCATGGCAATAAGCATACTACCAGCACAGCATTTTGCTGCTGTCATGCTCGCAGCATTTCCTTGAACGACTAAAATAAATCACCTCGCAAAATGCTAGTATGGCGCCAGTGCATTTGTTATGTCCCCGTCATGCTCGGATTCGTACTGCTTTGTGCTATATTAATTGCAATGTTCTTAACACGTCTGGTGCAAAATCCACACAAAAGGCCACAAGCTAGATGACAACCTTCATTACGCTATGCCCAAGGAGCGCGACCAAGCACCTGATATAAAAAATAAAACCAAAACGCCACCATCTTCTTGGGGTGTTGAGAAATGATCTCGCCAATCAAGGGTGACAGTGGCGTCAACCAATCCATCGGCGCTTCTAAAAAGGGGTAGATCTTGACAAGGCGCATCACTCTGCCCCTCGCTGAAGTGAGCAGGGCGTCATGCTTCTATTATTGAAGTGCAGGTCGTTATCATCACTCTGACAGTGAGCTGAGAGTCCCGTACTTAAGTGATTACACACAGCGAAAGTTTTATTTGAACCAAGGTGTGCCATACTCCAGCGTAAAATCCGCCTTTTTGAACAACAAGCCCACTTGCGGTATAAGCGCAGTAAACAAGGGATATATACGACAGCGTGGCACCTCAAGGGTCTTCGATGCTGTTTGTCCTGGTCCCGCACGTAAACATACATAATATAAATAGAAGATAAGGACGCAGTGGAGGAACGTGAAGTTGTACATGCGCATGTATATGTCTTGCTTGGGACATGGACACGCCATATTATGGTATAACAACTTAGCCGCTCTGCGCCTAGTCGGTTCATGCTGATCCTTGATACAAATGGCTGGGTGTACTTTATGTTATCAATCACACAAGTGCTCATCCGACACCTTTTTAGGCTCATTTATTAATTTTGTTAGCCTTGTACCTGTACCTCAGTACCATTGCGCTTTATTGCGAGTTAGCAAGACGTCATCGGTGCTCGCTACAGTTCAGCTATTTAGCGAGGCTTCGGAGGTGAAGGGTGAAGTAAGTTTATTGTGGCGCGAGCTCATGGCCCTTGCAGATGTCATAACCAGTGTTGGTCGGAAATAAACCGGAAACGTTGGAGCGAGAAAAACGAAGATTAAAATGCAAGCTTTAATACAGAAGGGACTCCGAAGGAAACGCCACACTTTGTCGCCGGCCTAACCTTCTGCAATGCGGATCAGTCTTAAGTTGTCAACTCGCAACGGTCAACAAAAGTAGGGTGCACCCGCTCGCTCTCAAAAACTTACCTGCTTCCGGCCAAACGGACCGATTATATTTTGATGTGCGCCAAGAGAAGGGCGTTTTTGTTAGAAAACTTAGGACTGGGTGTTGCGCTGAGAGCTATATTCGTCGATTTTTGACGTCGCAAAGATAACAACCGCCAGTTTGCTGTATTCTCCAAGTTTACTCTGTATCAAAAGTGCACGCAATTCAATATGAAAAACTCCGCCTATTATTATAAATTGTAAGGCGCGCTGCGTCTTCACACCCCAACTAAAAAAAATTATCACAACGCTTTAAGAGAGTTTATTATTATTTTTTTCGTCATATTACTCTCTCTATGCAACTTTAGTTCAGAATACTGCACCGCTACTTGAGTGGATGGGAGAGTCTCCCCACGACGATGAAAAGAAATGAAAAAGAATTGCTCTATGTGAAAGGCAGCCCCCAAAGCGACACTAGTTGAACTTGGCCAAAATCGAGCAGTGATGAATGGCGCGGCCCCGAATTGAAGCGCCGTGGACGGTACCTACAAAAGCGAGCAGAGGAAAGCGAATGGCTTCTCTCCGCTCACGGTAACGATGTCCCAGTTCAGAAACGAATGTGATCTAATGCGTGCAAACCACAGAACCTTCCAGACAATGCAGGTGATGCTCCTCGCGGTTTGCTTACTTTCCGTTCCCTGCGTGTAAATTAGTGGATCATAAATGACAGGGTCGTCCGCCTGAAACGAGTATTTCTCATTGGCTAACAGGCTAAGGCGAGCACGTGATCACGGATTCGCTTCGAAGCCGCGGCGGCAGTTTTCCAGGTAAAGCAAAAAAAAAAAAAAACAAGAATGACCCATGTATTCAATATCACATGGCATGTCGTTAAATGTATTCGGTTGCTATAAGTTATTTTGAGTTCTACCATTACGGCGCTTTTCATAGCCGAACAGTGCCTCCGGATCGTAGAATCGAGATTTGAACGATAAATCCTTGCCCCCTCAGTGCTGACGAGAGCTTGAGACTTGATACTGGCTAGAAAGAGGACCAGACACGGAAAAGGAGGACAGGGAGGTTAACCAGGCGTTAAGCAAGGTTTGCTACCTACATAGTTGGTAAAGACTGAAATGATTAAAAAGAAAATTAAAGGAATGAAATAATACCGCAAACACACGTGCCCTTGCGTAGCTTTCCTAACGAACGTTGTAAGAGTTCACGTAGGTCAGTATAGCTCTACGGAATTAAAGAGCTTTGGTCGCTCTTTGGGGAAGTCTTGAAAAAGGGGATGCAAAACTGCAGAGGATGGGAATTATTTCCCAAATACTTCTCAAACTTGGTCAAGTTCAAATTTTTTAGAGATTATCTCCGTGAAACCAAAAAATTTCTCAAACATTCGATGAAGGAACATGATGTGGCAACCTAATTTTTTTTCCTGCACAAAACTATTCGTGTTAGTAACGGTATTATAACAATACTTTTGTAGACCATTCCGTTTGTTTAAGTGATATAACACGTGACGGGAAATATTTTAGTTTTTAAAGGAAGGGTCACGGAGTATTGTAGCCTTACGCCAGTTTACACGGTCAGCATTAAAACTATGTGTCGGCGGAGTTTTGCGCGCACAGTACGGCAAGCCCTTTCAGCTGGAATTTAGAGTATGCTCCGTGGCTCATGCCAAGCGCGCCTTATTCTTCGCGTCCACAGCTAAGCTAAGCTCGTACCACGTCTTAAAAGTTTCACCATTTAATACATCCACTGTGCCCAACCGATGCAATGCAGTAAAACGTGCCCCGCCGAAAGGGCCTATACTGTGGCGCCCACCGAAAAATTAGCTGAGGAGAGATAAATTTCAGGAACGAAAGGTAGACGGAAAGAACTAACAAACCTTTAGCAAAGGCATAAAAAAACTGTGGTTGATTCCTCTGTTGTAGGAATGGGTAAAACACAAAAGTGAAATGTGCAGCGAAATCTGCAGCTGAGCTTGATTTTCGGGTCGGCGGCTGTCTTGTGTGTGTGTGCTTGGCGAGCAACGTCCTGCTGGCGGGTCGCTTCAGCGAAGGTGTACAGGCATCATTTCCGTGACGGATATGACACCAGTGAAATCTTCGTGTGTCCCGTCATAACACACTTTCCTGTTCAAAAATAAAACCCGAAAACGAACAACCCTAAGCATAACGTACTTTTTAGTACTAAATGTTGCTTACCCGCAAGAAGACCCTGTGTGCAGGGGTGCACCCTTTACAGGCCGCTTGCTCCGTTGTGCTGGCGTCCCTTCCGTGACGGATATGACGTAAGTGAAATCGTCGTGATCCCCGGAATAAAACACTTTCGTGTTAAAGAAGGTCATTATCGAAAGAACGGAAAGAGAACAGAAAGTAGGAAGTACAGCTCAGGTGTATTAAAACCCTGCTGTAATCATTCCTCTTTTTTGCAATTTTACATGGTGTCAGCAGGACATAGAACAAATCGTGAAGACGCCTCATTACTTCCTCTGGGCCAACTTTCAGTTAGGGCCCCCATTCACCTGGACTCCTTTCTGCAAGGGTTTCTAGCCGATAATTGTGTTCCAGAGAAAGCCACCCCGAAACAGAAAAGAAGAGATACGTAAGAGGACAGAGCCTCTTTGTGTCTATTTAACTGAACATCACTGCCTTCCCAATGAGGAATCGATCGAACTTCGACAGTTTTTCACGATTTACGGTTTCACCAGTGACAGTTATCGCGTCGCCTATTTGTCTCAGCGTTAAACTGACAAGGGCAAAAAACCACAACAGGCAGGAAGAAATAGGACCATTTCTTCTCGCCTGCCCAAGAAAAAAAAGAGCATAGGAGAGAAAACTAGTGAATAGCTCGGAACTTCGGAATGTTCTTATTCGTCGTCTTCTTTGTACGCGTCTTTCTAATGTTATTTAGCTTCAACGTATCTCGTCGTTTTATAATTCTTGTAAAACTTTGTTTTCGCAATCTTTCCTCCTGTGGTGCCCAAACCAACGGGAAATAATTTACCTTCTTCTCTTTTTTCGGCACCGTATACAATGACCGTGAACCGTTAAGCAACCTGGCATTTTCTGCAAGACGTCTGAGCAAAATTTAAGCGTCGCACGTTGGTTCTCTCGTTATTATTTCTTACTAAAAAAAGGGTATTGGGGTCGGTGATAACAAATGGCAGAAAAAAATGCTGATCTGCAAAGTTTCCGCGCAGAAACTGCTTCCAAGCAGAAGGCCCGAAAACCCGCGAAAAACGTTGGTAGACACGGACGGTGAACACGAATGCTACGAGGGAATCTGCGGAACGCTGTCTTCGGAATGTTTCTTTCGTTTTCAGAATTGTCTTCTCCACAGCACCGTCAAGTATTGTAAAAATATACTCTAAATTAGTGTTGATTTTTATTCTACAAATAGGGGAACAACGCAACACAGACGAAACACATCAAGAAACTGACAACCACGAGCGCTGAGCGCTGGTTGTCACTTTCTTCATGGGTTTCGTCTGTGTTGCGCTGTTCCCCTTTTTGCAATTATGCACCAACTCGCCCGAGCCTTCACCATTGCAAGCTTGAATTTTATTTTATTTATTCATTAATTTTTGTTTGTTTATTTCTGTAATATAGGAAAAAAATCTGGAAAGCTTGCCCTCACGTGCAAGACTTGAATAGCAAAGGTTTAGGTGAGCATAAACGAACACATAGTTAAGCTGCATCCTTTATTCCATAGTGCTAGTCGCCGCCGTCGTCGTACGCGTCGAAGGAGTCGTCCTGTTCGCGGATGGTGGGTGCAAAGTCCCTGCGTGAACGCTGCCACGCGAAGGCCTCTTGTACGGTACTAAGCGCATGCGCACGACGACACGAAGACTGGCTCCTATACGAACGAACCGAGAGGCGCACGCTATGACATGGCTTATCGTTCGAGCAGGTGCAGGGCTTTTCCTACGAACGAACCGGGGAGCGCACTCTATGAAGCGGCGTTCGTGCCTTTCCGTTGTATATCGGGTACTACAACTGCACGATAGCGTTTCTCTCGGGATGTTTTCTGCAAGACCGAACTTACGGCGAACAACAGCGAAGCTGTTAATAAAGGGAGGAAGAGAAAATATCACCCATTGCCTTGAAAAAGTGTGCGCTCACTCAATAGCGCAGTTTTTACGTGGTTCGTAAAAGAGGTTCCTTGGCCCCTTTTTACGCGCGCAAACGGCGCGTTCAGTTCACAAAGTACCATGCAGCCCGGAAGAACAATTTCTGCCCCTCTCCCTATTTTTTTCTTGATCTTTCTACGTTGTAAACGGCTTGCTGCCAGAGCTTAGTGGAGTGGCCGCAAATGAGCGAAGATTATCTCATTTGTCGTAATCAAGCACAGCCTACTCGTTTCTCCATGCCCTCCGCAGGAAACACATGTAGCTCGGCAGGGACGAGCGTAAGCGCAAACGAGCGCCGGCTTCGGCGAGACGAGGCCTGCCCAGGGCGTTCCGCGCTCTTTTATAAGCCTAATTGACTAGTGTGTTCCTCGAGCTCAGTGTTGCGTTGCCTAACTAATTACTCGGCGTATACCTCGGGTTTTTGTTTGCGTTGCACTGGACACTGGTCTCTTCGGGGTGTCCTCCTGCTCATTATGCTGGCGCTAAATGGAAGATGCAGCATCTACTGAAACCCTCGTCGCTCCCGCAAAGCTCGTTGACGCCTTGCTAAAAGGCCGTTAGAGTGGCTTGGTGCTGTGATCAAGCGGCGGGTCGATTAGTGCACAGACGTTCGCTTGTGTGCACTGCTGAGGGCCTCCGATATCCTGGTCTACTGGGACAGCGTGTATGTTCACGTGTGAGACGTCTTTGCGTGCAAGAAAGGGTTCGTACGTAGATGCAGGAAGCTTTGAAGACGTGAGGCTGCAGAGGTGTTTTGCTCTTTTCCACCATCATGCGGGTGTGTGAAAAAAAAAAAGGAAGCGGCTGAGTTCAGCTTACATTTGATATGCAAAGCAAAAGCTGGGCTTAGTCTAGTTGAATCTTCGTTTCGCTTGGTTAACCTTTGATGGAGCTGTATTGCCGACCACGGCTAAAAGCCGTTCGGTCCCGTGCAACGCTCACAGAAGGAGACCCGGCCTCGCTTTCATTCTCGGCGAACGCGGCGTTTCTCTTCCACGGCGAACGCGGCGCAAGCTGAGTCACATCGCCCGTGACGCCCCAGCGGCGCATGCGTGGGAGGCTGCGGGTTTGGTCGACTGTCGATCAGTTGAGTGGCCGCTCCGTCGCCGCCGTAACGTGAGTGGCCGTGATGTGAACAGAACAACTCAAAATGGAGCCTTGTACGCAGCGCCAGCAGCGGGCCCGGCGAATCGCGCGATGCGCTTAATTCGAGGGGTGTGTCACCGGGGGGTGTGTGTCCGGTCAAAAGGTTAACTTTGGCATCCTCAGCGAAACCGCTGCACGACAGTAGTAAAGCTTTGCTTTAAAGGCACCGATGTCATACCTAAGTCCTTAGGTATGGAACGTGGGACACACCGGTATAATTGAGCATCCCACCTGGGCGCCCCGAGTGAATCCGCAATGTCCTTGCACAGCCATCTGTACAGCGTCTAGATACCGGCCTAACCGATAGTTGACCTAATCTAGATGTCGCATAGCGTTCTTTTTTCTGAGCTACGTGAGAGAGAAACTTTTGGGTAAATACTTCCCGAAAAGTTTCGGTGGGGGAGGGGGTTAGGGGGCATTCGATGTCATGAAAGCTTACATGACATCGAATGAAAGCTTACATGACATCGAATAATTAAAGAAGTTTAGGACAGGTAAGCGTAAGAAACATGCACACTCATTGCATTCATTGAGTTATGTCAGTCCACCGTCGATGTGTTAGCGCTTTTTTTTGAAAGACGACAGTCTTTATTGGGCTGTTCAACGCAGACATTTTGGTCTGTCTGTATGTCTGTCTGTCTGTGACTCGATTCAGCCACCCGGCCAAATTGAAACAGAGACTGCACAATAGTTTTATATACCCACAGAGATCTAAACGTCTAAGTCCGGTGTGAATGTTCATACATATCAACATTGTTGAACAATAACATGACATTACGCAAATATGGGGCAGACAATTGATCAATGCAGAAGTGATACTTGTGGAGTTCCTTTATTATAAATTACGGATGCTTGGTTTTTGCGATAGCAAATGAAATACTACATCAACTGCAGAAAACCGTCGCCTGCAGTTGTCCGTACTACAGTAGCTCCTGGCGGATTTACGAAATTGAACGGCAACAGCAACGAAAGGTTCCACTATAGGTTCCACGTTACGCTTGAAACGCTCGTGGAGTAGGGAAACGTGGTTCTATAGACGTTGTAGTAGGGTGTCTCGATTCACGCGTGTCTCCACTGTACGGTAGCGATGGCATCGGGGCACCCGATCTGGAGCAGGGGAAAGCGGCAAACTTAAATTGAGTTGAGCAAACCTCTAGCGTGTTATCTTGGAAGGAACGAGACGGCAAAGGAACAGCATGAGAGGTGAGCGGCTAAAAGATGGGATACATTTACTTGGCAGTGGCGCCAGTCGACTATCGTCTTTCGTCGACATTTGCAACAAAAGAAGCAGATACGCGGCCATTCCTTGCCAACGTTTTTGCGCAAGCGAAATGCCAAGTCCCGCCAGACATACCCCGTTAGGGAAGTGCGTGAGACACGCATACAACGTTAACTTCGTGTTCATACTTTTAAATGAAGCCATACATGTCTGGCGGTTACAAAGGGCGGTCTATACAAAGAACCTGCTGCAAAACACCCAGACAACAAAGAAAGTTCAACATAAAACAGGTAAAAAGCACTGAGACAGAACAAACCATAAAGAGTATGGAAGCTGTATACACCTGCGAGCCTCCCTCGGGCGTAGTTATTTATCATAAACATGAGCGGTCCAGACGCACAGGCGAAATTGGAGTGGGGCGGTGAGCTAAAAGGGAGTGCACGCGGGCAACACACCGGCAGCACGACGGTGAACGGTTCCCACCGTAGCGCCGGCAGGTCTGCGTCCTTAACATTTACGCCTTCCGAAGGCAAGCTACCGCTGCGCACGTCGAAAAGAATGGCTGATCGTTCTTGGCTCCATCGGCTTAGAGCGAGCAGGTACGGCGAAAATGTGAAATAAACGCGAGGAGAAGAGGGGTGGGGGCTATATGCTCAGATGAACACACGGACACTGCGCGGACACCAAAATGTTCATTCCGTTCTGCTGGCTCACAACTTGCTTGAGACGTCATAGGGACCTGGCACGCCACGGCTGAAGCCTCGGCCAGAATGGGCTCAGCAAGTAATCGTAACTGTCGCGCGGAACAAACTTCGTGTTATGAACACCTTTTCTGCGCAATTACACGGGTCTCCTTGTCAATAAACCGTTTGTGTCTGTAACAGTTCTGCTTTTTTTATGGCCGCGCCGGTAATGATGTGTTTTAAAAACACTGTGGCACAGGGCTGCAGCCGCGCGCGCTGTTCTTATTGCCCTCCTCACCATTGCGCGTACTCACGCAGGAGGGTTGGGTAATTGGCTTGTTAGTGTGTCCTTTATTTTCTCTTTCTTTCAGATTTACATCTTTATCACACTGTCCGCGAGATTCGTACGCCTATTGAATAAGAGCAAGACGTCAGGGAAGGCAGAATTCAAGAAAATCCCGAAAAGTGAGCATAAACCGGCTTCATAAGGCCGCTACTTATCGAAGGTCGTTTCCCGCAGTAGAGCAAAAATGTTATTTTCGGCGACCATTTCGTACGGTTACATCAAACATACGTATACTACGAAGGGATCTGGATCCGGTAGTGATTGCACTTCTAAACAATAACCTGTGGTCTCTCTACCTCACAATATGCATAACCCTAGCATTGCACAAGGCATGCACACTGCGAGGAACCACCGCGGGTTCGAGCTATTTGAGCACGCTCACGATACTGAAACGCCGTCGCGCCAACATAACACCGCCTCTGTTGGGCAGGTGGAGAAAGGGGCGACAAAGGAATATGCCCAGGGTACGGAGGGAAGACGTTTATTTTACATTAACGTTCTAGTCACATATTTTACAGTCCCAATTACATAATCTACAGTACAGGTACGTACTTCCCGTTGAGGTGAAAGGGGCGATGGGGCGCCACGCGCAAGTGTGCGCGTCGTCGGCGTAAAGCCAGTGGGCTCTTCGGCCAGGGCAAATTCCGGGGTGCGCGCACGTTGTGCGCGCGCGCATCGCCGTGCTGGCCAGATCGGCTCGCAGCAGCGAGGGAGACGGGGCCCATTCGCTCACGGGCGCGTACCGCATGGCGTGATCGTCGAGTGGTAGGTACGGCCTTACTATATGCAAGCGTAGGGGCAACAGGAGCAGCCTTAGGCACGGGCCGCAGCCGGAAGGGCTGGTGGGCTTTCGCCGGCGCAACAGAGTTGCAGCCGGCTGGTAAAGAAAGCGTCACATACCTTCGGCCAACGCCTTCGGCATCCTGGAAGCGTTTCCCCGAACGGACCCCCACGCAGGGCGCGCGTTCGCGTCCCGGCGAGGGTGGTGTTCGGGAATCGTTCAAACGGGCGAATGAGGTGAGGTTAGCTCCAACACCAAGGTGGAGCCCCCGCTGCGTGACAGTGTTTTATCGCCGCAACGGTTGCAGGAGTTTTAGAAGACGGCTCGGCTCTACACCGTGGCGCCGAGACGAGCCGGCAACTCGGGGGGGAGAGGGGGAAAAGCGCCGCGCAATGACAGAAACCTAGCGATCGCGCAATGGCTCGGGCGCCAGGATCCCCACAAACCTCACCTGTTCTTAATATTTAAATGCTTAGGCAACCTCGCAATGTTTCTGTACACTACTGAAATACCAGCACTGCAGGCGTTTTCTTCACAAAGATACCGAACTAAAAACGCACGCTTACCAAAGGCTGCGGCCCGAACAGCGTTGCTCTGAGCATCCTGGCTCCCTATATCCTGACTGACAAGAAGCACGTTGGTTAACAAGAGCAAAGGCAAGGGGTGCATCGACTAAAGAGTGGCCGTCTGTTGCTGGCTGCACCCGGCTCATCGTGGGGTTCCAGGGTCGAAGTAGCGAGGTATACGGAGACGTTCCTTGGTTGAAGTGGGCTGACGGATGCTTTCAGCAAGAAGCCCGATCACGTATCCGGAAACGGAGAAGAAAGGGATGCCAAGAAGGCGAGCGAGAAACGCATCAACTGTATTATCCTCCAGAGCCAGCGATAGGCCAGCTTTGCCCCGAAGGGAAGCTTCGGTATACTCGCCACAGAGTTCTTTTTGTCTTCTCCGAGTTGTATTATTGTGTTTTGTGTGCCCCGTCTGACGGAGAGCCAAGAAATACGACGTATAGGGAAAGAAACATTCGACCCTGCCGTCTGCTATACTTTAACTAACCCTACGAGTGGCTCTTATCTAGACGGTATGTTGTACCGCTGCCATGAAAGACTTGTTTTGCGAGTTGAATTACGAGGAGAAATGCAGTGACGCGATCGAAATGAAATCGTTCAGTGAAGGCAAAAATATTCGCTCCATACACAGGGCCTAGATAATGGCAAGTCTATTAACAATGTAACTCAAATTCAGCGAGAAAATTGCGTGATCCTCCGTTGAATTGTGTCCAATGTTTCGTAAGCACACACGCGTAAACTTTTTTCGCATATTTCTTTTTATCAACATGACAAAAGAAGCTCTGTTGGGGTTTCATCGTTTATAGCTGTTTTTACTCCCGAAATGTCAAAAAGGATTTTTTTCCCAAAAATAGATTATTTAGTGGGTTATACAATGGAGTGAAACGGCCATAACAATTTCCTGGTCTTGCACGCGCTCTCGGGGAATTTTGTCTGCAGCGACAGTATCAAATCTGTTTGCCAACATTCTATAGTGTTCCGTCTTCTAACAATATTTTTTCTATGCTCAAAAGCTGTCGTTCAACTTATCTCCACCGAAAATTTGTAGCTGGTCTCAGGAAATAATTTTGTTCATGTACGGAAGGAGATAACAGTTATGAGCTTTATACGATGTTAGAAGCAATGCTAGATCGTAGGTAATATTGATTCAAGTAAAATGTCTGGTGGACCTTGGAGAAACTTTACAATTGATCAAACAACTGCCAGTTGAACATTTCAACCAGTAATGCTACAGTATACACTGCCGCTGTGCAAATCTTGCGAATACATTGAGACAGGAAAAAGAGACAGAAGGAGGCAGAAAACGAATTTTGAGGGGAGCAGGAAGACCTAGCCTTGCAAGGAAGGCTTGTCGGAAGTAGCTCCTGTCGAGCAGCACGTTTTCACCCCTACTTGCAGCGAACCACCAAAAATCACAGCGGATATTACGCGATTGTAATGAGGATACTGGATCAGGCTATTAATGCAAATATAATTTGACGAGGACACTGCGTGAAGCATTCGTGCAGCTATGATGCGATGATTTAGGGCGATCAAAATCGGATCCACATTCCGTGCATCATCACGTGCTCTAGTCCTCAGCCATGAAGCACTTCTGAGGAGCTATCAAAAAATGTGTATCGCAAATATCCCACCATGGTTTACTAGCTATCCTCGCAACGCTGCGCTCACAAAACTGCCGCTGTCCCCATAGCGTATGTGCCAGAGCTGCTTATCCGCGCGATGCCTTAACACAGTTTCTGTAAAAGGTGCTGTCAAAGTCCTGTACATTAGATTTTGAATATCTCTACTGTGAATTGTGGGACGGTGTACAAGTCTGAGTGAAAAACAACAAATGAAAACCCCAGAGTTCCTTTCGCTCCAATACACTTTTCTCTCTCTAATACTCGCTCTTCTTTCTTGGCCAATACTCTTTAGATAATATGAACCATGTAGGCGCGCGGCCACTGAGCATGATTGGGTAAAGTTGCAGGTCGACACAGTATCACCTAATTCATCACTAACAGCTCCACTTTAAAAAAATTCCCCGCATTTCCCCGAGGGTAAGAATGTGAAAGTGCGAATGCACGGTTGAATTTGCGTGGTTCGGTAATGTTCGCGAAAGAGAGATCACACACACACACACAACTACAAAGAAAGAAAGATGCATTTATTCACAGACACCTATTTGTGTTGTCGTTGTACTTGATTGCTAGAGCGGATCTCAGCTTTGAAATTTCGTGTCAGTACTCCTTTAAGCGGGTGCATTAGCCCTTCTCACGCCCGATTCCTGGCCAATCCCCCACGTGGGTATGTGCCATGTCAGCAGGAACAACAACAAGAATGAGCCATGGGGACGCGGCCAGGCAGCGCGCGCCCATCTCCCCCCGTTGCTAGGGAAGACGAGGAGCGCGCGCACCCGCAGCTGTTGCTATGCGGACTACGGCGGCGGACGATTCAGGCTCGCTTAAGAAGTGCATTCGTACTTAAAACAACCCCTTTCATGATTCGATCCGGGCAGCCACTCCTTGGGGAAATTTCTCCGCTATATAAGCTAGCAGGGAGCCTTAGTAGTGGGAGATTATAATAATCTGCACCTCGCCATGAGGCAGCGAAGTTCGTAATTAAATAATGATAACAAGCCTAGGGGGTGAGGGTGAATTTTCTTTAAACAATTGCTCTCAAACTGCGAAGCTTTGTTATTTACTTCAAATTTCCTTTAGTGAGCCATCCGAAGGTACAAGTGCTTTTGATGATGCCAAAGTAAGCCTTGTCTAGACGAGAAAATACTGACAGATACATGCGAGTGGGGTTAGGCAAAGTACCCGAAGTTGAGAAGGAAAGAGGTAAAAACAAACGATCGGAGGAATTCAGTGGCGTTCACAGCTCGCACCGAACAGAAGCCGCCGAGCAATGGCAAGTGCAAGCCGATCGATTTCCCTTAGCAGCTGGGATGCTGTCCTGTCACAAAAGGAGAGAGAGGGGGGCAGATGGTAAGAAGAGAGGTCGATCTCAGGATGCCACTCCTAGCTCTCTGGACGATGGGGAGTTAAGTGGACGGCGCAGAGGCTACAAGGGCTGCTCTTCCTCACAACACCGCCGGGAGAGCGCGTCTTCCTAGCATTCAGCGCAGTGGTCGCGTCCTGCTCAAGGAGGTGTCAACGGGAGAGGTGACGCCTCCGTGTCACGATCGCCGATCTCGCCAGTATTGTCTCTGGAGTGCCGATCTGTTTCGGAGAAGGTCGGTTTCTACGAAGGAAAGCAGGGAGGGGTTGGGAGAGAAGGCACTGGAGTTGGATTAGGCGGCGACCCGCTCTTGTACCGTAGATCTCTACCGCCCGCTACACGATGTAGCGCGAGAAAACGACGCCTCCTCAAGTGTGCTGTGTTGCAGAAATAGAAGAAAAGGAAAGGGGAGAAAGCCCCGAAGTCATTAGGGGTAAAGGATTATGCCATTAATGACGTTTGTGTAATACTTTCGCGAGTATAGGGAAACGTAGTACCTAAATCAACCACGCCTTGTAAAAAATAAAAATTAAAAATGTCTTTTTATAAAATGTTCTTTATAAAATACCAGTAAAATTCTATATCTAAGCCATGGATAATGAGATTCAGGGAATTAATTTTACCCAAAATTCACGGCGACAAGCGACAGAACAACGCGGGATTTATATATGCGGAAAGAGACGGTGAGAGTAACAAGGGCTCTAAATTTGCAAACGTCGCCATTTTCTCTCCGTCCCCCATTTTCCTGACTACATTTCCGCATTCTTTGTGAGGCCCTTTGACCGAAAAGTATTCATGTTACTTGATATATCGCTCCGAATATGATCGATAAAAGCCTGTATATTGCTTACATCCGAAATGAACAAATTCCTGCCCGACAAAGTACTGCACAACTATGCTTTGCTTAAAAGCGGATAGCGAAAAAAATACTAATCCGGGAGGAGCTTGCTTGTAAGCTGAGTTACTGCCAACCTCAACAAATTTTAAATCTTTCCCAGTTATTTTCGTTGGAGGCGGATTCGATATTAGGCCCATCTTCCTACAATCTGTCACTTCTGGTGAGACTGTGCATGCACGCACTTGCCGAAGCACTGTTCTTTTCCGTTGTTTTTCTTGTCTTGTTCTTGTTTGTTCATGTATGAAGTTGTTCATCTTAGATAAACTGTAGTGCCCGTTCGTAGCCTCCTTCTTACCTTGAATACTCTCGGCGGGATTCAACTAGAGGCCCAAAAGCCAAACATAGCGTCGCTCTGTACCTATCCGATATTTTAGATGCGGAGCCCAATGTCTGCCATGGCATGATGGCGAATCGCTCCCGACATGTCAATGAACAAAAATCTGACGATGGTGTTCAGCTCTTGCCTGTAGGAGAGAATTACGGGAGAAAGATGTGCTTGTTTCCCGTGCTTGTTCTTTTTCTCAATACTTGCTTGTTAGGAGCAAGCTTATGTTTGTAGCACGGTGCACCGAAAAACAAACTTCTTGTTGCTTAAGGCCCAAGAATACAAAGAACTCCCATATAAACTCGTGCACAGAAAAACACTATGGAATAAACAATACACAGCTAGATGTCTCCTCGGAGAGGTGTGATGTACACGGGAAAGCTACAGATTCAAAATTTGCTTTGTTTCTAGGCTAAAAATTTTATCTGGTTTTTACTAGCGTTCTTTTATTGGTGGTATTCCCTGTTGCTATGGTTTTACGCCACAGATGATCCCGAACAACGCCCTCTTAACAGCGAAGCTGTTTAGCGAATCGGAATTTTTCGTGTCCGCAGTTAAAAATAACAAGAAAAAGCCGATTGCGTGCACGTGAGCGCGCACACGTGAGCGCGGTCTTCGTGTGACGGTCCGGCTGTTAGCAAATCCGAGAACATGCCTAGCGCTCGTGTGTGTGCGCCTGGCGACGACCGCCCAGGGTCGCCTGCGCACGTTAGTCAAGCCAAGCATACCCACTTAGGAAGATCGGCCAAGATTGCTGCGACTGCCCGGCAGACCAAGAAAATGCCGAGCGCTCGTGTGTGCGTACCTTACGGTGACCGTCCAGCCTCCCGTTTGTAAAGCCAGTCATAGCTATCCAGAAAGATTGGCCAAGGTTGGCTAAAAAAGGAAGCTTCAGTGTTCTCCGTAATCGTAGCAACACTTGCTCGGAGCCAGCAAGACGCGTCATAGCGCATGCCCATCCAAGGTGATGTCCAATGATTATCACTTCCATAGAAATGAAGACGCTCACACTTATAGCAACAATGATGGAGTAAAGGTCGTTGCGGCAGCGAAGAAGAAGCAAATCTGCTGAAGTCGTGCACTTGAACCTTCTTGATGGTCGTGTAGGTTTTGTACAGCTTCGTTACCTTCAAGTCTTACGGGTTAGTGTGAGCTTCAGTTTTCTCGCAACCGGATAGGACGCAGAGATTTTTTTGTTTTTATTTGTATATGCATTTGCAGGCTCCTTCAGCACCATCTATACCACGAAGTCTCACCAGGGGTTGCAGACTAGCTTCCCCACAATGCCTTGAAGCTCTGTGTAGCTTCCCTCTGGACAAGGGAACGAAAGGCAAGCCGTACAGTTAAAACACCGGCAGTGGTTTGCGAGGAATTAAGATGTAATAAAGGGAAAACGAACTAAGCGACATAAATTTCGCGAGCAGCGGGAGTGAGGACAGTGTTTGGGCAGAGCTGAGAAAGCAGGAGCAGAGCGCGTGCTCGCGAGCGAGAAAATGTGGAGGCGAGCGCGACGGCAGATATTCCATTAGACGGAGCTCTGTCCCTCAGGAGAGCCGCGGGCAAATTGAAATGAGTCTGCAATCTGATTGGGACTCGCGGGCACAGCATGACAAGGGGGAAGAGAAAGGCAGGGAGAGAGAGAGGGAGAGAGGGATAGGTAGAACTAGAGCGAGAGAGAGAAAGAGAGTGAGAAAGAGGGAGATGGATAGATGTAGAGGCAGGAACGACAGAGGACTAGATGTGGCCCACGCGCTTGCTAGGCGTTCGAAGCAAACACTGGAGAGGAAACATGAAGGGGGAAAAAGAACCGGTGATTCCTGGCACTTACTTCATCGTGCGCTGAAGCAATTTTTGTGCGTCATAACAAATAAAGGCCCGAAGCCAAAGAATGTCCCCCAATGTCGCCCATCGCCGGCTGCGCCTCCCGCATTGTGGCGAATCGTTCAGGCAGAGTGACATCCTGTCCCATGAGAACAACAGCGTGCTGCCGCCTGCAGCAGCAGTTTTTCGTACGACGTGTGTGGCTGGAGAGAATTTGTTGTGGGCCATGTTTACTATCTCTACCTTCTTTCGTATTTGCTTTGCGCGCTCGCTGCATCCCGCCCATAAGCGTTCCTATCGAGTAGAAAGCAGAGTAGCAGCGGCGGAGTAATTTACGTGAGAAGAAGCCCAAAATGCAATTAACGAGAGAACCGGAGCTGTATATCCCCAGTGCATTCAATACACAGCAGTTTGCACGTGTGTTTCTTTTTCGGGGCAGGAGTGAACGGCGAAGTTTACCTTTCTTTGCGGCCAACCTGGCGAGTAGTACACCCTATTCAACACTTTGTTGTTGTTGTCGTTGTTGTTGTTGTTGTTGCTGTTTGGAATTTGCTATCAGCGGAAAGCCAAGTTTTAATTAAATACCACAGATTTTGCTGTGTAACCCCTACTCTTGACTCTGTGAACGGACTGTGAAAACCAATTAGGTAGACGCGTTGTCCTTTTTGAAAAAACGAAATAGAAAGCTCGAGTGCATAAATTCTACCCCCCCTACTCCCCCCCCCCCCCCCCCCCCCCCCGGCTACAGTGGCCCCCTTTATTTTCATGTATGCTTTTCGGAATTGTGTCCCCGCTTGCGTCAGAAAAGTTCATTCTTGGCTAAACAATACCGCGGGAATTTCCAACCTTGTTCTTTTTCTACTTTTTATAAATGCAATGAGACGTCCTACATGTGCAGACTGGTGTGGCATGCTGAATGAAAACAGGTTTTTTTTTAAAGTAAATTACACATTTCTCAAATAAATATTTCTGGATGTACGCATTTTTATTTTTTTTCATTATACGTCGAACGAGTGGAGTTCGTCGGATTTGCACAGTCTGATCGAATATTGCCACTTTTCGAGCCGACAGTGCGGGGAAGCGAACTTATTTTGTTTGTTTTGTTTTCATTCCACGTGTTTTTTTTTTCTGCTTCTATGTTTATGACGCTGCTTTAGCAGCCGGGTTTTTATTCGGTTCATAAAAACCTTTTCACAATGTAATGTATACTACGTTTGTTGTAATTCTTCATGGTTTATTGTTTCCAGTATTCTAGATGAAAAGATATAGTTTTATGTTTGTAATTAGAAATTTTCGATTTATTTTGCGAAAGCAAGTGGCCTTGCCAATTCTGATGCTTATTTCACGGCTAACATCGAACACAAATTCGGAGAAATTAACTTTCGCCATACAAACAGAATGACATCACCTCATCGACTCA
>NW_027526460.1:26530207-26590833 GCF_048455015.1 Haemaphysalis longicornis | reverse complement strand
AGGGCAAATAAGACCGCGTAGTTGTTCCTGCTTACCAAGTATTCTCCGAGTGCTTGAAGGCGCGTAACGAGATAATGCTTTTCCAAGGGGTGTCGTTTTTGTTCTTAACGCAACGCCGCTGTCTCCGTATTTCGTGGTTGGTTGTGTTTAAGGGTTTTGTGTCGTATTGCTTTTACTCCAGTTTGTCTACTGGATTTGTCAGAAGCACAGCCACCGTCGGCTGCGTTCTTCTCGAGGCAGCCTCAATGTGTTTCTCCGGCTTCCTGCTTGTGCCCGGCCATTTCCCTCCTATCTAGCCATTAGAGCGGGACCGTATTCTTATTTTTGCTTTTTTTCTTGCAGGCTAAAAATCTGACAGCCTGCAATCTTATTCTCTGTACCGACAACGTAACTATAGCAACGTTTTTTTTTTTTATGTGCTCCCGTTGCTTCAGCTCTTTTCGGTCCCTCGTATCATGTTTGTTTTTCATTAGTACCGAAAACATTTCGCTGCTTTTTTGTTTTCTTTTGTTTTCGCACGAATAGCGCACAGAGGTTGCTATCACCGTTCAATGTCTTACGAAGGGACTAACACAAAACCGCACCTTCGTTTCTTCAAGCTGCATTGCCTGAGAGGAATTGTCAAAGACGGAAGACGTCTGCTATGTTACATCGCACATGTGATGGCTAAAAAACAAAACAGAGAGCACTGATGCACAGCACTGACATCAAGTAGGAAGGAAGCCGTTCATCGTGCAGGAAGATTTTGCTACTGTAGGAAGTTAAAAAAGCGTGATAAGGCTCGAAATCCTCCGGAAAGCCCCCAGCCTCTGCGCGACGACGATCGCATACTTCGAAGAAGTAAAATATACCCAAGTACAGCACTGTGTAACCGCGGTAACCGATGTGGAGCTTCGTTTGCATTTTAATGGCCGGCGCAAAACAGTTGCGCTTTCGGGCTGACAACAACGCCCTAACAAAAGAACGTGAAAAAAAAAATAAGCATCGCTTTGAATGTATTCTAACAAGGAACCAACTTATAAGCACCTGTTTGCGTGTATTAGACGGTTTCTATTCAACATCTAGAAGTATGCAGAAAGCAATTCAGGGCTGCTTGCTAACCATTGCTCCGCCTCCCAGTCCTAGTAAACTTCCTCGTTATTATATTTCTTGGGACTATACTGAGGTGCAGCTTCCCTCCGTAATCTCACCCCCTTCCGCGTTCACGGTGAGCCCCCTCGATCGCTTCGGCATCGTACTCATCAGATGACTTCAGCGCGTGATGATGATGATGATGATGTATAAATCTTTATTTGTCAAGCTGGTGCAGATGTTAGGGCACCCGCCCTGAGCTCGGCTGGCGGTCCAGCATAAATATAGCAAAAATGAACTTTCTATTGAAACTAGGAGGTTTGGTGCTAGATGGCCGGGGCACCAACCCCGTGCGGGGGGATATTCTTGTAGGGCAACCAAGCAATGATCTATCGCTAAAGTTTACCTGACGTTAATCGTATGTCTAGAGGATTACATCTGGCAGAAAATTCTAACGAAATGTGAACTATGATAGATATAAACAAGAGCAATTAAGAGACATCGCAAGCCCATATTGTGTGATTTCTCCGACGTGTGTAAAACAAGTATACTTTAAATATTTTACGACCCCCTCAAATTACACAAAGTTCGCATTATGAGTTATAGGAGAAGCAAACACAAGGCACAACGTAAAGGAAAATGACTCAGGCCTCCACACGTCGGCTCTGTACATTACCAACCCCGGTGCCAAGTCCTGTTATTCTTCAGTGTGTTTGTGTAAAAGAAGTTTTCGTTTATCGACTATGCTTTCGCAGCAAGCACGATTCATATCCCCGTCTAAAAGCCCTAACTCCAGCTGGCTACCTCAGCCGCCTACCTCCTATTCCCCGCTCAGGCGAAATTTTTATTATCAAATATATTGCAAATTCAGCGTACACAGCTGAAACACTTCGCAAGTGGTATACCCCTCACCTGCTCCCTCTATGTCCTTACTGCCGTACCACCACTCCGTCAGACCTCACACACCTAGTTTGGTGGTGCCCAGCTTTCGCCACGCACCGTACATTTAAATCTCCCCAACCCCATCCCGATCCACAACAAACTGATGCACAACTATTATATGAAATAGCGGTTTATTCAATTAAAAGCGGTCTGGCACGGGTTGTTTGAGCGGGTCCTCCCCCGAACGAACCGGTGTATGTGCGCAAACCCTATTTCGATCACCATGAACTGGCCCATGAATTGCAGGTTACAAGAACTGGCCCAGTTATTGAGTCTACTGAGAACGACCAGCATTTATTTGTTTATTTTCTCTTACCCTCCCTCCCCATTCCTTTCCACATTGTGACCAGTGGTCATCCTTTTCTATTAAAGGTTGTCTCTCTCTCTCTCTTTGTGTTTGTGTTCTTATTATTTCGGTGCTGAATACTTTTTTCCCTTAAGGCGCACTTTTCTTTCCGAGGTCGTTCGTGGTATTACGAAAGAAAATATTAAATATATTAACGGTTCCCCGTTGAGTCGAAAAGACATCGCAATTCTACTCCCAGCGGTATTTGTTGCGAAAACCGCACAAATTGGTCGATTTCGAGGCAGCCTTGGAGTACTGCCCGATCGATCGAAGCCCTGTGCTTCGCTTGGCAGCATTGTGATGACACTAGTATTCATTTTTTCGCGGCTTTTTTTATTTCCTATTGAGGACCATCGCCTGCAGGCACTTTAACTGTTTAGGCACTTTAAACGTTTAGCGATAATTTACATATACAAACGTGTGTTACAAACCATCTACGTACGCCCTGGACGGGTAATGTGAGGGCGTACGACCATTATATTTGGGCTTGAGATGTCGGCATTCCGCGTACTTTTTTCCTGCATACCTGAGAACCCAGTTAGAAGGAGCTTGTTTATACTGCGTTCGTGTACTTTCTGACGAAGTGTGAAAGGTTCAAGGTGGTCACTGAGGTCAAAAACGTGGGAAAATCGTTGGAGTGCTGGCATTTGTCCTTGAGGCAAAATTGCTGCACATGATGTAGCCTCCAGAGCTGCCGCACAGTGACTGCGAACTAGGAAGCCCTCGCCGTGACAGGAAACGAAAGGCAACCTCTTTGCGCCTCGCTCCCACCGGCGACACCATCGTCGAGCACAGTGCTCAGTTTCGAGCTCTGGTGTCCCAAAGCGGTTTGCGTTGCGATTAAGTTCCCGAGCAATCTAGCTAATGCCCCCAACTCGTATAGTCGTCCACCGAGGGGGACTCTCGCTGAGTGGGCTAAAGAATATAACGCTGTCGTTTCTGCCACTCGACGTGCCTCCTTTCTCTTTTAGTTGACTCGCGTGAGGTGTGAGGAGTGGGAAAAAGAAAAACGTGAACAAAAACCACAGGCTACGCCCTTCAATAGAAACCAAGGGCTTGAGCCCGCAATAATAAAAACGTCTTTTTTATCCTTTCTTTTTATGTAACAATAAATTTGGAGTGGGCCTGGAGGTGTGGTCATTAAGCATTGCGTTAGTGAGTTTCCGGCGCTCATGGAATTGATTGTTATTTTTATTAAAGGTACACGCCAGTGCAAACCAATAATGCCACAAACAGCTCTGGTCGTATAATGCGATGAGGATGTTACGACATCGCTACAGTACTGCTGCAACATCAGTCACTACGACGTAGCGCTACCCCTTCCCGGTGCAGCCATTCTGGATGGCATGTTTCTTGAGGCGTCCTCTCGCTTGACTTATTCGTGCAATCATGGTGTTGTTTGTTCTTTTTGCGCGCTCTGTCATGGGCGCCGCTTACGTTCAAGTGGCAACTCATCAGTGTACTTCTTACACGCAGTAAGAACAAGACTTGCCCCATGACGTGTTACGAGGAGCCATCGGAAGTGATGTTATTCTGATCGTGGTGTGTGATGCTACTGTAAGCACATGCTACTGTAAGCACCCTTTTCCAACGTGTACGGTTATTTGTGTGGGCGCAATTACTTCCGCATGCGTGCTTTTTCTTTCATCCCCGTAATAACACCCTTCCCGTCGCTGTCGAAATGCCGGGTGCAGGCTATCCTCGTTGCCATGGGAACTGCACTAAGGAAGGGGCCCCGCCAATAAAGCTCATGATCAGATCAGATCAGATTAAACTTCATTGCTGCCACGGGTGGGACCGTTTTCAGGTCGACTTCAGAGTGCTTCCGGCGACGGCAGGATTCATGTAGATCTCTGCGGCGTCTTCGGCCACCTGGGCTAGTGAAACCAATCTTTCGCAGACATGGAACATTCTCAAACACCTGATTGACCCCTCTTCCACACGCACCACACAACGCCAACTCGTATCCCACATCATACATCAATTCACTGGTACTGACACCGAACTCCTCGATTATATTCAGAATAAATACGCTCCTGCTTGCCCCACCCTAACTCATTCAAGTTACTGTGGGGATACCAACCCAGAGCTGGACGCACCCATAACGGAGGCGGAAGTGCGCGCCGCCATCCAACACCTTGAAACCAATCGTCTCCGGGCCCCGACAAAATAACTAACAAGCTACTTCGAAACCTCGACGACCCTACCATCGCCGACCTGGCTACACTTCTCAATGAATTTTGGGAGAAGGGGGAACTCCCACCTCAATGGAAGACAGCCAAAACCGTTCTTATTCCCAAACCGGAGAAGCAGCCACACGTCGGTCACCTCCGACCTATATCATTAACATCGTGCCTAGGCAAGCTCTTAGAGCGCGTCGTTCTCCCCCGGCTCAACAGTCACGTCGAAAAGCACCTCCTGCTCCCTCACTCCATGCTGGGGTTCCGACTCCAGCTCTCTAGTCAGGACGTCATGCTACAACTAAAACACCACATAGTAGATGCTCGATTCAGTTTCACACATAACACCAAGGCGATCTTGGGCCTCGATTTAACGCGAGCGTTCGACTCCGTTAGCCACTCGGCAATCCTGGACGGAGTAGTCGCGGCTGGAGTCGGTGCGCGAGCATACAACTACATTTGTAAGTTCCTCACGGGTCGAACAGCCACACTCACCCTTGGACAATTGACTACATCCCCCTTCTCCTCTTACCCTCTTCCCCCTTCCCTTGGGGGGTAGCAAATGTACCCCCCAAGGATGGGGTCTTCCCCCCTTTCTTTTTAATATGGCCCCACGAGGTCTACCCCCGCTCCTCGACACCATCCCTGACCTATACCACAGCATATACGCCGACGACATCGCGTTGTGGGTTACTAGAAGATCTGATGATCACATCCAAGATACCCTCCAAACGGCAACTGATATCGCTGAAGCGTATGCTGCCTCTCGTGGTCTGTCCTGCTCCCCAACAAAATCAGAGCTTCTTCTATACAGATCTAAAAGACCAGGAGAACAACCCCTTCACCTTTTCCCCCTCATCCAAATCACTACCTCTAACGGCCAACCCATCCCAATAGTTGACTGCATCAAGATTCTAGGTCTCCGTATACAGGCAAACGGCCATAATTTAGATACTCTCCGTGCCCTAGGAAAAGGTGTTTACCAGACTACACGATTCATCTCTCGCATAGCTACCAAACATCGAGGAGTGAAAGAAAACAATCTAATACGTCTCACGCTTATGGGAAAAAAATTGATCCCTACGTGATATTGTGAATTGCACCATGGACAGATAACAATTTATCCCTTTTTTTTCTTCAGGAAGTACATGTCTAACGAAGCAAGCGGATCGATTCAACGCGACCTGCACGTCTTCTTTACAAGTGATCAACGTTTAAATACAATCACGACGGCATTACGTTGAAGGCAAAGCTCGTTAGCATTTACAAGTGAGCTATTTTGTATGGGCCGAGTGTTAAGTAAATGTGTATCGATTTGCGAAAAACTCCAGTGCATTTGGCGCACACATGAACGATAATGTTTTGTCACAGGCGGCATCTTTCCAGGACTAATCAAGCTCACAAAATATGGACGAGTGCCAAATATTCCTGATAAGCCTACTAGCATCACAAACGCAAAACAGAAACAAGAACTAAACGCTTCTAAATAATGAATGAACCTTGTTTCCTTTTATTTTTCCATCACCGGCATAACGGGAAGTGCCTCACACGCTGAGCTTAATTGTAATAGAACAAAAACAAATGAACACCGGAAGCGCTTCATCGAAGCTTGCATTCCTGCATTTCGGGCCCTAAGTTATTCAAGAAACAATACCTGATAAGCACGAGCGAAAATAAAATACTGTGTTGCAGCGGGGAAGAGCGCACGACCTAGCATGGTCAGTGGTGTCTTAATAATTAAGCGTTGTTGAACATTTAATAAGGGTCTCCTCAAATCTTCAAAGCATGATCTCGTATTCTGTGTGGTATCTACTTTGAAACGCGACAGAATTGGGCAGCCACGTCAGCATGAAATAGTGCGTGCACGGACGGAGACTCCAGAAACGCAGGAAGGGGGGGGGGGGGGGGGGGGGGGGGGGGATCGCGTTATGCGTTCACGCTCACTTACTTCACCCATGCCTTTTCAGAAAATCCAAGACATCCGAGCTATCACTGGGATCCTTGTTTCCGCTTCTATGATTCGAGTAGAACCTGACATGTTCGCTCTTTCCGTGATGAATGGCGCCGGTATGATTGCCTGCCGCTATCAGGAATAAGCGCCGAGCACCCGGAAAAACAGAGAGGGCTTTCCTTTTTCTGCGACATATGGTGCACTTATTGCGCTTCCCAAAAACATAGAGGCACCTCTAAATGACTACTGGCGTCACATAGTTTTGGCATAATGTCTTGCAAAGCCTTACAAGTTCCCAGAACGATCGAAGAGAACAAGTCTCATAGGCGATTTGTATGCATGTACAGTATACCTACTACGGGAAACTCCGTACACTTAACTTATACTCGCAAGTTTAGGTGATGCTTTTATTTGGCAGAATGCTTTCTCAGTATTTTCAGCAAGTCACTGCCATTTTCGAATTTTAAAAATGAGAAATGAGAAATGTACATGAAGCACGTCTTAACAAGACCTGCCCAGTTTAATTGCGCCGCTGTCAATGAAGAACACCAGGTCACGCCTGACCACACATTACAAGAAAGAGGTGTGAAACGAGGAAAGAGGAAGAAAAACCGCAGGTCGAAATACTGAAGGCGAAGACGTGAAAGTAGGGAAGTTGGGGGAGTCTTCAAGGGAGTAGACGGGGACATAGAGCGACAATTTCCGGTGGACAGAACGGCGGTGGGGCTAATTCCGCCGGGATGGCCAATTTATCTGCTCGGATGAAAGAAAATCTTGTTTATCGCCGACGCTGTCACGCGGATAAAGCCCGTGTCTTTATCCCCTTAGTCGTCGCGTCGTTTACTCGAACGAGGGCGACGTGACGCGGCTCGCTCTGCTCGACGTCAACGGTGTGCTTGGCACGCAGGACTTGCTGCCATCCCGCAAGACCCTTGCTTTTTACCCTTTGCTTTCTTACCGGCGGCAAGCTTTGTATGAAAGCTAGGCTGTGTAGACGACGGTTTTTAAACGAAAGCATGGGAAGCCATTCAGGGAACGAAACAAGAAAGGAAACTTGCGTCAACGGGAAAAAAACAGAAACTTCCATTGGCTGCGATATCTCATGTGGCTTCCAGCAGATGGGGAAACTCAAAAGTAAACGTTATTACTTTTACAGAGGAGCTTTTTACCTTTACCCCAAAAGGGGTCTGTCGCGACAGTGGGTGTCAACAGAAAACTCCCGCCAATAATTAAAATAAGTTACTGGCATCGCCAGGAATCGAACGAAGATCGAATAGAGAAACGGGAAGAGAGCCTGTTTTCTTACGGGTTGAGCTTCGAGCCCACGCAGAAACGGGAGAGACAGACGGTGCACTCCACGAGCACATCTTCGGGATTACCCCCGCATTCACGGACAATGCCACGTGATAGCGTCACGCCACCTCTCGCACCGCTGTGTGCGCTATTTGCGCATGCGCTAGGCGTTCGTAAAAATTAAAGGAAGCTCACACCGAGGAATGGCATCACACTTCTCCTCCGTCTCTGCCGCTGATCTCGTCGCCTTTGTAGGCAGCGACAGATACGGAGATCGGTGGCAGAGACGGAGAAGTGAGATCGTCTGACACCGGGTTTGAGCTTCCTTTAGTTCTATAAAAAAGAGTTTCCACTCCAACCTCAAACGCAATACTGCACCAGGCAAGGATCGCATCACAAACCGCATCCTCCGCAACCTGGGTACTGCAGACTTAGAATCGCTGCTACAACTCTTTAGCCATCACTGGGAAACAGGAACTCTACCAGAGCAATGGCGACATTCGGAGATAACACTTATTCCCAAACCGCACAAACCCATTTCGACAACATCACTCCGTCCTATCGCGTTGACCTCATGCATCGGAAAGTTGCCTGAACACCTGGTTCACCAACGACTTACTAACCACCTCGAAGAACACGACCTCTATCCCCTTACCATGTTTGGATTTCGACAAAAGCTGTCCACGCAAGATGTCCTTCTACAACTCAAGGAACAGGTGCTCGACCAGCTGAGCCGTACAACGCCGCGGGCCATCTTAGCCCTTGATGTAAAAGGAGCTTTTGACAATGTTACACACCAAGCAATTTTGGATAACCTCAACAGCACCAACTGTGGCCCCCGAACCTATAACTATGTCAAGGCATTTCTCAGCGAACGCACGGCAACCATCAAGCTCGGTTCACTCACCTCACCAACTCTCAACACGCCCCCCAAGGGGACGCCTTGGGTCGGTAGTCTCCCCCTTGCTCTATAATATCGCTCTATTACAACTACCGGACAAACTAGCGAAGATTGATTGATTGTAGGGTTTAACGCGCCGACGCAACGCAGGCGATGAGGCGCGCCGTAGTGGAGGGCTCCGGGTTAATTTTGACCACCTGGGGATCTTTAACGTGCGCCGAAATCTCGTACACACGGGCGTTTTTGCTTTTCGCCTCCATCAGAAAAGCGGCCGCCGCGGCCGGGAATCGAACCCGCGACCTCGTGCTCAGCAGCGCAACGCCTTAGCCACTGAGCCACCGCGGCGGGTCAAACTAGCGAAGATACCCAACCTCCGACACGCATTATATGCGGATGATCTCACCCTCTGGACCACCTCTGGCTCCAGCGGAGAACAACAGGACGCTCTCCAACAAGCCGTGGACGAAACCATCTCCTACCTTCGTCCGAGAGGCCTCACTTGTGAACCAGCCAAATCCGCCCTCCTCATCCTCAGGGCACGGTCCAGAGGACTCGCTCCCCCACCCATCCCCGACTCTCAAGTAACTATATTAGGCCAACCAATACCCACAGTGCCTACTCTCCGGATCCTTGGAGTGCCCTTTCATCATGACGGCACCGGAGCAGCACTCCCCCCGCAACTGCAGGCATCCATCACACAGCTGACTCACCTTATACGCAGGATACGCAGTAAAAATCACGGCCTCACGGAACCGGACACATGCCGATTAGTGCAAGCTCTACTACTGAGCAGAATGACATACGCCACGCCATACCTTAACCTTCAGCAGCACGAAACCACCAAGCTTGATGCCTTAATTCACAAGGCCTACAAGGTGGCACTCAGCCTGCCCACCTATACATCAAATGATAAATTCCTAAGCTGGGACTACATAACACCCTTTCTAAGCATATTGAGGCACAACGCGCCTCTCAACTGCGAAGGCTAGCGCTCACCCGAGCAGGCCGGGCAGTGCTCCAAGCGCTGGGTTGGCCATCACCGAATCATGCGGAGCAGCCCCAACGCCTCCCGCCCACCATCAGGACAAGACTGCGCGTGACTCCCATACCACAGCATATGCACCCCACCTACAACCGAGGCCGGCGGGAGGCACGAGTCCGTTACATCAATAGGAAATATGAAGCCGACCCTCAGGTTCGTTACACAGACGTCGCCCATGACCTAACATCAACCCGCACCACCCTTGTCGCTCTCAACTCCACAGGGCAGATACTGCTCATGCAAGGTCGACACTGCCGAAGCCCTAGCAATCGCCCACGCCGCAACAACCCACTCAGGCCTTCACTCCCTAACAATCATCTCCGACTCCCAGCAGGCCTGCCGCCTCTACCAAGCAGGCCTTGCCCCACCCCAGGCCATCCCTCTCCTACAACGGTTGCCCGAAGATCTTACCATCACACTCATTTGGGCACCTGGTCACGCTGGACTCCCAGGGAACGAAGCAGCGCATGCTGCCGCCCGAGCGCTTCATTCCCGGGCATTCCCATCCAAGGAGCCGGCGAGCCGGACACCTCAGTTACCCCCACCTGACTTACTCACACCCCTCGACACCACTTCCAATGCCCTTCTATCTCACTATACCCACACACGAAGAACATACCCTCCTCCTCATCACACGCTCACCAACTACGAATGTTACACATACCGCCGACTACAAACTGGCACATTCTTCAATCACGCCATCCTACACCATATCGCCCCCACTATCTACCCTTCCCACTGCCAGCACTGCCATACCCCTCTCACCACTTACCATCTAGTATTATCCTGCCCATACTCACCTAACCCCCTCCCCTCACCCTCCCTGGAGCAGTGGGAGACTGAGCTGACCAGCCCGGACCCAGCCCGCCAGCAGGCCCTGGTCTCCCGTGCTCTCCAGCCAGCGCGGTAACGAGGCCTTCTGGACTAAAGAGGCCTCCCACACCCCTTCCCCTTCCCCTGTTGCTCCAATAAACGTTCACCACCACCACCACCACCACTCATGTGCTTTACCCATTTTACTTAACCAACAACCTTTCATGAATCATGCGTTGATTTCCCCTTAGCAAAGACTATCTCTTTTAAGTAATAAAGCGTGTGGTTAAGTGCAGGCCACTTGTCTCTGGTTTATCTCTTTGTAAAGCCACGTGCATGTATTCAAATGACGTCGCATGGTAATTGTTGTGGGTGTCCTTTAGCTCTTCGCTTTCCACCACCTTTACAGTGTGAATGAGTGATCACGTTTTAGATCATTGCATTTTATTGCGAATTTACTCCGCCCACAAGGTTACCCATGTGATTTGTACGATTAAAGCGGAGAGTTGGGAGAGTTGGTTACTGATTAATGAACTCACCCTTCTAGTGAACATTAACACTGGATGAAAAAGAAAAAGACGAAACACACCCTAGACTTCAAGTTGGTTTATGCCAGAAGGGAACAAGAAAACACGCATATTTGTACATGATTCCAGAAAAACAAACACATTGGTCCGTGAAAAATCAAACGCCGCAATATTTGCACTCGCTCTTACACTACTTACTTTAAAGCACAAACAACGACTGGTCACATTACAGGGCATGTAATTTACCGACACGTGTGCACACCAGTCACCGATTACGCATGGCCAAGAGACACCCTTCTCTCACCAAAGAGTAGATTTTTTTGTCTGAAAGTGCCAAACATGGTGGGCTGTGGACTGACGCACTTGTCGCCCTCCCTGTAATTCACAAAAAGCCTCTTTGCAAAAAGAAACTTGAAGTCTAGCGTGTTTCGTTTTTTCCTTCTTCGTACAGTGTTGAAGTTCACTGGAAGTATGAGTTCATTGGTCGTTTGTACGAATGTATATTTAGCGTGATCGACGGGGTGACTCTATTCCCATGTCCCGCTTACACCGCAGCCACGATCGTAATTCAAAGACCGTAAAAAAAAAGAAAAAAACTCAAGACTGTCAAGAAGCTTCCTGCATGAATGTTGATTCTATAGCGAGTCTGTGCTGGTTTCGAATATTGCTTCTCACATCCATTTGTTGATACTGTTGCGAAACGTTGCCTGGACAGAACCGTGCCGTACCTTTTTGGCATTCCGCGCATTACACGAGTGGTGGAGCCCGAAATGGCTGGCGCGCGGAACGTCGCGTCTTCCTCAAGCAGGCAGCACTGCGCATCAAAACTTGAAATGGCACATTCCGGAATGTAAGAGCTATGGAAGCAAATGCTGCGAAAGGAGCTGCGTCCTGTGGAGACAGGCGAAATAGAGCGACGCCGCTACGTGCACCCGTCGACGAACAAACCGACCTATCCACGAGCCCACGCCGGCTACGGGCGTGAAGGCTGAGTTCTGGCCATCGCCTTGCCTTCACCGTTAGTTAGGCATCGTAGATCGATAACCCGATTCGGACGTTGGGCATACTCTGTCTGGCACGGCGTATACCGCGCGAGACGGGATTGACGGCAGGCTGTTATAGGTGTATGTGTGGGGGGGGGGGGGGGAGGTGGGTGGAGGGGAACCCAGAGAGCAGGAAAGAACAAACTAAAGTCAGAAACGAAGGAAGGAATGAAGGAAGGAAGGAAGGAAGGAAGGAAGGAAGGAAGGAAGGAAGTACGAATGAACGAACGAACGAACGAACGAACGGACGAACTGATGCACGGACGGACGGACGGACGAAGGAACAAATGAACGAACCAAAGAAACAAAGAATAAAAGAAAGAAAAGAAAGAAAGAAAACTAAGGGAGGGAAGAAAGAAAGAGGAAAAAGAAATAATGGAAAGAAGAAAGAAAAAAGGAATGAAGAATAAAGAAGGAAGGAAATAAAGAAGGGAGGAAATAGAGAAATAATGGAAGAACGAGCGAAAGAGGAGCATCATGGAACCAAGGCTGGTAGAAACAAGGAAGAACCAAATAAGAGTAGGAATAACATTTTATCATTTGTTGAATGGCTGTAAAAAACGTTCTTGACCGCAACCTAGACGCTGCTGTTGTTGTGTAAAAGAGTACATCCTTGAGAATGGCTGTGTTCAGAGCGAGCAATAGCGGGGAAAACAAACTATCGTTTACTAAAAAAATTACGCTTTGAATTTGGACCGGAATGTCACTTTAGAGAGAGAGAGAGAGGCGAGAGAAAGGGAGAGGGAGGGAGAGCATGTTTTAGTTTGTTGGCGCTTTACCGTTAAGCTAAGGTTTATCGATATATATTTAAATTGTTTTGTAATTTATTTATTGCACCCCTAGGTGTGACAATTTACGCCTGCTCGTGGACTTTCCTTTTCTTTGACAATAAATTGATTATTTACCGGACTCACCGCTTGATGAAACTGGCAATTAGTTCGTTTGGTGGGAATGCATTCATCTAGATAGATGGGCTACTTTTGTTGGAATATTCTATGCTCGTTGTTGAGATAAAAAAGAGGTAATTTGATTAAAATTTCTGTTCACTGATCATATTTCACTCATCATATTAACCTGATTTTGGTACACAGCACTTTGAAGCCTGGTACAGGGGTTTGACGGCGGCGGCGGCGGCGAAGGCGGCAAAGACAATATCCGTGTAACCGAGCGAGCGAATGAGACACCGCACGCAGAAAGAAAACGGAGCATCGGCTGGCGAAAGTGTGAAGGGGGGGGGGGGCGGCAAGCGCTGCGATGTCGTCATCTCCCAGCGCGTAGCCATGACTCAGTATGTCTCACTGCCTCCCCCTCACACTTTCGCCATGCGTGACCGCCTAGGAGGGCCTCTTCACCTCACACTTTCACCAGCACTCCCCCTCTATTCGTGGCTCATCCGGACCACGTGACATTTGCGTGGAGGGTTCAAACACGATTTGAAACAAGCTCGGCGGAGGCGAAGCGCTGCGAGATAACGGCAGAGTAGTGCGCACCGCCGTGCGTTCGCTGATCACGCGATCACTTCCTGAGGCGCAGCAGCTATGCACCGGGACCGAGAAGACTGCAGTTCGCATTTAGCACAAATTTCACATTTGGAAGCATAGGAACTGTCAGTGCATTTTTTGTTCGATTTTTGAAGGTATCGGAAATCTCTTAAGTATTTGTCCCATGAAGATCACGCGATACGGGTGAGTCCGTTCAGCACGCAGAGACAAATGTTTAGCCTTTTTATCGTGCCAGCAAAGTTTTTTTTTTTTTTTGGGTTTTCATCTAGCTTGACGTGGTAAACAGGGCCTGCGTGGGAAGCAATTAACACACAGGAGATCCCGGACTGCGGATCTCCTCCTCCGGGCTCGTGCCCTACTAGCGGCCCCTATTGCTTATTATATATTTTATCATTCACTCATGTAGCCTAGACAAGTCCCCTCCGTGAATTTGTACTAACTGTTGGTACACTAAAATTTGGAAAGGGCGAGTTGAAATTGCGAGCCTTCATTCTCATATTAAGGAACGTGGTGTTATGTCAGTCCAGTGCCAACGAGTTTTCCAAGAAGGGCCATAATAATTAGCGTACTTGCAAGTGTCGTGTGGACAGCACGACGAGTGCCAGAATGCAAAATGTTATTTCGCGTTAATGAACCTGGTATCAGTGAAAATGGCATATTCAGTGCTTGACTGCCAATCTTCTTCTAAGGTTGCTGAACTATCTGAGAAGGCAGGGGTGCTAGTCAACCCAGAGCAAGCGCTGCTACGACATCTCGCAGAATCCGCAAAACATCGTCTGCTGAGTATTTTTAAACATTTATCGTGGCGTGAAATAAACGTATACCTATCCCTAGGTTATCGAGACAGCATGCATACGTGATTACAAATGTCATGAGGCGCTTTTTGGCTCAGTTTTGTTCTGTTTTTTTCGCTCATGAGGACGAGGCTATTAGGCCAGCGCTCCTGACAGACTGCTAAATTGTACTCTGGGGAACAAAATCCTTTCAAGAGACAGCAGCGTGCACTTTCTGCGCTTACTCTTTAACAAGGCCGCAAAAGGATAGGAACCACAAAAACACGTTCCTTACAGGCGAAAGTGTCAGAGGGGATGTTTACCCTAGATACTAGATTAGCTTTTTTGCCTAAGCTGCCTTCGCAGGGCCTACATCTCCGGCACTCTAACCACCACTCTATCAAGTACGAACGCTTGTACGGCGCGCGTCGGCTCTCACCCGGGTCGGCCTGACAGGCCGGCATTGTGAACCTCTCCGTTTTTTGTACATTTGCTAAGTAAGTTATGGTTCATCCCGTCCAAAAAAGTTCGGGTAAGCGCAGTTGCCTATGGTGCAGTGGAAGCATCGCCACAGCTTTATGTGTAGTACAGCCGGCGCTGAACACGCGCAAAATAAAATTGTGAGGTACGGAAAAACACTCGGATCGTTCCTGCAACACAATCAAAAGACTTGAAGGTAGTGAAGCTGTACGAAGCCATCACGACAGTTTCAGCCAATGATTGCAGCCGATTTGATTCTTCTTCGCTGCCGCAACGACCTTTGCTCCATCTTTCTTGCTTTAAGTGTGGGCTTCCTTCATTCTTTTTTTGGAAGAGATGATCATTGGACATCACTTTGGTGGAGCGTACGCTATGACATGTGTTTCTCGTACCGAGCCAGTGTTGCCACGATTACGGCGAACGCTGCAGTTTTTTTTTGTTTTTTTTTCTGGCCGAACTTGGCCAGGCTCTCTAAGTGGGTATGCTTGGCTTGACAAACATGCGCCGGGGACGCTGGGCAGTTGCCGCGAGGCACGCACACACGCGCGCTCCGGGCGGTCGCCACAATATTGGCCAATCTACTCAAGTGGCTATACTTGGCTTGGTTTGAAAAACGTGGGTCAGGGACGCTGGGTGGTCACCGCGAGGCACGCGTTCACGTGTGTTCGGCATTTTATTCGTATTTTTAACTTCGGGCACGCAAAATAACTTTTTGCTGAACAGCTTAGGTGTTAATATTCGGCATGCCTTCCCTTGCTCGTGAACTAAGACAACGAAATTGAATCTTAATGGATATAGCAAAGATCACACCAGCGTGTTTTGCAGTGCACCTTGCAGATTGGCCGCTGCTGCTTGTAACGTACTATAATGGCTGACGTGCAGTACCACTACGGCAAGAACATGGGTTGCGAAATAGCCAAACGTATGCTTCTTTCCCTATAAATGATGGCGCGCGTGCAGCAATAGCCGTATTGTTTCGAAAGCCTAGCCCTTTCAGGCCTGAATTTTTTATTTCGAAGAAAAAAACTTTTTTCTGTGCGTATCTCCAAACGGTTCGACGCAATGAGCCTACAAACGAAAAATTGAGCGTGTGCCGCAAGTAATTAGCCATTTACAGGCATGATATCTAATTAGGTCATCAGGTAATTGAAGTTTTATTTTCCAGCAAAAAAAAATGTTTTTTCCTTGTTTTCGTAAATTTTGAAACGCATAATCACGCATACAAAAATAAAGCTGCTAGTGCAAGGACTTTTAGATTTACAGCCATTCCATCAAACTAGGATTTCGGTCCTTCTGGTTACGCCGACGTCAGTCTGGTCTTCACTGCAATGCCTTCATTTTTCTTGCCCTCAGCTCTAATGATGATGGTGATGGTTTGTGTTTAATTGCGCAAGGCCAAAAAAGGGCAAAGAGCGCCACAGACAAAGTTATTTAATGAGGACAGTTGTGCAATTATATACTCAATTGTCTCGGTAAAAACACAAGTGAAGCGAATGCATGAAGATGGGTGGTGTATAGGCCCAGGATGATTATGCATAATACTGACCTCAGCTCTAGAAAAAAACAATAATAGTGATATGCATGAAGATGGGTGGTGTATAGGCCCAGGATGATTATGCATGATACTGACCTCAGCTCTAGAAAAAACCAATAATAGTGATATGCGTCGGAAGAAGCTTGCTTGGAGAAGTATTTCCCAGAAAACTAGTCGTTTTGGTTTTGTTCTCGACGTGCTAGGGGAATTTTGGGTGATATCCCCAAAAGAGCACATGAAATGTCTAGAAACCACCGCGTGCACGAAAAATAACGATAAAAAAATAGCACTGGCTTAGCTCGGCTATGCCAGCATATACGTAGCGTGAGATAACGTTCAGCTGGTTATTCTTAGCTTTCATGGTTGCCTCGGATTAGTTTGGTTATCATGCTTACTGCCGCTTCAATGACACACACGGTATACGCATTATGTGACACCTGTATATTTATCAAGCGGCTCTGGCGCAGCGTCACCAATCGCCTCAGAGCTAAGCGGGTCCCACAGGCGCACGCCGGTGTTGCTGCGACGCACGAGCCATCGGTTCCACACCCGGCCACCCCTCACATGATTATCAAGTGGACCCGGCCGCCACGTGCGGAACGGAGGTAGGCGAAGAAGCTGGGCGCGTGAGCTGTGTGAGGGATGCCGGGGAGCGAGCAACATTCTGTGCGCCGTGTGACGTCACTGCTCCTCGCGCATGCGCAGCACGGCTCTCCAGGAGCCACACGAACCTGCTCAACCTCGGCCGGGTACCTCACGCTACAAAAGATTAGGGGCTTCTTTTATTCCTAACATTCTTAGCGAAATTAGACGCCATACCTCGGCTTTCAAGCGGTGCTTTGGCGATTTTGATTCTTTCTTCCGAGCAACCATATCTTCCACAGGAAAAACATATTGCGCCCAACGATTTGTTTTTGCACAACAGATCAGCATGGGAAAATATAGGTCCAGTGTTTTCACGCGTGCTGTAACAGTAAGAAAATCGTCGCTGCATAGTGCTTTCTCTCCCCCTAGTCTCAACTGTATTGTCACAATTTCAAGGCGCAGTTGCGTCAATATTTGCGGTCTCGTGGAAAGCGCTTGAGCAAAGATTGTGCCTCCGCCGAAACGACATCTTCGGACTTGCGCCGCGCTTTCGCTTTCGAGCTAAGCAAATAGTGTGGCGAACAGCACCGACAACATCGCAGTTTGCTGGTGGTGAGAAACTTCTGAAGAGAACTGTGTAAACCCAGACATAGTGTCTTTATTCGTTTTTCAATAGCTAATAAAAACTAGTGAACGTTAGCGCCTGTTTGGGGAGCGCTAATTTTCTAGGAAAACATTGGCCGTACGTCCGAATATCACTAATGTTGCGACGGTTGACAGCAATAAGCGGCGTAGCTGTTATGATATTGGACTGCTTACTTTTTGCGTTCCAGTGTTAGAGCTATGGTAATAGGAAAGATGTAACGAGTAAATGTGCCGCACCGTCTATGCAATGAAATCTAGGCATTTATTAATTTTTTACAGCAGCAATTTGTGTGCATGACCTAAATACTCTGCCAACTATTACTAAAATTGAAACTGAAATGGGCCTTTTTACCCTTAGGTTACACAGGGAGGAACAGAAAAAAGCAACTTGCAGGAGCCCATGTATTTTATTGATATGCAATTACCATTCACTTCTGCTACTCTTTTTTTGCTTTTTTACACGGGTCATATTGTTCTGTCTGCGCTGCTACGTTAAGTCAACTTAACTTTCTTGGTTTAGAAACAGTTCCATCAGGGTTCGGGTATCTTTTAATTCTGCCATCTCGTCTGCGCATTTTTTTCCAATTTTTTTTCAGTCCCCCAGGCTTACTTGTTCTGCGGATGTTGGATGGTGCCAAGTGGCGGTGCGACCATCTCAAAACGCCATTATTAACCAAAACTCGCGTTCATCCTAAATGACTTAGTATTTCAAACCAGTAAATATGGCAACTTCGATAGGAGTCCATTCAGTAAATTCATGGTTTTTCGGAGCATCAACTTCGAATTATTAAATGCTTCCGACTTCTGATACTGAGTTGTATGAACGGAATATGTACATTGGTCCACCCGTTTCAGATTACCTATGCTGAGTGCCTCGTGGGTTAACGCGAACAAGCACAAAATGATAGATTTAGCCGGTGACATGAAATGATACTGCCACTAAGAATTTCGGTACAAATGTTAACAATATTATGCGCCTAATTTCCCAACCACCACCATATTTTCGATGCGAGCTCTTCATGAAAATCGTTTGTAAACCGCTACCCCACGAATCTCAGCTGAGACCAATAGCTGCGCAGTCTTTCAACCTGCTATGTTTTTTAAAGGCATTCTGTAGGTTCGGAGCACCTCGTAACGAAACGTGCCCTCTCTCTCTCTCTCTCTCTCTCTCTCTCTCTCTCTCTCTATATATATATATATATATATATATATATATATATATATATATATATATATATATATATATATATATATATATATATATATATATATATATATATATATATATATCCATCCCCCGCCCTTCGTAAACCCATGCTCTTTAAAAATAAAATAAATGTGTCCGTTTCACACTAAGCTAATGCTGCAATTTAGAGAAGACAACGCATAGCGTGAGGTGGAGAATACGAGAAGAGCGAGGGCAGAATCTGTAGGATGACACTCGAAGAAACATTAAAGTGTAGTTTTTTTGTTGTATAGACGGATATATAACTGTACGTCATACCTACAACGACCCGCTTACTTACCACCAGCACTGTGATATTTTTTTTCCAATTGGTTATCGCAGACCATGCGTATACCACGCTACTGCTCGGTTTTGTGTCTGCCAGTTATCATTCAATGTGAGAAGCCTTGGACATGGAAGCAGAGAAACTTCTGTTGGTTGACGTGTTCGCTGAGATAAAAAGTGTGTTAGGAAATGGTGTTGCAAAGTTTGCCAAGGATAATCCGCAGAAGGTACGGTAAAAAGGTGGCATAAAAAAAGGACGCTGGTATTTCTTGAAGGCGAGCGTGGGAGGGCAACCATTTCCTTTCCTCCAGAGATGTCTTGAGCTGTCAGATCGCCACACGCCGACGTCGTTGTGTGCACCATCCGCTTCGAGAGTTCGCTCGTTTGCGCCGGGCTGCTGGACAGGCGGGATGCGCTTCCGTTCGCGTTGATGGAATGGCGCCTGATGCAGACAGCTGTACGACGTGTCGGAAAGAGTTCATGGCTAACATAGCGGAGGACAGTTAAAAGGTGACGACAACGAAGGCGTTGGCTGGTTTTTTAAAGCGAAATATTTTTTTCTTAATGGGACCGATTGCCTCCTGTCACAAAACTAATGCATTTCCCCCTAGACCAATTGGTTGACCTTAAAGCTCTCACAAGGTTTCTGGACACACGGGGCGCATGCGTGAAAGCGGGCTTCCATTAGGTCAAAACGGTTACATGAAAATCGCCAAAAAGTAGTGGTTCTAGATATTAAAATACACGCATCGATCATTCATAAGGAGTGTCATAGTATGGCTTTATCTCATAAACCACTTATCGGTATTCATTTACATCGTTCGTATACATGCGTTTACGTACTTCGTAGAAAATCGTCGCATGGGTTTGTACTTCGTTTGGCCATTTTGGTCTTTGAAGGATTGGCGATCGATTGGATGCACTTTCCAAGGTCACGACGAACTTTTCGCGCTTTTTTCGATTTTTCTTAAGGAACGGAAAATTTTTTGTAGACCCGCGGGCATTTCCATGATTGACGCAAATGACGCAGAACTGGCCTATCGCGTTTGTTGTGTTCCCGAATCCCCTTGCACTGGGTTTGTAATGTGTAATGTGAGAGTTTCAACTCGTCAGAAAGAAACACAATTTATCGAATACTACACTGCTTTGCACGATCAGATGTCGTTCTTCTTCTAACTTTAGTGTATAATTTCTCTACTTTTCAGAGGTCCAAACATTTTCGAAGCCGTGTCAGGCGGGTTTCCTCTTGGCGGCATAACTGAGGCTACAACTTGCAATGAGCTATGCATTTTTAGTAGTGAAAGGTTGTTGGGCCAGTTTTTTATGTGCATGTAAAGGTGAAATAAAAAAAAAGTAGTCCTACTTTTACTCCGGGCTGCTCTGAAGAGCAAAACACTACAGAAGTCCGGCACGCGCTTCGTGCTGCACGTACAGTTGGGATCAATTTGAAGTTGATAGCGGCAGCATCAATCAGCGAGCCTTTCAACCTAAACAGCGGCCGTTTTCAGAACTTTGGAGATAAATGTAGCAGTGCCTTCTTCCCCTCGTTGTCTCTTGCACGATACAACCCTGGCACAACCCGCAACGTAGCGCTGCTGCTTGTTTCTTGGGAAGCCGAGCGATCACCATCAAATTTATCCCGTCTGTATACTGTGGGATTCTACATTTCACACACTAGTTATTTCCCACACCGCAGCCATCCGCGCTCAGCAAACATGCCTTGCGAGCGCCGGCTGCGGACGGGTCCGTTGTTTGCGGAGACAGACAAAGGCAGGAGGCGGCGAGGGCAAAACATCAATGGCAGCATTTATTGCAAAGTGCAAACCAAATACACTGCATACAGACTGATCGTAGGCCATAACGGTAACATTGGGAGCGAGGCATTAAACAACACTAGAGATCGAGATGGTTCGACTCACCGATTGCATACCGGAGCAGCAGAGCGCGGCGGAGTGCGAGCGCGGTTGCAGTCTCCCAGCTCGTCCGGACGCGTCCCATTGTGGCCCGTTCCCCAGGTCAGGACCAGCGCGCCGAAACGTCTACGTGCTAGCGCGTCCCCAAGACAAGAGAGCGTTCCCTCGTGATGCCACGTCCCACCAGACTTCGCCTTACGGTGGCGCTAGTATCGAGGAAGAACTGGTTCTCGGGTAAGGCAGAGGGGAAAAGGGTCAACGCCTCCACCAGGGTGACAACAAACCATCCGGTCGCTGGCGCCCTCCCGTATGGTTCCCGTCGCGTGAGCGAGGCGCGTTGTGCGCTGGCCGCGATGGAAAGCTAGCCAGAAAGGGGTTCGCGTGAAAGTCGCGATCCCCACATCCCTCCCTCCTAAATTCCTTGCGTACGCCGGTGAGAGCTGACTACAGGACTAGAGGCGGCGAAAAGTTCGTTCGTCGATTAAATCGTTAGTCACTGCATCGTGTTGCCTACGCCGGCTTCCACTCGTCCAATGCCACCGCTGGTAGTGTACCAGCAGGCCCGGTCGTCGCCCGCTGATGTCTGCAGGCAGGTAGCTCCGGGAAGAATCGCACCAGCCAACCCAAGCAAGCGTTGCTCAAGTGGCGGCACAACCGTGATGGCCCGTGGCCGCCGAGCGACCAGAGACTGCTGACTCTCTCAGCCAGGCTGGTGGCGGCATACCGCACCGCTTCAGCAGGCTCGGCAGCTCGCCCGGAACAGTAGACAGCAGCATAAACACGCTCCGTCATGTGGTCCAAGCCGGGGTGGCTTAGCTGCACAAAGAAACTCCCCGCACCTTCAGTGTACGGCAGAAAAATAGCTCTCCGATCGCACCGCCTTTGTGGCGCGATCCTAACGACAACTGCCGAGTTGTCAGCATTGCCATCGCTCTGTTAATGTCAACAAAGCCCAATAAATAGTCCAAACCCTAAAATGTATAGGGCAGGAAAAAACAGGCTGCAGTAGCCCTTTGATCCCGTCGATCATGTGGTTCGATGTCGAATATCACAACTGCCAAGGCTTCGGCATAATTACCAGCTTGTTAGCGTCAACAAAGCACGCCAAATTGTCCTAACCCTGCAGCGTGCAGGGTAGGGAAAATACGAACTCGATTGCATCGATAACGTGACACAATCCGATGGTTCAGCTGCTAAGTTTCTCAGCAATGCAACCGCTCTGGAAATGTCCACAGAGCTAGAACCTGTTCTAACCCTATACGGTACAGGGCACAAAGAACACACACGATCGCATCGACCGCCCGGCGCGATGCTTAACCACACAAATGCGAAAGCAGTATTTGCTCGCATCTTTAACACTTCATTCATACACATGAATGCGGAAACAGTATTTGCTCCCAACGACAGCCCTATGTTCACACACATGAACGCCGCTTGCGTAAAAATGCTGAAATACGTTTCAACACACTGGCGCTTAGTTAACGTGAACAGAGCTTGGTCTCTCGAGCCGAACAAGAGGGCTCCTGCGACGTTACAATCAGCGGGCGCAAAGTTTGCCTCGCGTAATTCTCCCCGTCAGTGGAAGAGGGATGAGGCCCCCCTTCAGTCCCGTCGCCCGCGTGGCGCGACAACAAAAACAACTACGCTGCGGAAAGCAGTTTTTCAAGCAGCGAGGGGTCAAAGCAAGTCTTTCCTGAGGCGGGAGAGATTCCTTTCTCTCGCGCGAGGCGATCAACAAAAGAGGGGGAACGCTCCATGCGCCCTCGCACTGTTCCCAAGGTCGTGCCTTCGCCGGGAGGACCGGCTGTGAAAGCCTTCGGGTCACTCACTTCGGCAAACGACCCGCATCCAAAAACACAACAAAATAAAACGGACCAAACGAAAGAAACCCTGAACGTGCCCGTACGTGCAGCCGTGAGGAGACATCTGCTTTGTTAGGGTCCTACTCGCTCGCTGCAACACAAGCAGCTTATGAGCGAACGGCGCCTACCGCATTCAGCGGTATCGGAGCGCCCGTGCCAGGCTGCAATACCAGCTAGCCTTTTGCGGCACACGTGGCCCGGCCACACGGCTCCCAGAGCCTCGACTCCCGGAGTCGACAAAACTCGGACCCAAATTGCAGCTTCCGTACACACTCACTTCGGGCTGACACAACGGCGCGGGCTCCCGGCCTCGCGTGGATGCAAACTCGGAAACCCCAGTTTCCATAAACAACAACGTCCCGACAAAAATTCGGCGACCACGTGTTAACTGGCAGCGATGTCCTGCCATATACACGATTGCTGCAAACTCGGCGCTTAACAAATTAAAAACGCAGCAGCAATAAATAATTCGCCTCACTCTCAGGAAAGTTCGCCTCCGCTAATAACTCGCTCCAATCAGTTAGGCCTGAAGTCTGTTGTCTGTGCTCGGATCGTCCGACGCCAGAACAAAGGATGCTGCCGTGCCTCCTGCTCGTCTCCGCAAACAAGGCCTCACGTTGGGGCGCCAGATGTGGGGTTCTACATTTCACACACTAGTTATTTCCGACCCCGCAGCCATCCGCGCTCAGCAAACATGCCTTGCGAGCGCCGGCTGCGGACGGGTCCGTTGTTTGCGGAGACAGACAAAGGCAGGAGGCGGCGAGGGCAAAACATCAATGGCAGCATTTATTGCAAAGTGCAAACCAAATACACTGCATACAGACTGATCGTAGGCCATAACGGTAACATTGGGAGCGAGGCATTAAACAACACTAGAGATCGAGATGGTTCGACTCACCGATTGCATACCGGAGCAGCAGAGCGCGGCGGAGTGCGAGCGCGGTTGCAGTCTCCCAGCTCGTCCGGACGCGTCCCATTGTGGCCCGTTCCCCAGGTCAGGACCAGCGCGCCGAAACGTCTACGTGCTAGCGCGTCCCCAAGACAAGAGAGCGTTCCCTCGTGATGCCACGTCCCACCAGACTTCGCCTTACGGTGGCGCTAGTATCGAGGAAGAACTGGTTCTCGGGTAAGGCAGAGGGGAAAAGGGTCAACGCCTCCACCAGGGTGACAACAAACCATCCGGTCGCTGGCGCCCTCCCGTATGGTTCCCGTCGCGTGAGCGAGGCGCGTTGTGCGCTGGCCGCGATGGAAAGCTAGCCAGAAAGGGGTTCGCGTGAAAGTCGCGATCCCCACAATACATAGGTCCCTCGTCGTCCTCTTCGTCGCGTGGCTTATTCGAACCATGTGACATTTGTGCGGGAGGTTCAAACACGCTTTACAACAAACCCCCAACAACCCCCCCCCCCCCCCCCCCCGTCTCCAATTGCGTTTCGACGTGGTTCTAAAATGAACTGCCCTCCAAGGATCGCAAAAATGAAATAGGAGGGGAGGAGGAGGAATGCCTTTATTATCAGAGGGGGCATGAATGCCCTGTTGGGGAAGGAAAGGGACATGAAGGAAGGGAGGGAATAATCGAAAAAAGAACAATGTTCAAGGTTCAATCACCTGAAATGGTGGATAGCATTTTAAAGTCCGTGAACATATAGTTCGCAAGAACCGTGAAGAGATAGGTGCTACGATTTTTATAGGTGTCGGTCCAGGTTATTACACCAGCTTGTAAAGACCACTGGTTAGTGCGTATTCAATAACTTTCTCAAGCACTGAGGGGTCCTCTCGAACGCGCTGCAGGTGCGCTTCTTCATCTCCGGGTGGGGGTAAAGAAATTGTATACTGGCAGTCGGGAAAAACCTGCGGTAGCCATGATACCGAAAAACGTTAGGCAGAGTGAAGCCTATAGTAACTAGGCCATGGTTCTAGTTACGATAGGTATGTATCGATGAGCATAGTTAGCATACGTATGTATCGATTAGCATAGCGCTGTTATGCTTTCGGACTTGCGGTATACAAAAGTGAGAAATGAGGAAAGCTCATGTGGCGACAGCTAACCCAGTTCCACGATTAAGGTATCAGAGAAGGGAATCCTTACGTGCATGAGATAAGGCGTTAATTAAATATGGGTAAATACCGTAGAAGGCGAGCGATCTTTAATTCCGGGACATCGGCGGGTGAGTCCTCACGCGAAGTGGCTGCGTGCGAGGTCTCTGCCGGGAAGTGAGCGCAGGGGTTATTTAATTTGTCAGCGAAGTGAGCTTTCGACGGGGTCATCACACAAGCCGTGAAATGACCCGTGACAGCTTGGCAGTGTGCCCTCCGGCGAGGGGGCCACTATGTTCAGCCGTACGCGATGTCGCGGAATCGGCGGAGGAGCTCATTAAGCGGCACAACGAGCACCCGAGAAGCCTTTCGATGCGCCGTGCGACATTATATCGCGCATTAGAGAGGTTGGCCGGGAGTGTGGCTCTGGGGTGCAAAGCGCGAATCATAATGCACGCAAGCAGCCAGTTTTCTACGGATTTGTGCCATGAATGTTCTGAAATAGCTGGGGTTACGAGTATAATTGGGCCTTGGGGAAGGGGGGGGGGAGGCGTATTGTCGTATAGTATCGCAGAAAAATAGGAGAACGTATTGGGTGTTCGCTTAGAACAAACTTTTTTATGTTAAAAAGTCGCAAAAGATCCCTCCGAGGCTTGCTCAAGAGATTTTCTGAATTTTGCATAACTGCCTGAATCGCGCAGACAGCATTCAAAAGGGGGGGTTCGATACTTTGCTAGCTTCAATAAACGCGAGTGGCTCTCCCGTGTCCACCCTTAATTGCAGCAATAATGGCTAAGCTCCTCTAAGGCACCCCTGCTCAGTCTTATAGCGCACATGCTGACGACAGTTCCGGAAGTGACGTCCCTCAGAGTATCTGTTTATTGTGTCTTAGGTGAAACGTTTGTACCTTCCACATTGCCCACAACAGAAACTAGACATTGCAGCGTATTTGCGGGGGTTAGCCACTCTACGCAGTCATGTTCTAAACAGGTCAGTGTCGGTTGCAAACAAGGACATGCAGGCTCATCATCATTTGTAGAATCCATTGTCTGTCCTCTAAAAATAGTTTTAATCATAAAGTTGGCGTGGACGAATTACGGTTTTTATTTCTTGATTTGGCTGGCAGCGACGACAGTGCAGAGTTCTTGAAACATTTTTCACGCGAAAAAATTTCTCTGTTATAGAGAAAGACAGCGTCGCACGGATAACGAACGCAACTGCGATGTAAAGCCAGTTACTTGCCTGCTGGAACACATTGAATTTAACAAATGAACGCTACATCCGCCCCAATCACACGAACTTATGAACGGGGGAATAAAAAATGTAAATAATAGATTTGACATCTTTATTCTCCGTCTAAATTCACCTAGGTGTCATCGCTCCTTGCAAAGCGAAGCGAACATAGTTCCGCATGCATTGCGGATGCGTTTTTTGCGACAATATGAAGTGCAAGTAGAAAGGAGACATCAACAGAGGACAAAGGCAGAGTGCCAACCGATCCAGGTGGTGCTGTTCACACAGACTTGACATTTTTGTTTTCTCTCCAGACTGCTGTCTTTTATTGCTTTTTGTTGTGGTTGTTCCTTTGTTCAACGTTCCTTCTTGCTATCACTGACGACAACAGCTCATTCGTGGAACCCCCATTAAAGTAGAAAAAGAAAAGGCGCAGGAGAGAATGCTTTAAGCATTACCGTTTTCAACTACGGTCCGCGCCGTCACAATAGGCGAAGACTAAACACAGAGGTACAATTGGGCAATTTCGGGCGCGGATAAGAGCTCAGCAGCTGTGTCTTCGATGGCAGGCAAAAATGAAGGCAAGGCAAATCTATATCCAAAAGCAAACTTCCGAGTACGCAATTCTAAAACATGAAGGAATAACGTCAAACTGTAGAGGAAGTGATGGCAAGATGTGTGTTCTGGCAAGTCTAAGCAGTGGTAGTAATAGAGAAACGCGCAATGCGTGCAGAGGAAAAATCCGCAGGCGAGAGCGTCGCAGATATTACATTAGGGGCAGCTGTGGGCCTCGGGGGAGCCGCGGGCAAATTGAAATGACTCTGCAATCCGATTGGGACTCCCGAGCAACGCGTGCGTCCGCCTGTCGAATGGAGACGGAAAGAAAGAATAAGATCGGTCTTGTAGCTGGGATTGAATGTATATGGAGGAGGAAAGGTAAAGGAAGAGGCTGGCAGAACCAATTTTCGTAGGTGATGACGAGGCTTTGGAAAGGACAGAAAAGCGTAAGCCTGTCGCTTTCGGGTTTGCTGTCTGGTGCAGATAATATTCTGTCTCTAGAAAACAGGTCAGTGCGGTGTCACAGGATGTCAGAGATAGAGACTGGTTGAAGCAATAGGTAAAGCATCAGCGGAAACCGTTGATATTCTAGGCCTTTTTGTTGTTACATTATTTAAATGGCTACTTATGCTCTTTCTTAGAATAAAATTCGTAAGTCGGTATTAAGCGCCGTGTGTGTCCCTCTCTTTCCGTAGCCCTCGCCCTTGCACTGTTTCCCTGTTATTTAAAGTGTACCAGCTAGCAAAAGTTTAAATTTTACTTCAATGTACTAGTAAACGTTACATCCCAATACGCCCGGCAGCGCGATTTTTAGCGCGAAAACCAGCCCAGATGGCATTAACAAGAGAGCCAGCGTAGCTAGCATTCTCAATACTGAATTTATTTTCTGGAAGCGTGCGGAAATTTTCCAACCAGTAGTGCAAATTTTAAATACGACCTGCCTTGGTAGGGGCGATCTGTATAGCATATCTCTAAAGAGGGGTGTAAACCGGCTTTGTAAGGCGCTTCGGAGCGAAGAAGCACTTCGTAAAATGCCTGAGGCCGGCTCAAACAGAATGGGGCGTGCATGGTCTGTCGGGAGCGCTAATTGCACGGGCGCACTCTGTTAGACATGGTGCTTCGCCTGCGTACAAATGAAATGCCTCGTGGAGGTCCTGATTAGCTTAGCCCTGTTATTCAGAAGCACAAGCTCCGGTATGATCCCTATTCTATGGTCGCCAATTGCAACTTCCGCTTTGATGCTCGTGTCGCGTCCTTTTAAAGACTTCTCCCTCTTATACCGTGCAGAAGCCACCTGAACGAAAGTGTCGTCGAAGCACAGTGTCGCAGTAGCGTGGAGGCACACGTAGCTTAATTGGGTTTCTGCGCCATCTCAGAATATATCAATCGAGTGGCTCTACAACAACTACTACTACTGATCTTCATAAATTAAAAGAAAGTCGGCCTAGTTGGCCCGCAATGCAATCTGATGTTACACATTCACTGTGACGTTTTTTTGCGTATCATCGCACGTGAATCGATACGGCATATTATTAGTCATCCGGCTTCCTCGCACGATTACGCACACGATGGCTAAATGATTTGGGGGACCCAGAGTCTTGTGCATGACCAGGCTCTGCATCCGGCTCTGCATATCATTTGGATACGTCGTGAAACTCGGAACTTGCTGCTGAGAGCTCACGCTGTAAATATCGAATGGTGGCTTTGCGCGCAGTAGCTGTCCATCAGCTGTGAGCTGGATGTTGAGAGAAGTCCACGTAATAATTCAGACGTCATTCTCTTTTTTCTACCCGCGCCGCCATCTGGCACACAGAGGCGCTTCTGTCATCCGCCCTTGCAGTAAATACAGCCTCCGCGGCTAGGAATTTAATCTGCGACTCCATGCTTAAATTGGAGAGAACTTTGAATGTCACCACAGCATGCGCCAATGCAGGAATGAGGTGTGGTGGAGTCACTTCTGAACAGATGTAATCCATGCGGTTGGATTTTGCCAAGTAGTGAGGCGCGTAAGCGTCATAATCGAGGGTAATGTGATTCATTTATTATTGCATTTCATGTCCTTGTACCTGAGGCGATAGGAGAAAAGAGGTCGCTCTACATCGGCATTACCATTTTCTGGTTGCCGTTTAAAAGAGTAATACCGCGCACAGAATAAAAGCGCGCACAAACGCGCTCAGTGGACAAAATAAAAAAGAAACCAAGATTAAAACATTCAGTTCCCTTTCATTATGTGAAGAAAGATGACCAGCGAAAGTGGGTGCAGTACAAGGAGTGCGCAAAACAAAACATGTTTGTTTATAATTTGCCATGGAGACTACTTACTAGCCAATTCGCTGAATGAAACTTGGAAGGACTCGAGCTTCATTCTGGCGGACAAACATGGGGCTCTCCGTTCCCCCCCCCCCCCCCCCCGTGTCGTACGCCTATTACTATCTGCGTAACACATGAACCCAAACCGCTCGATCACGGAGGACTGCAGTCAGGTCGCATCGGGTCGTGAGACTTCCCCGTTAAAATCTTCCACTAGCTCAACAGGCATGTCATCGGTAGCGGCATGAAGCCTAGGTGATCATGCACCCCCCTGATTGATTGATTGTAGGGTTTAACGCACCGACGCAGCGCAGGCGATGAGGCGCGCCGTAGTGGAGGGCTCCGGATTAATTTTGACAACCTGGGGATCTTTATCGTGCGCCGAAATCTCGAACACACGGGCGTTTTTGCTTTTCGCCTCCACCAGAAAAGCGGCCGCCGCGGCCGGGAATCGAACCCGCGACCTCGTGCTCAGCAGCACAACGCCTTAGATGCACCCCCCTCCCTGAACACGCCTTGCCCTATGCAGGCATAAACAGACAACCAGTGATATGCGCACGCTTAGACGTGAAAGACACCGGGGCACAGTGTGCATCCGAAAAGCGGTCAAGCTGAACAGGCGTTATTGGTTCACTTCGGCCTTCCAAACGCGCAAATGTCTCTCCATCCGGACGTGATTCACAGCTACTCGACGAGATAGAACTAAACACCCCAACGGGCGGCTGCTCTTTGTGCGGTAGTGGCTTTCAGTTCTTTCCGCGCTAATTCACGCTTCCGCGCGCAGCATTCCTCCGAGCGAACGACATGCGTACGTCCCATGTCCAGTTAAGATGCAACTGCTGATAGCGGCGCTGCCGCAGTTATCAGCCGATTGCACAGCTTGTGAAAAAGGCATCGGTGGTGGCGATGGGTATAAAATAACTTGGGAAATGGCAGTCGGTAGCGGGGACACGGAGCAGGGAAGTGGTACCGAGCACAGCGACTTTACAGGAACGAAACCAGAGGGGAAGGGGGGGGGGGGGGTTGGCTTAGCCATAAACAGCTTCGCTGTAAAAAGAAAAAAAAACACCCTACTGCATGCATAAATCCGCTTCTACAACTGATACAAACTTAAGCACAGTATTAACATGTCATAGCGCTAAACAATAGATCATAAAGCCTTTTCACTCAGGTCTACAAAAGCTATGTTGTTATTTAAACTTAAATAATTTAAAATGCATATCGAGGGTGGAAAACAAATTCCAAATTAATACAATGTTTCTACGGGTACTAAATGCATTCGTGCATTGAAAGTATTCCCTCTTTTACTAACCTTCCAATTGCGGTACGGGTGATTTGTGGAAGAGCGTAAACGGAGTAAAGGCAAGATAAAGACATAGAGCCGAAATCGACGAGCAAAGGCTAATTTGTTTGTCGATGCCTTTGAACTAGTATTCGATTGAATCGTTTAATTAGTGCCAGTCTGATCCTTCCTGGCAAATGAGAGTGGGCAGAATGGGCAAAGCAGATAAATAATTCTGACGCATTGATGTCGCGTGAATCTCATTGATAGCCCTTAACACTGTTCCTCGCTCGAATTTTGAGGGGAAAATACCAGTAGTAGTATAGTAGTATTCTTTTTTCCGGTAGTCATCACTTCGCACAGGAAGCCCATTCATTGCATTCAAGAAGACGTATGGCATCAATAATACCATATTTGAGCCAAGCATATTATGAGACGTTAGGGGTTTGATTCAGCTTTCAATTTACCGTTTTACCTATAACTTGTTACAGGGCGGCCCCTATTTGACGCGTTTAGCAATCGATGAATTTGTTTTATCAACGGGGCAACGCAGGAGCCGAAGACGATAGTATACAGTATTATGGCGGTTATGAAAAAAGGTGATGAGAAGAAGCAGCGAAGAGAAAAAAACTATTAATATTGTCGGACTGTTTTAGGGGTTCTGTGCTATTCGATGATGGTTATAATAATGGCCATGATTGTCATAATAACCTTTAACAACAACTACCCTGGAGTGGTCACTATGGCTGCCATCGAGCTCCCTCAACCTTTTTGTCTCCCTGACTTCCGGTGCAAAATTTCTGCTAGAACCTCCACCCGGCATTCAGTGTTACAGCATTTCACCTACGGGTGCGCACCGAAAAAGCCCTGGACTATCAATCATTCAGGGAAGAGGGGAGAGTTTTCGCAATGTGATCTCCTGAATGTTTTCTTCATTTCTTTTGGGTGTGCTTCATTTAGCAGCTTGTTGCGGCTTTCGGTGAATGCCTGTTCTTGCGAGAGATATACACTGAGCTCCTTTGTACGAGAACAATGAACGAGTTCTTGCCTTTTGGGGGGAGGTGTCATTAGTCTTGAAGTGTTTTCTTCGGGCATCTCAGGCAGCGGGAAGTGAGAACGCTTTCCCGTGGTGTTTTGCTGGAGTGGGGAAATACAATGAACTCGAGAAGATAAACGGTGCGACTCGCAACAAGCTTTTTGCGCTCTAGCATGTGTGATGCTACCTCTGAGCTTCCCTTCCCCCGCCGCAACAGCCTGAATACCGTCTTTCCAAACGAGCTGGTTAGCATAAAAATGATCCCAGCACGCCCATTTTTTGAGCAGCTTTCGAGCAATGCACTGGTGTAGTTCTGAGAGTTACAGAGGGAGTGCCTTATGGCGCTTTCTTTTATTTGAGTTGCCTTAATAAAGGTGAGTATAAAATGTTGGTTTGTTCTGAACTATCTTCGCCATGTCAGTGCTTTCGGTACTATCTTCGCCATTTCAGTGCTTTAGGTACTCAGCACTTTGTCGTTTGAGGGTGACCAACCTCATTTGGCGAGGGCGGCGATGATGATGATGCCGTTGACATTTTTGAAGTTAGTGGCAGTTGAATGCACTTTTTTTCTTAATTATGAATACGTTGAGTCAACCCCACAGTCAAATTTGTTCATCGGCGCCTGAACAAAAGCGCCTTTAAACTAAAGGACCAAAATATACCACGCGCCTCTCCGCAGAAGCGTCGGAATGTTGGTAGCCTTATTTGATATTTTTTTTGTAGGCGCTACTACCGTACTTCTGGCAGTTTCACGAAAAAATTCTTGAAGCCTGTTTCACGAAACCGGTTCGCGAAGACTGTTTTTCGAAGCCTAATTGATGAAGCCTCACTGCTGAAGTGTCCCGTTTTCCCACTTGAGAATTCGCGAACGTTGACGCCCCGCAGAGGGAGGGGCGACGTATCGAATTTTTAAAACGCTCAATTATTTAAAATTAGGCTGAAGGAATATTTCGAAATGGAATGGAATGGATGACTTTATTACAGGAGGAGGCCAATAGGTCCTGGTGTGGGGCACGGGGAAAAGGGGAGGGGAAGATTGTTCATATAAAGTCTGCACTGCACTGTGAGCGTTCGTTCACTTAGCACGATATGCACAGGTGAAGTTGTGACGAGGGCACTCTACTACGACCATGATTGGGGTATCCAAAAGGAGCCGTTCAGGAGCCACAAGGGGTGTGTTTTGGGGGTACATCTAGAGAGAGGGTGAACGATCCGCCATCATACTACTTTATAGAGACCTGTTTTGACCGAAAAAAATCTCTACGGTACGCATAAAAAGACCTGCGTGCTATCCACAGATCAAACCGCTGTAAGTCACGCTGCCGGCGTCAACATCACGCGCAAAGCAGGGTATTGTGTGTTTACATCACCTTTGGTGACATGTATCTTTAACAAATCCAATAAGCTAACAGTTTTTCCAGCACCCACTATGCATGAATTCCCGCGTGTGGGTACTAAACGCAACCTTATTTCTTCAATTCGTTGCTTGTAGCTTATGTTGTGCAGCCACTTGCATCCTGCCAAGAAAAACAAAACACAAGAGCAGAAATAAAGAAAGGCAATTATCGGAGGCTTATTCGCGCACTTTCGGCACAGCGATTGACGCGGAGAGAATTGTACTAAAGGGCACTTCTGCTAAAGATTGAACCATCAAAAGAGAGAAAGGGCCACGGCTTGTCATTCGAAGGAAATGTCTCGGGCAGCATAACAACCTTCTTTCCGGAGACAGCTCTTCTGGGTGGGGCGGCCGGGTCGATTTGGCGATATTGCCCGTTGAAAAACGGGACGCTATAACAGGCGCGAATAAGCTTAATGCACTGCGCACTTCAGGACGGACTGCTTTGAAAAGACTGCATGCATCGTTCGGTGGTCTGAATTAGCGTCTCGACTGGGCCAGTTGGTTCATTCTGAACTTAAACAACAGCGCAAAAGACAAGGACTAGGAAAGAAGCACAGACAAGCCCTGGTGAAGCCGTTTTGATAGATTTTGCTGTAAAGTAGATCTTTCGGCGCCGTTTCAGGGGTTTATGTCATTTCTTATGTTTTCGAGTGCGTGCGTGCGTGCGTGCGTGCGTGCGTGCACGTGGGCAGGTGGACGGATGGATGGACCTGTGTCATCGGTGGGTATGTATGTCATTGCTCTCCGTTCACGGTACACATAGAATGTGGAACTACAACGCCGTAACGCTGTTACATGCGTCCTAAAATTTTCTAGTAAAATGTTCTCATCTTGCAATATTCTTCAAGACCGTGAAAGAGAGAGAACAACCTTTAATGTGTCTGGAGATGTCACCCAAGCCAGGACTCAAGTCTTTCTGCTTCACCACTCCCTCTCAAAGATTTCAAAGAATCTTTCTTTCTAGCCAGACTGCTTGCGTTCGCGCATGTTTAGGCTCAAATTATATTGCTTCCCTCGAGTTTATTTTCAAGAACAGCTGGTTACTTTACCTATAACATAAAATGAGCAGGCACGTTTCATCTTAATTTACCGTTGCTCTATTCGTCCTACCCCATTTTGATAGTCCTTCTCGTCTTACAACCACGCCCTGGTTCCCACCTAACGTATCCTCACAAAAAAGCGGGAATGTTTTTCACGCCATTTGTTTCACCGCGTTTAAATTTGGAATGACGCAATCCTGTTTTCTCAGCTGCCAGCGACAGCGTAGCCACTTTTTTTCTACTATTTTCCATCGCCTTGTTTATTAGTATTTGTATACCGCCAGCGTTGCGTGGTATTCGTTTTTCCTAAGGCTTAATACGGCCCCACCACCCGTCCGGGCCACACGGATGCCCAGACCTCAACGCTCGGCTGTCATGCACCTACGCGGGGTGTGCGTGTGGACAGCCGAGCGAAAACACCGCCTAGCACTCATCGATGACCCGTCGTGCCAGCACTGCCGGGCGGCTGTCCAGACCCTGCCCCATCTGGTCCTGGAGTGCCCCCACTTTGTGGCAGGGAGGACCGAACTGTTGGCCGCCTTCGGGGGAGGGGCTCGGCCCCTCGAAGAATTTGTGTGGCCGCCAGGCAGTGCCAGAGAGCGGGACGGAGTCCATGAAGCCCTGGGGTCCTACCTGGATGCCTCGGGACTCTTCCCGGCTCTCCGCTTTCTCCCCACATAAACTAAACGGTGTGTGTGGGTGCTTCGTTTTTGTTTTGTTTTTTCTTGTGTTTTTTTTTTTTGTCTTCGTGTTTTAGTGTTTACCTTGTATATATTGTACATATATGTCCTGTTAGACCTGTATATTTGTATATATGTAACCTCTCCTTCTCTCTATCCTCCCTTTCCTGTACAACTGTTTTCCCCATTCCCCACACCCCCCCCCACCAGCAGGCGTTCCGGTGTCCACCCTTAGGTGAGACAAACTACGCCTGCTGGTGGTCTTTCCTTTCCTTGTTTACAATAAATTCATTCATTCATTCATTTGTTCCTCTTCTGTTTAAGATTGTAACACGGATATTTGAGCTAGTTTCCCTTATTAATTTTTTCCTTTTTTTTTTGGGGGGGGGGGGGGGGGGGGAGGGCTAGAAACTTGCATGCAAAATAGCCTCTACTTGTCGATACTGCTTCAGAGTACGTTGTACCGAGATGCAGCGTTCCAGGGCAGCGTTGCCCTGGAAACAAGACTATACAGCGCGCAGTATACCTTCAAGTTCGTTCGAAAGTTGCTCGCAAAGTAGGGGGGTGGTGAGGGGGGGTGCTGTTGTCTCGGACGGGAGATAGAAAAGCATATCCCATTTACATAGCAGCTCCAAAATCTGCCATTCCCGTCTGGTCGGCATTGAATCCCTTCCTCGAATGGCCCGCCAGCAAAGAGCGACAGTCTTAGAAGTAGGAACAGCCGCTTTCAGGGGTATATGCGCATCGTGCGTTTTCGGGTAAGCGGCCCATTCTGATGGAAGAGGAGGAGGAGAGAAACGTTTATTGGAGTGGAAAGTGCTGTTGTGGGTGGCCTTCCTAGTCCGGATAGCCGCGAGTCGTGGCAGCTGCTCTTGCCCGAGACACGAGGTTAACCTGCTTCTTTAACAGGCAGCTGGTCAGCTCGCACTCCCACTGCTCCATGGAGGAGGAAGGGATGGGATTTGGGTGGTATGGGCAAGCCCAGACAAGGTGGTATGTGGTGTTGGGGTTTTTACAAGATGTGCATTCGTAGGGATACATAACCCCGACAGAAGCACCCACTCGTATCCCTACCGACATCCGTGCCCATTCTGGTTATTATTTTTTTTAATGTTTAGCATTCTTTGCCGAATACCTCCACAGCCAGGACCGTGTAACGCCCGGCATTTCCACAAAACTGCAGATATCGCGGAAGTTATACCTGTAATCGTTATAATAGCGTAAATGGAGATAATTGCTCGAACGAAATTTTGAAAAAAAGTAGGAAATAAGGGAAATACATAAAAAAAAATAAGGAAAAATGGAGAACCGTGTAATGCGCTGCATTTCCACAATAATGCAAATTCCGCGGAAGTTTCACATGTAATCGTTATAATATCGTAAATGAAGATAATTGGTGGAATAAAATTTCGAGAAACCAAAAAAAGAAGAAAAATAAAAAAAATTCGAAAAATTTCCATCGGTAAGCGTTATAATAGCCTAAATTGAGATAATTGTTCTGACAGAGTTTTGAAAAACTACAAGAAAATAAAAATACGGAAAATGTGAACCATATAACGCCGTGCCTTTAGACAATAATGCAGATTTCGCGAAGTTACACCTGCAATCGTTATAGTAGCGTAAGTGGAGGTAATTGGTCGAACAAGATTTTTGAAAAACTAAACAAGAAAAATTTAAAATACAGAAAATGGCGAACTGTGTAACGCCATTTATTTACAAATAATACATATTAGATGCCAAGCATTTCATGCTCGGGGCTGTGTCCCTCCCTCCCTCGTCGTTGTCCGCCATCCGCACCCCTCTGCGCATGCCTGGCCAGGCACCGCTGATGATGATTGCAGCAGGATGCCCGTAGGGATTGGCCAACCAAACAATCCATCAGGAGATAGCTTCGCGTTCAACCACCGTCGTCATCTTCCCGTAGGGGAACACTGAGTGGTATGCGAGGCAATCCTCCTATCCTCTCCGACGCTCCTCTCCTCTCCGGCATTCCTCCTCTCCTCTCCTCTCCGAAGCTCCTCTCCTCTCCGGGATTGCGCAATGAATGGCAACACCTGCGGCTCCGCGCGCGATAATGCGAAGCAGCTTAGTGTTAGAGACGCGACGGTAGCCGCTGCATACTCCGCTCGGGGCGCCACTGTAGCTCCGCGGTATAAATGACGCGCGCGCGAGCTCCGGTCCCATCATTCTCCTCCCGCAACGCCGCGATCGAACTGAAAACTAATGGGAACTTGAGTCGACCCTACGGCTGCTTCGCATCCTACTCAGGGCTCCCCTGCGGGAAGATGGTGAAATTTTTTGGTGCAAGTAACTCCTGTAATCGCTATACTAGCGTGAACGGAGGTAATTGGTCGGACAGGATTTAGAAAAACCAAAACAAGACAAAACGGCATAAGGATGTTACTGATTAGTAGACAATTCTCTTAATTTCTGCAGATTTTTTTGTTTCGGGAACACATTAATAATGCGGGCAATGGTTTCGGTTGTGTTTTTATTGTTGGTTTTTTGCGTGATTTTAGCATTGTTTCGCTTACGCTATTCTACTATTTTGGCTAAAATAAATTTATTGCATTGGCGAGCAACAGCAATAGAAATTTTTTTAATTGGTTGCCACGCTAGGTATTTCGCTCAGTGGATCCCAAGATTTGGAGGGTTTTGCCACAACATTCTCATTGATGTACACGGCAATAAGCAGCTTTATTGGACTGCTTAACCCTCCATAGAAACCTAGCAGTGAGTTTGGCCTGTATTTTGTGCCATTGATTCTACCCTCCGCCATTGCGTCTCCTGTGTCATCGGTATGACTAAAGAGCCATAAGAACCTGCAACTTAAAATGGTTGCCGTTAGATTTAGTATTCAACTATACAAATTGTTGAATAATAACAATGTATTACTTGAACCAATGTATTTTATATTAGCCCTTTTGCAAGCGTTGGACAACCCATTTCTGTGGCGGTTTCTTGCCGCTGGGGGGGTATATTCACACGAACATACCAAGGTACCGACAATTTCGGCGTGAGGCGAAGTTGTTAATAATTGTTTGAGTGAATGTGACTCAAATTCATAATCACATTCCATGCGTCGCCAAACATTGATCAATGCGTCTATGTGGGAATATACTTCTCTACGCACACGGTAGAGCATGCACCTGTCACATATATCAACTTGATGCATGCTAACGTTATACATAACTTGCATCAGTCCGGTACTGCAGAGCGAGTGCTGTAAAATTTAATGTCTGTCCCAATACGGAACCCTTTATCACTTCAGGACTAAGAGCTTTCTCAAACTTCTGCAGCTCATGCAGGCCGCAAATTATTGCTTACGTTCCTGTAGATCGCAGAATCCACATACACTTGGGCGAAAGGGTTTGTTTTAGGCAACAAAACTGCCACTCGGGCGGAGCGATTCGCCGCCGTATTTTGATAAGCTGTAACCACCTAATACATCAGGAACAACAATCATCTTTTGCGAGAAGTACAAAAGGGGTAACATTTCTGTCTGATTAGTGATGTACGTGCAACATCGTGCTCGCCAATTGGATGTGGCTGTACGCACGACCCCGTGTGAGTACTTGTAGTCACATGCGCACCCTCCCCAGCTCATGCTTAATAAATGCTTACGTGTGAACCCCTTCCTGCGCTGCTGGAACATGTTTTTCAAGTGAAATCTTTTAATTCGATGCACTTGTAGCAAATATTCTTAGACGCTATGCTGTAACGGTACTCTTTATGTCTCTTCAGACCAGGGCAACAAAAAAAGCACTGCCGTAAATTGTCGGAACTTAGCAGTTCACGCGGATGTATGGTCGCTTCTGGCAGAGGCGAATAACATCGTGCCTATATCCTTTTGTCCTTGATCGGCGAGGGGAGTTTGCATTGTTTAACAAATACGCAGGCTGTCCGCGGCCCCCCGTACATTTAATTTTTCCTTATGCTCAATAGCAAACTTCTGCAAAAAAAAAAATAACAAAAACTACCTTATGGAATAAATACAGTGTGCCTGGGGCAGGCTGCGGAAAATTCTCAAAAAGAAACACTTCTGCAAGAATACAAACGACAGCTCTGTCTTGTTAGAATTGAAATCGAATCGGGTAGGTAAAGAACTGTCTTACTTAACGGAAAATCGTAGGGCAAGGATGTCTTTCTCCGTAGAAGGTTCTGCAAATTTAAGGGGGTTCAACACTCTGCTCGTGTTGTTGAAGTTGTTGACGGGTCCCTGCCGCAAGATTACCAACAAACAAACATGACTCGCGAAGAAAGCAAAGTAAAACTGCCGTCACTTCTCCGGCAAGGAGGACCATTCCATTTTGTCGATTTTTTCGCGCAACTTCGTTTTCTTTCCACGCATTTTTTTATGCTTAGCTTTGTAATTGATTAGTTAATTGGAAGCTGGCTCTGACTCCAAGGCAGCTCCAAAAGGGCCACTTAGGCGGCCTCTACGTGCCAGAAGTTTCGCGCTAATAATTGGCGCCTCTAGTTGGTTGAAACTTGTTATTTGGGACTGATTTAGGTATTTTGTGTTATCTTTTTATAATTGCTTTGTCGAACTCGTTTTAAGCTCCCGTCCATGCTTCTCTAGCCACATGTCAAGATCGACGCCTCTGAGAGTGTTCCTTTATTTTCGCACAGGGTTTTACACTCTCCCGTCCTTCTCGGGCCCCACGAAGAACTTTAGCTAGAGTCACGTTTCCGCGGATCGAGAGTGCTCCGCTATCGGGTACCCTGAGCAAATTGGCAATAAACGTGTTGGCTCTCCTTGGCGCTTTTCTTTTTGATGATGATGATGGTTTGAGTTTAATGGCGCAAGGGCGACATGCGCAAAGAGCGCCAAACACAAAGTTATTTGATGAGAAGGGAACACGGCGCTTTTCTTTTTTAGGCTTCTTTCCGCCTTTCACGCGCTCTAAACGAATTCAAGTCCTTCGGTTCCTCAAAGTCTCTTCAACACGCTTATATGCGGCCATGCGCATAAAAAAAAAGCTGTTGAAATTGCAGCCACCCACTAATTTGGCAGCCTGATTTGTTGTGTTTTTATTGTTCCGCTTTTTTTTACGGAAGACATTTATTCCGTTTTCGATTCGTGAGTGCGATTTCACCCATTATAGGGATTTCTGACACAGCTAGTGCTAATCGCTAGACGGCCTGTCATTTTACGGCTGCAAATACAGTGGCACCTCGTTATAGCGAAGTAGTCGCAGGTCAGTAAATTAGTTCGTTATATCCGATATTCGTTGTAACGGTAGAGATAAACATAGGGCTCAAACGAATCGGCAATCTGGCTCGCGCAAGAATCCTAGATACTAAAACACATTCTTCAAGTCTTCGAACCCGCTATAAATAAAATAATCCTTACCTGTCTCCTCGTGGCATTTCAAACTAAATGGAGAGAACTTGTCAACGCGAAAAACCAAGCGAATAAAGGGAATAAACAAACAGGACTGAATTCTTATTTGAAGAAAGATGGGATCTTCGTCTGGTGCCTTTTCATAGCACTGCAGGATGAAGTTTTCCCCAGTATCCACGCACGAAAGGGCCTTTTCTGCTTTTCTAGTGTTACAAACTGCTGCTTTTAACTATTTTTATTGGCCTTTTAAAGCTATCTTTAGAGTTATAGCCTCGTGAAAACCAAATATTCCTACTTTATAGACGATATCCCTCGCGGTTATGGTGGTTTTGGTTTCATTATAAAAAGAATACGTGTCACTGAAGTAAAGCCTGACACACCAAAGTTCCTATTTCGTTTGCTATAGCCGATCATTTGCTTTATCAGTATTCGTTACAACGAGGTTCGACTGTATGCATACGCCTAATGCGGATCATTCTTTTCCTACTAATACTGATTACAATAACTTGGATCGCTTTGTCCTCCTGCCGCCGACTTACCGTAAAGGGTGCATCACCACACAAAAGATATTAAGGTGGTGGAGAAAACGGTAGCATAATGCAAGATCGGACCACTCCCACTATTCGTACTCGCACGACACCACTACTCCACGTACTCGCACTCGCAGTACAGAATTTCTCGTCCTTAAGGATCCAGGAATTCTTACCTGAGAAGGTCTGCGATGTAATTGATTGATGATTGTGATTAATGGCGCAAGGGCGTATAGGCCGAAGAGCGCCAAAACAAGGGTGTGTTAATGTCGCAGGTGAGTTATATGCTGCATGCTTTCATTAAAAGTTGGTTATGTAACATTGGTGTATAGGGCCAATGATCGTCAGTAAAAAGTGAATAAAACTAGTTGTGAGATTATAAAAATATTTTGGCTAAAAATCAAGGTGCCTCGGGAAGTTTTTGCCTAGGACAAAAAGAAGTAACGGCAAAAAAAGCTTAGAAATGCCTTTGAAGACAATCATCGGATACGAACTCTTTTTGAATTTCAGTGGTCTCTCCGACATTCGCACCCCTCGACAACGAGTCCCTTCAGTTCGCCGCAGCTGCATAATCGTTGGCGCCATTGCCAAAAGCATGCACCCCGTCACAAATGAGGCCACTAAAATCCCTGTATCCCTGCGCTGCGTGAGAAGCCTCCAGATGTAGGATATTGTTGTACTTGGCTTTTTACACCAGGTATCGGATCTGTGTGTTAAAGGCTCGAATGTGAAGATGTGCTCTGGCGGTTTTTCTCGCTTAACCGCGTGGGTAAAGACATTCCGTGTTAAAAGCAGATCAGCCCATCAGCTATAGATTTATATCAGTTGCCCTATGGCGGCCGTTTCAGCCTCGTCATTGACAGGTTGTGCTATAAGGTCTTTCCCATTCGCTTAGTCTGCGTTAAAACCGCCTTATAAAATAGAGTCGCTTCCTTTGCACATCTGCTCGAAAGAGTTGGATTTGCCCACGCATTCCCCGATAGGGTTACTCACCAACTCACTGAGCCACTGATTAACTACCGCACATAGCACAAGAAGGCCACATTTTGAGTTTCACTTATATCATGCAAGGTGTAATTATCGCCTTATGGGACGCGATCCCGACCACATAGCCAAACGCTGCGGTCGGAAGAAGCTTTGCGCGTTAAAAACCTATTTGTTCCGGCTTATTGAGTGTAAATTCATTCAATCCTTCATATCTGCATATCGGTCTGATCAAGGGGAGGGGGGGGGGGGGTATGAAACACAAAAAAGGCGAGGTCTGGAAGGGTACCTGTGGCCTTTACGTTTGAGAGAGCTCCGAAGACCCCAACAATATTTTCTGTCATTAGTCATCTCCTAGGCCGGTGTAACGACGGAGTCTCCAACAAGACCAAGGCCTGAACCGCGCTGCGGAGCACCTCAGCCTAGGCGGCGAAAGGAGAACGGTATGTGATGATTAAAGGGAGCCCGGTTAATTGCAAATGCGCACGCTAACGTGCCTAGGCTCGGCGTTTTTTAAGCAGCCACAGCCTCCTGTCACTGTGGCAACAGAAGCTGCTTAGGCATGTGTTCGTCGTTGTCCTCGCACAAAAAAACCTACCCGCCATGACGTGTAAATGCAGCGCTACGGACTTACTTAATCCGTTGCAGTCTTTTAATTATTCCCAACTTTTCTACATAAGCTGGAGGACCCAGCATTTGCTCCCTACCGCTTTTCGTGTTGACAGAAATACAGTGAAACCTCGTCAAACCATACCTGATGGGGACGCGAACAAAGTAGGCACTAACCGGTACTACGGTTTATCCGAATCCATTAGGTTGAAGGGAAACCGAGTCGAACATCCGGCTTAGCTTCGTATAAATAGAAACTACGGCTTATGCGGGCATGGTTAAACGAGATTCCACTGTATGTCGTTCACATTTTCTTTTTCTTTCGTGCAGCCTTACAACTTCATTCCTTTTTTTTTGTCCTTTTTTGATTTCGGCAATCATGTTAAAGGAGCATCCAATCAGGCCGTTTGTAATGTGTTGTCAGTTTTGGTGTTTCGTAATTACTGTCTCTTTCGTTTCCCCAATTCATTTACATTTCTTTTCTTTTGTTTGGGCAATTTGTGCTTATAAGTCAGCGATCCCAATTTACGACATCACATTCGTTGTGGAATGCATTACAAAACCAAATTGCTCGGAAATTAAAACTTGCAGTCGAAATATCGCATCCAGACGCACGAGAATTCGCGACACAAAGCGGGAAATAAAAAAATGTCTGACAACAAGGCCATGTCAAACGCAATGGCTGCGATGGTGACCGCGCGTCGAAATAATTTGTCTGAGATTGCGGCAACTTCATCTGAAACGCGGATGCTCAGGAAAAGGAACAAGAGAGCTACAAGTTGTTTCATTATCTATTGTCATGCACACTATAGCAAAATGTAAAAAAAAAGTATAAAGTACTTCGCATAAAACGTTTCTTCGGGCGATCTGGCATGACAAACTTGGAAGGTACTGTGATCGATCGACGCGGGCACCTTTTCTACGGCCTTGATAGCACTGAAAAGCGATAGCGGCTGTAGGTTTTATTAGCGAGGAAACATGAATGCATGCGTCGAACGCGATATAGCGAACTTGGAGGGGAATCAGCCGGATAAAGGAGGGGATGGGGCGAAACGAAACGAAATAACGAAATCCTAGCCACGTAACTCAGTCCGCGTTTGTTACCTTTGTTGCGAACACCGTCTACATTTTCTTTAACAGATTCTCGACGCCGGGTAATGAATGCTACTAGTCCTCGTTTTGCGCCGTATATCGTGGCATGGTCCGTCTGGGAATCCTGTTGAGGCCGTGTACCCCCAATCTGTCGGACGGTCTGAGTGCTCATGCGAGCTAAGGGGGGCGTACACGGGCGTGGACGACAAATGATTCCGTCCTCCTCCCGAGCGGGTGTTGCCTGCCATTTAGATGGATCGCTAGACAGGCGGCAGCGATTTCTACCCACCCAATTGATTTACTTGCGCAGCCGCCTGAGTATGTTTCTCTGATGGAACCATGCGCGTCTACTAGCCTGAACAGATGAAGCTGCAAGAACGACGGCCAACTATGCTACGATGTTAGATAGATGCGGTGAAATGAGCGCTTTCGAGATTAGATGCAGACCCTGAACTTAAAAATACCGGTATTGTAGTAGTAATTAGGAACTTAGGTTTATCTGAAAGGAGTGCAAAAGACCAAAATCCTAAATGAAAAGCAAACATACCTTTTATGCCAGCTTGTTATCTCTATATTCCAGATCATAAATTAGCTATTTCCCGAAAATAAAAACTTTGCCTATTGGTGCGATCAGCTCGAACAACTATATTAAACCCAGGCAGGTCTAGCCTTGTTACAAATACCATCTACATTACCTTCCCCAGATTCTGAACGCCGGGTAATGAATTGAACTACCTGTCGTATTGTGCAATAGATCGTGACATTCTCGGTCTGGGGTTCCTGCACAGCCGTGTACCACCCATCTGTCGGACGGTCTGAGTGCTTATGCGAGCTAAGTGAGGCGTACACGGGCGTGGAAGACAAATGATTCCGTCCTCCTCACGAGCGGGGGCTGCCTTCCATTCAGACGAATCGCTGAACCTATGGCTTCTATTTCTACCCACCCATTCATTTACGTGCGCAGCCGCGCGAGCATGTTTCTCTGAGGAAGCCACGCGCGTCTGTTAGCCTTAACTGATGAAGAAGCTACAAGAATGAATAAAATCTTTAATCAGAAAAAGGGATACTAGCAGGGCCCGGTGGAGGGGATCCGCAGTCCGGGATCCCCTGGCTGTGGCTGGCTGACGGGCCATGTTCACCAGGCCAATCTGGTTCACAGAGTGCTGATTGGCTGAAAGGAGGGGTTGGAAATGGGTTGTACAAGTGGCATTTTCTGATTGATTGATTTGATTGGTTGTGGTGTTTAACGTTCCCACGCTACACATGCGATGAGGCGCGCCGTAGTGGATGGCTACGGTTAATTTTGACCAGCTGGGGATCTTTAACGTGCGCCGAAATCTCAGACACACGTGCGTTAAGGCTTTTCGTCTGCATCAGAAAAGCGGCCGCCGCGGCCGGGAATCGAACCTGCGTACTTGGGCTCAACCCTGTCGTTTTCTGGCACTCCCATACCTGATGGCATATGGTGCTGAGAACAACTGTGTAATACGCTACAATGAGGTGAAGTAAACACGTTTGAGGTGAGGCTGAGACCCCTAACTTAAAAAGATTGGTTTTGTCGCGGTAATTATGGTTCTCAGTTTTATCTGAAAAGAATTAAAAAGACCAAAGGCCTTGAATGAAAACAACAAATCTCTGCTATGTGAGCTTCTTATTTCATAATTTTAGATCGTAGATGTAGCAAATTCCCGGAATAAAAAAAAATCATCATGCGTGGCTGGTTCTGGCAGCAATATGTTTTAAAATAAAATTAGCAGTACGAAAATGAGGGGGAATGTAGTTATAACAAATGCCCTAAATAGAGGAAAATTATATTGCATGACTACTTTTTACGCAAATGTTTTTTAATAAAATTAGTAGAACGAAAATAAAAGAAATAAACTTCGCTTATTAGTGCCATCGGCCCGGAAAACTGCGTGTACGGTAACACTGATCTCTCAATACCACACCGTGTTATTTATTTTGTAATCAAGATGAAGCTTGCCCGAGCCCTTATTCTTGTATGTATACATATTCCATATGACCACTCTTTCTCTAGCCACGCAACGTATTCTAAAGGGCAAATGTCATTAAAGAAGTTCAGCATGCCTTTGAGCCCCAGTATGGTTTTTCAATATATGTACACATATCTAAAATAAAAAAATGGCATAGGGTTAGCATTGTAAATCTAGTTATCAGGAGCAACAGCGAACACTATGCACACAGTGTTGCGTGAAAATTTGCCGTTGCTTCAGATTCCACAGCCTTCCATCTAGCCATATCTAGCGGATGATTGGATTCCTTGCGCTTGCGCAGAAGAGCACGCTTGCGCAGCAGAGCACGAAAAAACAGCTCACCGAGCGCACCATCTATACCGATACTGAGGAACCAAGCTTCGACGAAGCAACCGTTTCACGCTCGCCTGGTCACGTGGTTCGCTTGCGCTGAAGTGTGCGCACAGCCTTCCCAGTCAGCACCGAGTGATCAAATGCGGGTAAAGCATTCGCTTCGCCCTCGCCTAGTCACGTGGCACCGCAGCGGCGACGGTGCAAGTGAGCGAAGCGATACGAAAGAAAGGCGCAGCTTTCCGACGGCTGAAAGTCGCTTGAGACGCCGTGAATGACTTTGAAGGATGGCGGGTAGTAGAGCTTTCGCTTTAAAACAACCTTAGAGCGTTACCTCGCCTCTCATGGAGATTCATTCTTTTTGATACTTTCACTCTTACCATCACAAAAGAGTCAAAAGCTTACAGAATCACGCTTAGAGATTACGTTTTATGTTTCCGCGTTTGTTTGCGCTTGAGGCGTTAACGAAACCAGGGCAAACAAAAAATTACTGCAAAAAATAATTTGCGGATCGTTGCGAAGCTTTTTTAAAAAACTCTTCGTCACGTGTGATATCGCACTGTATTCTTTTCAATATATTTGGTAAATTGAAGCTGTGCTCTCAAAAGTGCCTACAACTGTTCGCAAGTATTCTGTGCGAAATGTCTTCGTTACATAAGCCACCAAGCAGCACTTCTCTAAAAAGTAGAAATGGCAAAGCACGTCATCTTAACACTCTCTCTATCTCTCTCTTTCTTTCCTCCGTGGGTTTTTAATTTTGATTTTTCACAACCTGAGCACTACGTTACCTTAAGAAACAGCTATACACGTGAAAATTGCGAAACTTTTTTGCCTGCTTACATACAGTGCGACGACAACTCGCCACTGCTGCCTTTTTTTTACACTCGAAACAAGTTTCCGGACTCGTTACGTAGATTAGCTCTCAATGGAGTCTCAATTTCACTTTTGCTCAGCCATGTGCTAGCAAAGACGTGCGCTTGTGTCGCCCGCATCCCCTTTCGGCGAGTAGGTGGAACGAAAAACAAGGCTTGTAAACTTATTGTCTTTTTTTTTTGCGTACCTTATCGGTGAAACTTCCACGCCCACACCGGTCTCTGCAAAGTGTAGCAGGCTTCACTACGCAACAGGAGCATCCGGGCCAGCTACGGGGGTTCATGCAAAATGCAGCTCCGGCCATTGGAGTTTCGCCAGAGCTTAGAGGCAAGCGATCGATTTCTAGCTATAAATAAATGTAAACCAGGCATACAAAGAAGACCTCTAGCTGCGGCACAGTTAATACAGGATTGCCCTTATTCCACTGCATACTATGCCGATTCGTGGAGATTCTCCTGCGTACTTTTCTTTAGCTGTCAAAAAAGCGAGACGAGATAAATAAACGAAAAGGCAGAAAACGTCGAGATGTTTATATAAGCGACAGACAAGAAACAAGCGACGGAGAGGTGTATGAAAGCAAAGTGGCGTGCTACGATCCGGAGCCACCTCGCAGCTCTAGGTGCTGTCGGTAATCAAATTGCGAGGGGTCCTGTCCTGGCAGATGCCTATATCAAATATGCATTTGCAGAAGTACGGGAAGAAAAATAAATAACGGCACTTTCTTCAACTAAAAGAGGAAGGCTGTTTCAATCGGAAAGACATCGTTCGATCAGCTTTTGAGGGCGTCTCGGTTTTCGCGATGGAACGCGCCGGGGAGAGGGCACCGGACAGGAACTATATAGAAACAACGTATCTCGCAAGAAAATAGATTTCCTCAAAAGGACTAAACTTTAAACGAAGTGGATCAGAGACAGCGAAAGTACGGCGCACTGCAGGCCGTATAGGCGCTTCTCATACGAGTAGAGCGTCTGAGAGATTGTGCGTGAATGGTTGAATCTGGAGAAGACAACCCTGTAAGGAAGTACAAAACGAACACGCAGGAAACGACATTAAAATATCGGGCGTAAAAGTCGGGAAAATGTAGGCGACTGTGAAATCGACCGAGAAATTGAGGGTTGAAAAAAGAGCACGAATCTCCTGCGCGAACAGCCCTTACGCGGGCATGCACTCGCGATCCCCACTGAACATACGCTCCATTCGAGCGCGAGTGTTGTGCGAGTAAGACGACACTCAAGCCGGCGGAGTTTTATTCGCTTAGACGGGTCGGAGATTGGGAGATAACCTATGCCCGGTCACGAACGAATCCATTCTGTTGGGAGAGCAAATAATTGCAGTTTTTAACTTACCGCATTTCTCGTCCATTTGCTGGATTGTGGAGCCCCATTTGAATTTATCGCTTTTAAACTCATTTTATTGTGTTAGCGTGACATTACAGCCTTTAATCTATGCAATAGACTAGCCTGCTCAGGAATTGTGGCCTTCGCATCTTACTTGGTTCATACTTCTGGGTATTTTGACGGCATTTTGTCGGCATAGAGACAACCCTCCGTCCTCTAACACACTAATGAACGGGAACAAAGTAACTTCAATCACTTTTGGGGAGTAGCTACATGCAACAAAGGACTTAAACGTGATATCTCCTTAATTACATTAATGACAAATTACTTAAAAGTGATTAAGATATTTGTAATAAAAAGTGTTTTAATTCACAGTCATCCATAATAGGTAGTTCGTTGGCAGCAAACCTTTACCTTACTCGCGTTCGTTACTTCGGCCCAGTTGTTGTCCTGTTATTGAATGTTTTGCGTTGCGATCACTTCGCTTTCTCGAAGCTTTGGTACCAGGTAGCCCAGATTTTTCCAGACTGTTGATATTCAGATGCCTTTTGTTATAGGCGACGTCACTCGTATGTTGCGCCAAGTTGTTTAGGTATCCGTAAGCCATATTGTTTTTCCTTGGATAGCTGAAAAAGTCGCCCTCTCAAGTCAAGCTTACGAAACAAACAAGTGCAGCACTACAACTGCATGTGCTATGAACCTGGTAAAACCGCCTCCACACGTGACATTGAAGGGCTTGAATTTTATTTCGAAAGGATTTGTTAGTCTTCAGCAGTGGCACTGTACGCGAAATGTAACAGGCATGCATATACAAGAGTTCGCGAGGCTGCCTGTATTACAGGTTATTTACAGAAATATTTGAAGTGGTTCAGATCCAAGCATATGAAAATTTTAGTAAAAGTGCCATTTTTTTCTTTTGTAGGGGCAGGAAGTGGCGAATCTTATCGCAGACGTAACAGTATTGCTTTACCTGTGCACAGGGTTTGTGACAGGGCCCAGCCGCAATACAGTTCCGCTCATACAATTTGAAACAGGTAACGATGTGTGCATGCCAGCTTCAATAAAAAAAACTGTGCTTGATTCCTCTGTCATAGGAATCGATAAACCACGAAAGTGAAATGTTCAGCGAAATCTTCAGCTGGCCATGATTAGCTGGTAGGCGGATGTCTTGTTGGTGTGCTTGGCGAGCGACGTCCTGCTGGCGCGTCGTTTCGGCAAAGGTGTACTGGCGTCATTTCCGTGATGGATATGGCGTCAGTGAGATATTTACGTCAGTGTATCCCGGCATAATACACTGTCGTGTTAAAATATAAAACCCGCAAACGAGCAACCCTAAATATAACGTACTCTTTAGTACTAAAGGTTGCTTCCCCGCAAAAAGACCCTGTGTGCAGGGGTGCACCCTTTACAGGCCGCTGGCTTCATTGTACTGGCGTCCCTTCCGTGACGGATATGACGTAACTAAAATCTTCGTGAATCCCGAAATAAAACACTTTCGTGATAAAAAAAGAAACCCCCAAAAAGTGCACAGATACCACGCGGTGGCTTGACGAGAGGAATTCAATATAACTCGCCGTCGCACATTAAAGATCCCCGTGTGGTCAAACTTTTTCGGAGCCTTCCACTACGGTGCGCCCCATCGCCTGTGTAGCGTCCGCCTGTAAAACCTTATAATCATCAAATCACTACAACTCGCACAATTTCTAGACACGCCTTGTTCAGTTAGTCGGGCTCGAACCCGCCGCGGTGGCTCAGTAGCTAAGGCGTTCCGCTGCTGAGCACAAGGTCACGGGTACGATTCCAGGCAGCGGTGGCCGCTTTTCTGATGCAGGCGAAAAGCAAAAACGCCCGTGTGTACGAGATTTCGGCGCACGTTAAAAATCCCGAGGTGGTCAAAGTTAATCCGGAGCCCCGCACAACGGCGTGCCTCATCGCCTGCGTTGCGTCGGAGTGTTAAACCCCACAATGAATGAATGAGACAGTCGGGCTCACCAATTGCACTGGAAAAATAACGCCAGACGACAGTCGTCCGAGGAGCTGCTGCCGTGGCGAAGTTCGTTGCTCGCAAGAAGTGTATCGTTTCGTTTCACCATTACGGTAGATAAGACGCATACTATAGTGACCGGGAAAAAGAAGCAAATACGGTGCATTTGTGAAGCCTGAAAGAGAAAGATGAGCGTTTTTTATGGACGCCTCAACGTCTCCCCCGGCCGTCATCGGGGCTTCGTATGCCCCCTCCTTCTTTCATGTTCTCCGACGCTGGACACGTTTAGAATGGTTCTGGTTCGCGAGGCTGTTTCGTCGACGAACCTCGCTAAAGAAGAACTTGGAGGACGAGGGGGTGAATGTTGAGGAAGAAAGCAAAGCTGGCCTGAGCTCGTAAAGGAGCGCCAACAAATGCCGTTACTTATAAAAGAAATCGCAACAACCTTTTTCCTATTCCAGATCATATATTTGCGATACGTATCAATTCTCTTCTTTTCAACGTTTACCTGTTTTATGTTTCGTCAGATACGGTGTACCTACACCGCGTTCTGTCCCACTGTCTGTGTCTAGCATGTCTGTTTTTTTTCTTGCAGAAGGAATGAATAAAGGAGAACGAGGAAAGGAAATAAAGCTAAATTCCACAACAAATTTCAGTGAAACATTTAGGCTACATGAAAGGGTTCAAGAGCTTGCTGAAAAACTGACCAAATATTACCAGGTTTAAGTAGCAAGTACGAAACCGGAGATTAAAATCCTTACCGTTTGATTGGACTTCACCCAAGATCAATAGTCAGACAATTAAAAAGCCAAGAGCGAAGCGCAAGCTCAAGACGAGCCGAAAAGGGCACGTGCATGACCACCAATTTGCTCAGCAAACAATGCTTTTTGTTTCAAAAAGTAAAGAGTTTATGTATCACAGTGCCGAAATGTTTGATGAAAAACTTGGTGCACACTAGTGCCTTCTAATAGCCTGCGAGTTTTACACGCGAAGCACGTTCCGAGGCTATGTTTTTTTATGTCTTGCGCTGACAACAATTTTCAATAAAACAATGTTTTCTCAGCATTTTTCTTGATCAATGAACCTTTTGATATTAAACCTAAAATGCAAGCACCCAGACAATCGGAAGGCGAAATGTGTGACTATTTTTCATAGGTTCGTTTGAGAATTTCCAGCCCAGCATCCAAGATTTAGTTATCTAAATTTTATACTCGGTTGGATATACTGGGACCGTTCTTTTCTTCCAGGTTGGCACTTTACAGTGTAGAAGAAACTGGCCAATATACGGAAGTATTCTGTATACCCTATTTTCATGTATTTCAGCTATAATGTAGCCGGTCACGTAATAGATGAGATCGATTTTAAAGATCAGGCACGCATAACCTCTGAAGTGAACCTGTCCGTCTGAGGAAGGGCGAACTTTGCACCATAACAAACATGGTTTGTGTGAACTTTTTGTGCCTAATGACTAAAGCCGTTACTTTCGCGAAAAAATAACACTGATCTGTGGCACGGATAACGGGGGGAATACTTTGATCTGCAAAGGCTTCGGACTGTTGTACAGTAGATGCTGAGAAGTTTACAATGAATTTTGATAGTCCTCTTAATCTGCAGGTTGAAGTGAAGGATTCGCCACACGAAACACATTTACTGAGATTGTTTCTTCACATTTTACGTTAGTAGCAGTCTTGATCTAAAATACAAATAGTTGTGTGTTTAAAAACAATAATATAACAAGAAAAAGGATAAAACTAACAAAAAAGTGGATCCTTACGCCTTAAAGAAGACGTAACCGCTCTTTTTTGTTTTTGCTTTTGTGCTCTGCCACAATGTGGGAGCAAAATTTTGTCTTCATATTGTTGTCCACGCACCAGCGAGATGAAAAAACCCTCCTTTGTATTTTTTACACTGCGAGTATCCGACCCTCTTTGTTCCCTGCGGCTTTATTCTCGGCGCCCTACGTTCGATTACTGTGCAAACGTTTACCCAAGCCGCGTGTTTGATTGTTCGAACCGCTGTGTGGGCCCTGGATACACTTGGGGAAGCAAACCTTTGCATTTTGCTTTTATGCTTCGTGCCTCCGGCATCCTTCCCCATGCTTTTATTGTTTTGATTCTACACAACGTCATTTTCCCACCTTTTGTTCCTTTGAGTACGTATTCAGACCCTTGCGTTCACATCCTCTTCATTTTTTTTCTCAATCCCTGCACTTCATTGTTCTTCGCAGATTTTTTGGGTATTCTTTTTGTTCATCATTTTCTTCAACATTTTTTTCCTCGCTTTCAGATTACACTGGACGTCCACCGCGAAGGCACCGTGCGAAGCCAAAGAGGGAGCAAAAGTACAAATGCGTTAGGAGGTGGAGAGTGGACCTTTACACTTTCCTTCGCCTCTTTTTCTGCCTCACCTATTTAATTCCCTAGCCTTTCTACAACTCCCCCGTTCTAGTCCCCCTTACTTCCCCTTGTTCTTCCCTTTCTATCCTTTTATGCCCTCCGGGAGGAAATCGAGTGCAAAGCAAATGCCGGGGTTTCCCGTGGATGTGACACTTCGAAAACCGCGTCATCTCTGCCTCGAGAGACTGGCTTTTATTTGGCCCCCATGAACCGCGATTCGATGCTGTGGCAGACGCCCACGAGAACTGTGGATTGCTGCCTAGAGGGCGACGACGTTACCGAGATTATTGTGGGGAATTCCCGCTGTCGTTGTCGTTCGCTGCCGGTTTTCTCGCTTCCGAACAGAGCCGTCGTCGTTGCTTCAGGCGCATGTGTTATGAGGCATTCGAGACTCGACGCGAAGGCATTACATTTCGGACCATACAATGGAAAGTGTAGGCGCGTCGTAAAACCTGGGCGACGCGAGTTCGGTGATCGCGCTATGAGTGCGCGCATGCCACACGTCGAATGACCACCAGGCACCCACGATTCAGCGGCATAGGAAATCATATCATCCTTGCAGACTCTTTTCCTTTTTCTTTGTTGCAGGGTTTGTTTTCTACTTGCCTGCTCCACTTGCAAGGACAAGACGTTCGATTGGGGCTATAAGCAAGTACATGCGTACAAGGTGCGTCTTGGGAAAGAGTATCAAGGAAAATTTACGAAACGGAAGTCATAGTCCCGATATGAACGCAAATTAAGCAGTTACAAGACCGAAATGTCTTTAATGTTCATGTCGTGGTTTAAATGAATATGTGCTGAGAAAGCAACATAAATTTTTCCGCTATTATGTGAACCGGTTGGGAAAAAGAAAGCATTTCGCCAAGAAAGAGAAGAGAGATATCCCAAACCGTATTGTATCAGGTGGAATTATCAGGCTCAGCAAGCAGTGGTAAACGATAGCATTGAAAAAGAAATGTCTATTATGCAGGAAAAATTTGGAACGGAATTGACTGATTGCGTACCAAGTATTTCTTTAACAGCGAAGCTGTTGAGCAAAAAGTTTGTCTCTGGCGTCCGCAGTTAAAAATACCGAGCACTCGAGGACGAGATCTTGTGCACGCGTGCCTCGAGCGCAAGTTCGTGAAGCCCAGCATACCCACTGGGGAGATTAGCCAACATTGGCCACAAAAAACTCCACCGTTGACGGTATCGGGGCAACACTATCTCGGAATGAGGAAGACACGTCATAGCGTACGCCCCTCGATCAGTCGTCCTTGTGTCGCCGTGAGCATGCGCTCTGTACCATAGAAGAGCCGCGACTTGAATGTCCAAGCTGCTCCAGGTGATCATTGACTCCACATGGCCCGGCCACGGATCGTCGCACGGCCGACGAAGAGGCCGCGCTTCGCGAGAGAGGGAGAAATAAGATTTATTGAAAGAGCTCCCCCTTATGGGGCGGTGGCGGCTGCCCACAGGGCCGCAGCGACCTGGAGGCCTCGGGAGGTGACTAGCACCTGGTCCGAAACCTCGGAGCTCCGCTTCGACAGGCTCGGCGTCCAAAGCACCTGCTAGAGACTATACGTCGAGCTTGCAGAGTGCCGGACGAAAAAGTAGCCCAAAAGGACCAGCCTACTCTCACTCAACATAAGGTCATTAAAAGGCCATGCCGCCGACGTCAACGACGACACCACAACGACAACTAAAACTCACGTTTGTGTCCGTCAATGATCACCTACAATAGTTTTGCCATTCACGTCATGCGCGTGAGTGCAATATTCCCCCATTTTTTTTCATATTAAAGGACCTTTATCATCGTACCCTGCCCAGGGAGCGGAAATTTCAGAACCAACCCCTCCAGTAATCTGGATTTCTGACTATTGGGAATAAGTCGCAAAGTGCTCCTTAGCGATAGTAACACAATTATGGACATTTCCTTCTTCATATATTAAATAGCATTGTAAAAATAGCTGCCACAGATTATGTCATACTTTTGCTAAGGGGAGGGCTGGAACAGAGACAGTTACGAAACACTAGTTTATGTGTTTAGCTAATTACCGCACTGACGACTAAGTCAGGTAAGTCAAGCTGCACCGTATATGACACCGGACTGCACACACGACGCTACCTAGCATGGAAAGTCTTAAATCAAAAGACTCGTGGCCTTCGGTTAGAGCATTACCTTGTTGGAACTTATATCCATCTTTCCAAAATATTTTTCCCTCTAGCCGCACACAAAGACGAGCTGTTCACAGCATCCTTATGACGGGCTTCACAAAGACGGCGGCTACTATAGAACCACCCTTAAGGACATTAAAGGACGGACAGCTTTGCTGCTTCCCCTTATAAGGGTATACAGCGGGAAGGGTGGGGGGGTGGCAAGCGGAGACTGACATTTGAGCTTTCCGGTTCATGTATTTCATAATTAAGCTCTGCATAACCAACACACCATCAATCTCAATTGGCGGGCGACGCAAAACTTCAGCTTCAAAATGGCTTGCAAAAATGTAAAGATTGCCTACCAAAAAACATGGCCTTAAGAAAAATGCTTCATTGCGCCTGCCCGCACTAAGGCGATTTTCTGAGAGAAAGCTGTCGTTACCAAAATAATCTTCCGAACAATCATAAACACCTCGCTCAAAGGCCTTTGCTTCAGTATTATTCTCGGCGAATGAAAATGAGTGACCTCTGATTTTTTTGGTCTTGCGGATTTAGCAAAAACAAAGCGCCTTTCTTTACGTGTGGCAACTATAAAACGCAATACGCACGGGCCAAAGTTGGGTCTTTTTCTTGTTGCCCGAAAGAGAAAAAAAAGAGCTTTTCATTTTTCTTTTCTTCAGCCTTTTCTTCGACGCCTACTGATTTTCGCTGCCTGCGTGCTACGCAGGGAAGGGAAGGGTTGGTAAGGGGGGTGGACGAAACCGTTCCTATTTTAGTGGCACCGTGGGGGATATGTGTCACGGTTCCTGGGATGCAGCTGGATATTATTTGAGGGAACATTTTATGGAGTCGTTCGTGTTTCTCGTGACTTCAGGGCAACAAATGGAACTCGATTTCACCAGATTAGCATATGAACTTAACCACTAAGAGGCAACGTTTATGCCATAAGAGTACTTTCTGCTCACAGAAGGAGCAAATAATTTGCGGACATATCAGCTGACGACTTAAGTGCGGGAAAATTGTACGTCTTCCGTTTACAGCCGGATATGTTTTTAGTCTGTAAGAAAAAAAAGGCCTCTTCATTATGTTGTTGCTACACAAGGAAGATGCAGGCAATCGTCCCTTGCGCCATAGAAACCAGACTGAAGACAACGACGTTCTGAATGCGACATAGCTCCGGTGTTCGTTCGTGTCAACATGGCCGCCCATTTGATCATTGCTTCATCCATCTACAATGATTCATGCCTGCCGCCACAAAACATGTTGTAGAAGTTGAGCATTCGGTCTTCTATTGTAGCTGAGGAAGCACTCGCAACGTTCTTTAACGGAAAGAACAGCTGGGTAATGCTCTTACAACTACAATAGAAGGGTTGAGACATGAATGTACACTTCGACAGAGCAGCGACTCAGTTTGAATATATTTTGGCGCCTTAAAATGATTTACTAACGAGCCTTGCGCTGAAAACTATTCAAAGCTGCTGCCCTTTCATCCCCGATACACTTTGGCACGTCCAAAACCTTTGTAATCCAGCTTGCCAAAACATGGGCGTGCTTGCTTCCTTATTGACGGACGGTACACTTCTCACCAAGTTCTACGCCCTGAAGCTTTCTCCTTTGGCCGGCGAATAAAACTGCCGTCAATTCTTCGGTTTTTGCTTTCTTTTAGCCGCACGACTACGTGGTTTGTGGTGCATATTGCACAGTTCCCATGAAAAAAGAAATACAAAACAAAATCTGTGTGGAATGGCTGCTTGAAATTTTCCGTTCATCCAGAAAGTTGCCGGTTTAGAGGCAAACACCATTTCATGCGATAGTATCGAAGTCAAAGCCTGAGCATGCACATTTCCTCCATCAGCTCGTCCACTCAATACCCTGTAGAGCCAAACGCACAGCCACCACGCTTCGTCCGCTTTCTTCTGGGAAGGAATATGTCATTCATTTAATGTCCCAGCTTTGACAAATAGCCAAGAATCAAAAGTAAAAAATGATCATATCTGTGAAGAAAAAAAAAAAAACAGACGGAAAAGGGGTGAGAGATTGTTCCCGCCGCGTATTTATATGCTATACTTTTCTTCGCCCAATGTTCCTTTCCCCACGCCATCATTCTAGAAGCCCTTGTAATGGCGAAATAATATAATCACGGTGTGGCTCCGTGCGAGAGACCAACGACCACGTCACCCTTCCAACCGCGCTTTATCTCCGACGTGCGACGTTGTAGTCGCGCTGTCATGTCAACGTCGAGAGCAGTAGAAATCGCTCACTCGCCAATCCACTCCAGTGTGTCCGTGTTCTTAATACCCCGCGCACTTTAAAAGAACGGCATTCTTTTCTTCTTGTCAACGCAACGTTGACTACCCCGGGAGATTACTTTTTCTTCGCTCCCATTGTTTTTTTCTTTTTGTTAGCATTCTCTCTATTTGTCCCTACAGCCCGGAGTATTCTTGGTGCCGGAGCTATAATTATGCTACTATATTTTTGTTGTGCGTTGCTTCGTGCGTGCACGCACGCACGCGTTTTTTTTCCTTAACTACTGAACTTGGCTTTGCTGCGCTCACATTGTCACTGCCAAGAAGCACACTATTCAGGGCGCGTCTAAAATCGCGGAGTGTGCCATACGTACCGTTACGATGATAAATGCAGCCACTTCAATTTCAGCTGCAAAGAACGCATAAGGTGAGGGTGTGAATAGGGTAATAGAGTGACGATCCACAAAGCCAATAACTGCTACTCTTGTCTGTTGAAAAGCCGAGGTCCTGGGAGCCATTTCATTTGGCATGCGTCAAGGGCAGGCAGCTAAGAAAGGTTGTCTTGTATTTCAATTTTTCCAGCACTGAAAGCCCATTAACAACTGTGTTAAAGTATGCCCAATAGACTGCTCTATATTTTGCATGAGAACCCGTTTTCTACCGCTAATGGCAGCGCTACGTTGGGTGCGAATCTGCCCGTCTGAATTTTTCGACGATGAATACGCCGTAACGTGCTTTTACGATCTCATAACGGCTGAATCGTCTCGTAAAGTTTCTGTTACTGTCACGAGTGTAGTACCTGTTAATATTCGTTGAGTAATGTTTTTAAGGGTGTATTGCCACTAGATTGCTAGAACTGGCTGCCAAGGAAATTCACATATGGGTTCAACGTAATATTTTAAATATAATAGGCACCGGCAAAATATTGGCGAAGTTAATACAAACCATGTGGTTCTCCAGGTTGCCTAAAGAAGCGATGCAGCTTTACACAACATCAATATAGCATTATTAAACAGTAAGGCATGTCCGTGCACTGCACGCTAACGCACGAAGCAGGTTTTTGCTGCCTGACACTAGTCGTTCGCTTCTCAGAGTACAATTGCCTTGATAAGCGAAGTTACTCTAGTGACTAGCCAACATTAGTTTTGAAGCAAAATAACATATTGGATTCAAAGCATTCAGTCGCTAACGAATAGAAATTCACTTTGATCAAGGGTATTGATACAGTTTCACTTTGTGTTTACGGCCAAGTGAGCTGAGTGCTCGGCAAGGTATAAAAGCAGTAATCGTCGACTTTTCAAGTATAAATGCACACTTTAGTGTTTTACAGGAATGGTAATGTGCCTGTGCATGTTTTGGTCCTCGATCTACTTAAAACACTCCAGGTGTCGCTTTTCTCGGATGTATTCTGAGATTTTAAAAATGTTATTAAAATGAGACGCGTGCAAGCCGTCACTGCAAAAACCTCGTGGCCCATTATAGCGAAAATATTTTCGTGGGTTTTGTGACCCACCTCCTCCCACCACACGTTTCTGTACAGCCTGTAAAAGGCTTGTCTATAACACAGCTTTCGTACTCTCAGCCTTATCCTGCCCCGCCGGTGCGGGATTTGAATAAAACTACTGCGGAATTCTGAAGTCTTAGCCCTTCGCTTTTGCCTCCGACATGTTTGGAACGAGTATGTTTCGGCAGTTTTCGGATGTGGCTGGTTGAAGTTGAAATCGCTGTTATAGACAAGCGTTTTACCGGCTGTACATGCAAGGGTACGCCTTGTGTGCAAAGCACGTCTGAAAGCGCCCAGCAACATTTGTTGTCAAATGCTTCGTTGAACTCGTCCTTCTGCAAAAGGATGGACGAATCGCGACGACACGCAGCTTGGAATACGTGAAGAGCAGGTTTACCACCGTACTAGCTGTCCCGCTGCTTTCTGAAAGCAAAAACGTGTCGTCTGTATTCATTCAGCATATCCTCGGAGAAATGTGAAAGGCTGTAAAGAAAAAAAAGAAATCCTACCTCCACACGCAGCCAACTGCAAGCTTTGGACGTGGGGACAAGCGTTTTAAAGGCGCCGAGAAGTTTTAGAAACATGCAAGCGTGTAAGATAAACGCGGGTGCGAAATGGCACCGTGGTGGAAAATCGCTTTCGAGCCATGTCTAACAGCGTCACGCTCACTCTTGAAACACATGTTCTGTACACGCCCTACAGAACCCATGCCCGATTACCGTGACCATTTGGGATCATTTATATTTTAGTTGTTCTCGACAGAGCGTTGCCGCATTTTGCGAAAGACAGAGGGAGATGTCGGCGGTTGTCATCGCGCTCGTCTGTTCAACCCTTGAGACTCGCGAGGTGACAACAAAGCTTTGTCGGTTTACTTCCGCGCTGACAAGCGACCTAACGAGGTTCTTCCGAAATAAGCGCGGGAGTTGAGCAACATAAGTGAGAAAAAAATGACACGCATGAAATGAAACGGCCGTCCTCCCGTGTCACTCTCATCGCGTACAAAGCGGACACGTCGTAAGTTGTCAGGTCCCAACACCAGGCTCGGCGCGACCCGTCCTCTTACAGCGCTCTCTCGTTTCGGGCATCCGGCTGGAAGCACACGCGACATGTTTCTACATACCGAAGAAGGCGAAGCGCTTCTCTCGAGGCAAGCGCACCCCGAGTGCAGCGAGCGCAAGGCTTTTTAAAGACGATAGTCTTTCTTGGGCTACTGAAACCCAGAAATTTTCGTCTGTCTGTCCGCCTGCCTGTCTGTCTGCCTGTCTGTCTGTGACTATTCCGCCACCCGACCAATTTGTAACTACGTCTGTGCAATAGTCTTATATACTCTCAGCCAAATCTAAACGTCTAAGTCCGGTTTATGTGTTAATACTTGTCAACATTGTTGAACAAGAACAAGTCATTACGCAAATATAAGGCAGAAAATTAATACACAAGCCTTATTTACAGTGCTCCTTTCTAAAAACAATCATTGATGCTTGATTTTTGCGAACTAAAATACTACATCCACAGCAGAAAAAAAGGACACTGCGGCTTGCTGTCGCCCACGTCACTAAAGCATCTGACGGCATTTTAAGGAATAAAGCGGAAACAGTTACGAAAGGTTCACTTTATAGGTTCAACGTTCTGCTTGGAACGCACGTGGACAAGGCGACGCGGTTCTATAAATGTTGAAGTAGGACCACTCGATTCACGCGGGTCTCCGCCGTACTGCAGCGCTGCAATCGAGGCACCCGGCTGGAGAAGTGGAATGCGGTAAATTTAAATTGACTAGAGCAAACCTTTAGCGTGTTTACCTTGGGAAGAGCCCGACGCAAAAGGAACAACATGAGAGGTGAGCGGGAAAACGAAGGGAGGCATTTACTTGGCAAATGTCGACAAATACTGTCGTCTTTTGTCGACTTTTTCAACGAAAGGAGCAGCTACGCCGCCAATTTTTTTACTGCGCCTAGCGGCAGATACATAAAGGGCACCGAAAACTGAAGACATTTCTTGCATTTGCAGGCATTCAGGCATTCAGGCACTCACAGAAGTGCCGCGAATATTAAAAACGAACTCATTATTCTCTTCGCTTTCAACCCCCGAAACAACAACCACAATAAATTGGGATTTCTTAAATGTGTTAAAAAAACCTTGCCGCATATTCAGCTGCATTTCTCATTAATTTTTTTAAATAGCTCCCCTTAAATAGGTCCCCTTTGCACGCGACGGGAAAATATTCCCTAAGCGAAACATTCTTTTAAAAGCGATAACTTGCTAATATTACAGCAAATTTGAATCACCAGAAGTCTCCTCGTCGGATAGATTCGTTCCTGAGGGGAAGCCTGACATTACCAGTTTGCACATCGTATCAGTTTAGGGTTCCAAGCAACTAGTGGAGTCTCGTGCCGTAGCGGGAGTGGCCCGGGCAAAAAACATGAGTAAAATATTATTTGAAAGCTACCACACTGTTAACACGCCCACAACTTGCGGTAAAGGGATTTGTTGAGATCTGAACAGATCATTAGCATTTTAACATTAAGAGACACGCTATAATTTTGTGAATCTGCTAACCATGCGGGTCACTAAAGTGTGGTCTCAAACTTATAAAAATATCACTTTATATATCTACGGATGTTATGACTGGTTCAATAGAATTAGTTGGAAAAGAAATGTACAAATAAGAAATAAACAGCCGGGAACAAAACACCGGGGAAAAAGGCTACTTATTGCTTAGGTATTGCAGAGTCCTACCTCACTGTTTACGCCAACGTTTGACGCTGGCGAATCGGCAAGC
>NW_027526460.1:26350627-26530107 GCF_048455015.1 Haemaphysalis longicornis | reverse complement strand
TGTGTCTGTGCTGGAGGACTCGGGCTGATGCACCCATATTTGAGGCAACTAATCGGGCGTTTTTGGTGTCTTCACCAGGCATTACACGATTTTTTTAGGTATACTCTGTAAAGAATACTTAAGCATTAAAAAACACCGGCTGACGTTAACGCTGCCACATTTTTTAACCATCGGTGCCAGCCTTTATTCTACGCAGGTGGTAAAACGGGAAGGGGAGGAGGGATGGTGGATGGTTTGTAGCTTGGGCTGTTGAGTTGGTGAATAACTTTGGCTCTTGATAAAATGACCACCACAAATGTGGGATTTCCACTTCGGCTTTCAGGCTCCCATGCTATCACAGTGTCGCTCACCAAAACCGTAGGCACAAAGCTCACGGTTACAGAAAGTGTAAACTACCGCAACATTTCTACGGCTACACGGTAATCCATCTCGTATGCAGGTGCCTTTCTATTTAAAGCACACGTATCGAGGTATCCCAGCACTAAGGCTGGCGTGGAAACCGTAGTCATTGAAACCAGTGAAGATAATTTAAAGTGTTAGAAACGAATAATAATATTGCTAACAGCTTTATTCCTACTCAGATCGCGCGGAGCCAGGCGCAGAGCGCTGCAAAAAGCGCTCGTGTCAATGTAGCCCATTCCTAACTTTACAAGCATCCCATAAGTTTGCGTAGCTGTTAGTGCATTTAAGAAGAAAATAATACTACTAATAGTAGTTTTATTCGTACTTAGAACGGGTGTAGCCAAGCGCAGATCGCTGCAAAAAGCGCTCATGCCATTGCAGCCGATACCCAACTTTAGATGCGTCCAACAAGCTTACGTAGTCATTACTGCATCTAAGAACCCAACACATCTGTCTAGACTTTGTTTCACCGCACATATACACTCACAACACCACCAAAACATTCAAAGCACCGAAGCAAACACGACAAAAACAACGGGAGGGTATGTAGTCCAATGCACCGGCTCATTCCACTGACGAGGGGAGCGCCGAGTGGTGGCTCCACCCGTCCAGCTGTCCGGTCCCTATAGGTATTGTGCTTATTTAGCAGTGTGTTAACAAACTTGGTTCCTACTATAAAGACCATGGTTCGATCACCATACGAACTCTAAATGAAAGAATCCAATTTCCTTTTGAAGCTAATTGATTTACTTTCCCGAAATTTATTCAAATAGGCACTTCGGCACAAATTCTGACACTCGTTATGAGGCTTTTTACTTGTTACAGCTGCGGCCATTTTCCGTACCGGACAACAATACCGGTTTTTTGCACACTGGCGAACAATTATTTTTGTCGTGAGGCTGGCAGGTCGTCTTCCTGCCGGCCTCACGACTAAGGAATATTAACCTCAGGCGAGCAAAGCTTTCAGTGCCCTCGTGGGGTTTTACAGTGCTCTAAAATCTACCTCGGCAGAAAAGGAAAATTTATATGATTACGTAAACGCTCAAGTCAGCCATCCCAGGCAGCTAAATGAGACCGAGTATGGTGTGATCCGCAATATGTCTTTCATATTTCGTTACGATGTTGCCTACCTTCTTGTTAACACCCACGCTGCTTTGATGGGCATTGCAATTTTTAAGGGTGCAATCGCGCACGAAATCAAGCCTCGCTTGGCTTACGCAAGATAAGTCAAATATAGGGACTTTAACAATGTATTTTTAAAAACCCGTATGCATCAGCCTCAGATCACCGGAATTGTGAGGAATCGCTGAACAACCGCCATACTTTCGAGCCTGGAAGTGCTTTGTGTTCAGGAAGGAATATGTATGGTACATTCAAAAGGGTTTAAGTTATAAAGAACCACATGAACAGCTTCCTAAAGACGAAAGGCGTAAGCCTTGAATGGGGAGAGTGAAAAAAGCAGAAAGGGGGCGAGAAAGCGGGCGGGTCAAGGGCACCGCACACACTGACCCCGATAGGAGATGGATGAAGGCGGCTCCCTCGATCGATGCCTCTCAACAGCTCTCAACAGAACAATCAAGAAAGGTAGGAAGAAGGGGACAAATCACGGGCGCCATCGACAACGCTCTCCACGACAGGATCAGTTGCGGCTGCCAGCATGGCTTCCCTCCCCCCTTCCTGGCAACTCCAGCTTTGTGTGCGGACAATGTACGACCTCCACCTTTTCTCCTCACGTATATTTAGGTCCCGGTGGCCGTTCTCTCTTTACTGGCTAGCCGATCGCAGATACGCCTGCGCTTTTGGTACGTAGATTTCTATGGGAACAACGATACCTACCATTGGCGCAACTATAGGGACATCAGCGTGAGTGAACGGGAATTCATGCGACGTATTCGACACGTATACTCTAGCTCCGCGGAGTCCGGAATCCCATCGCCGCTGTATTTGGCGTTGTTAATGAAAACGGGGATCTTGTTTGGCTCTGCGCGTGATAGCGGGTTAGAAGTGGTGCCGAATTCATCAGCAACTTTTAAGCGTGTTCTGTATGTCTTTTATAAACTGTGCGCCTTATATTAGAAAGAACCTTGGTGAGCTCGAGTAATAGTAAAGAACATGCTTGCTAGTCTGCACCAAGAGACGTGCGAAGCTATGTTCAGTGATGAATATAGTGCCTCCCTTCAAGCCGAGAAGTTATTGCTTCCCGCCTCATCACTGGTAAAATCGCGTTTAAGTTGCATTTGCTGACACATCTTGCTGGAAAACGGGCGGTAGTGGAATTTCGGCGCATTAGTTTGAAAGTTGAGATAAGGAAACAATAACACAGCGTCAAAGTAACTTTTTTCTGAATTAATAACCATATCTAAAATAAGAAAAAAAACAAGCACAGGTGGGTGTGTAGCGTAAACGCGTAGGATACGCAATTAGGTGTTATCAGTGCCGACCATGTTGTTGTTCGTCTTCCCCTTTGCGCGTTTTTTGTTTTTATTTCCAGCGCTGTTTTTGACACCCAATTCCAGGTTTTCCGAATAAACCGAAGAGACAAATACAGTCACATTTAATCAGAATGGCGTGTTGGGGAGGGGGGGGGGGGGGGAAGAAAACGCGAAGATTACGTTCACCCTGTGTTTGCGTACGGCAAAACAACACTGATCAATTGTTGAAATCTTTTTTTTTTTTTTTTTCAGCACGAGGTTGGCGTGGCGCAATAACAGGCAGGAAGCCCTTATGTAGTGCTCGAGGATGCCTGACAACGCTTATAGATGCTGCTGTTTTATGCAAAAAATAACCTTTTGAGAATGGTGTATTTACAAGCTAAAAACAGGGGACAGCAGTTCGCATTCGGAGGCCTGCTTACGCGACACCAGTGAAGCTTGTGTTATCAGGGTCACTCTTTGCAATACTGGGAGCCGAAAAAAAAGAACTCCCAGATTGTCTTCGCTGACGCTGGGGCCAAGTTGGCATTAATACCGAGAGGCATACCACGCTCACGTGTGCACGGAGTAACTTCAAGACGCGAAAAAAGCTAAAAAGGCGTTCCTGCAGTCACGTATAAGCTACACTCACTTTGCGAAAGTTCTGTATTCTTCGTTATCTCCTGTCATAGATATTTTACAACGTGCACTTAAAAGCATCTACTTTAACGTACATGACGTTATTTACTGCCAACAAAGCTCACAATTCATTGCGCGTGTATTTACAAAAACGACTAACAACTATTTTTGCACATACCTCCAAACGTTTTAAAGTTCACGCTTAGGGGGTGGAATTTGATGCTGTTTTTCACCATCTGGGGCTAAGCGTCTGCAAATATTTATGAAAGCATATTTGTTGTTTTTGTTGTTGTTGTTACTGGCTCCGCGGTAAAAGCAAAGTTGTCGTGGGCTTTAGGGCTTTGGCTGATATCCGTCTCCGTCAACAGCGAGAAGAATCAAACGAATGAAATAGAAAGAGCACCGCTTGCTCGGCTACGAGCACTCAACAATTGCGACGGAAACCAATTCCTGTCTTTCACACTGCAGCAGCCAGTCCCAACACACTTAAAAGAAAAAGGCAACAATGCCCTTTTTTGCTCTTTGTCAGCGGGAAATAGGGATATCGCTGCGAAATACACGAAATAAATTTGTTCGTTCTTTCCGTTTTACTAAGTGCGCATTGCCAACGCAGCACATCAAGTCTGCTGGGACCTTCTCAGTAATCCCCATAGCGCGCGTGCTCACTTATACTGGTACTAGAAAGAGATCTAACTTATACGCTCGGCGAAGCGAGTTAGTGTACACGTCTAACAACCTCACTTTTTTATTATGAATGTAGCGCTTTACACTTGTCTGTCCACGTGCATCTGTATTTTGTTCTTTGAAGTGGCACATAACGTGGAAGCAGGATTCGCTTTTTCTTTCTCTAATCCCCCCCCCCCCCCTTTCACCGAATACGAATGTAGTGGGAAATAGAAAATCGGTCGCATGTCTGCTTGATTCCCTGCAAATGCCGTCAAAAGACGTCAGTGTTCTTGTTGGTGGTTGTAGGGCTCACGCGCCGACGCAGCGCAGGCGGTGAGGCGCATCCTAGTGGAGGGCTCCGGATTAATTTTGACCACTTGGGGATGTTTAAAGGAGCCATGAAGAGAAAACACAAGTCTGGTTCATTCGAAAGATTGCCTCGTTAGAACCATAACGACACCCCTTATAACGCAAACTTCGCTCAAATAAGCTACATAATTAGGAAAAAAGGAAATGACCATGCGACCCACCAGCTCATTTTCCGCAACAGAACCTATGATGTCACACGAGAATGCTCTGCGATTGGCGAAGGCCGGCAAAAGCAAACGAAAGTTTGGCAGGGCTTACAGTTTGCATAGCGAGCTAAATGCCCGTGAAACATACTGCACATTCTTTTTATGACAAAGAACGGTGGAGTAAACGGTTGAAGTTCCGAACGAACACGCAAGCGTGTATGCAATGCGTACGAAACTACCGCCAGCCGAACTCGACATCTCGCCGTCGCCACCGTCGCGCAGACGAATTTTCGGGTTCAAGGCTCTTCGGGGCCAACGAACCATCCCAGCACACAGCCGCGACCTTGCTTGGTATCGTAATTCCTTCACAGGAGGTTGGCCGTCATATCGCCAACCAGCAAAGGTAAAAATAGAAACAAGGGGAGTAAGGAACACAGAGCAGCAACGAGATAGTGCCACTCGTCGCACAGGTTTCGGTATGGAGGTCGTGTTGGCTTGCTGCTGTCGTTACGAGCTCGTTTACAGTTCACAACCACTGAAAACTTCAGTTTGTTCGAGTACTTTACAATGAAATTTCGTTGCTGTGCTTTGAAATGCCCATGTAGTACGGCAAATCGTCGAGGGAGTGCGACATCCCCGCTGGTGAGATCTCCTTTCATGTGCTGCCCAACGACGAACCTCGGCGAAGCAAGTGGCTATGTTTTGTGAACTTTGCAAACGGAGGAGAAAGGGAGCTAAAGGAAGTACGAGTGTGCTCGCTTCATTTCCGAGGAAGTGATTACGGCAGGGACCCGGACATGCTGGCGCTCGTCGGCGACTTCGTCAAATCGCCTTTCAAAGCGCTCTGACCTTGGGGAAAAAAAATTGCCGTACACACCGCGCATTGACGCTGGAATCTTTCTGGTCGGAGCACAGAGCTCGAGCGAACGGCTTCCATACACGACACCGGCCAACAGGCATAAGCGATACTGCTACTGAAATTGAAAATACGGCACATACGTACCAGTCTGCATTCGTCCGTCGCGACGGGGCTGACGAGGCAGCGGTGCCGACGGCTGGGCGTTCGTCTGTTGTGGCTATCGCGGAATGGTCGCTTTCCCGTCCACCGCGTATCCCACAACTCTTGCCGCTCGTGCACTTAGAAGCATTGAGCGTTCAAGTGGTGTGAGGTTGTTAAATGCAAGCCCGAGCTCCTCGGCGAGAGTTTTGTTCTCCGGATCAGGCGATTCCATGACTAGGGCTGCGGGTGCACTAGGTTTTACTAGTATTTTTAAAATGGCCGCCGTCTCGGTCGACTCCGCATGTGGGTGCTATATGGAGTCGACATACTAAGTATCTGTTTCATGGACCGGCTCGTATGACGCCATTGTTCACGTGACTAAATGTGCAATTTTAGCGGGAGATTTAAAATTTTGGCTTAAATTGCCTTATTTCTCAGTGAATAAAGCATCATTTGCTTCCGGGAAAGCGCTTGGGGTACTATGAAACACCTAATCTTTCGAATAAAACAAACTTTTGTTTTCTCTTCATGGCTCCTTTAACGTGCGCCGAAATCTCGTATACACGGGCGTTTTTGCTTTTCGCCTCCATTCGAAAAGCAGCCGCAGCAGCCGGGGATCGAACCCGCGACGTCGTGCTCAGCAGCGCAACGCCTTAGCCACTGAGCCACTGCGGCGGGATAGTGTTATTAATCTTCTGCCACCTCTGCCAGGTAATTCGTAACTGCATCTTCTCTTCTTACCCCCATCTCGCGCTCTTCCCCTTCCGTCTCACTCCTTCCATTATAAACGCAATGGGGTTTTGCTCAATTCACTACAATTTTCCCGCGTTCGCACTCTTCGCGCGCCGTCTGTTGGGGCCTTTTTTACTGTCGGATTTGGGCGCCGTCTCGAACTAGAACACGTCGTTTTTGCATATTTTTTACAATATCATCTAAGTGTCGTTTAAAATATCGGTTTCAATATTTCTGCTCCGTCACTCTCTGTCCTGTGCGGATTGAAATGTACTATTCTAGAGGTGTGCCGCTCCACTTGACTTAGAGCACATCTGAGTACGTAGTGGAGGGCCCTGAGGACAAAGCATAAAATCAATGTAACAGGCCTGGCTGAACAGGTAAACTTCAAAGGGGACAATAATTTGAAGAGGAAAGAAATTAGACCCAGCAAAAAGTACATTTCGGGAGCTTGGAGCGGGTAGCATATATGGAAAGAACGCATCACCAGTGGTGAAAAATCTGCAGGGTGGTTCTGTCGTAGATATTCAACCAGGAGGAATACTGTATATTTCAGAGTAGCCGGGACATGACTCCGTAATCTTATTGGGACTCACTTGCGTGTCATGCGCGCCCGTCTGCTTTGAGACAGTGTAAAGAGGAATATAGCGCAAATCAATGCGAATGGAGGAGACTGAGGGCGACAAGGACAGAGAGTTGCTGAAAAGCATCGGTTTGTTAAGGAAGGTATGGAGGTCCTGGGGCAAAGAATTTCTCGGCCTTACATGTTTACTTCTGGTGACTGCACCGACAGTTGACAAAACACTCGGGCAACATAATCACCCTGCCTCCTGAGAACAAGTCTGGGCTGGGATTTAAGGCCACGCTCGGTTACAAGAATATGGCTCGGGATAGGGGGGGGGGGGGGGGGGGGGGCGCAACATATATCACGGAAGCGTCCCATTCGTAGGAGACTTGTAGCATATCCCCACAACAGTTTGCAACAAGTACAGTCCTTAGCTGCTACTCGTGCAGGATGGAATTGTGTCGGACGGCTTCGTCACCTACGTGCGGTGAGCGGACGTGCGATGTGCGATGTACGACATGCACACATTACATCATTTGTAAAGGAAAAAAACTTCTTCCACTCCTTCAGCGGCAATTGTTGTTGGTTTTTCCCCTGATGAGTTCACGCATTAGTTCTGCACAGTTGTTAAATATTGATTAATGGGAGAGGCCTTTGCCCTGCAGTGGGCGTAGATAGGCTGGTGGTGATGATGATGATGGTGATGATGAATGTCGACAACTAAAGCGCTTAGAACTACTTGCAAAGTTGGCCGCGTGAAGTTCATAGCAGGACCGGTAATACGACGAGGTGCTTTACGAATAAAAGACTGTCAGAGTCTTCGTGTATAGAAACTCTCTTCCTGTGTGTCCTTGGGACTTTGGTCTGCTTACAACATAAAAGGCATCTTTTATCGTTGAAAGGCACCTTCTCGATCAGCGCTTTTTTCTCTAAAACTTGGGGTCTTTTATTTCAATGTTGCACAAGCGCTTCTTTCGAATATACACACCCGGAATATTGTGATCGGTAGAAATGAAACTACCCTGTTGTTAAGTTATGGAGGAGGTTGTACACAGAAAACATATTACAGTACGCGTACTCAGGCAACCCGCATTTTTGCATACGCGGTTACTTTGTGGTGTGCCAGGAATGTACTGCCGTCTGCTGACTCCGCTTAATTTTGCACCAACGTTCGCGGCATCTCCTCGTCATCCCTATGACTTGCACTTTTCCACCCCGACGACCCGTCATCAAGGCAGAAGCGTGTGTACTGTATATGCCTGGGTTAGAAATGCGGCCTGTCTCTGTAGGAGTGACCTAAATTCCGCACAACAGCAACTGGCTCTTCTGTGGAAATGTCCATGCCATTTGAAGCCGGCTTAACCGGCTCTACGCTGAGAGAGAGAGAGAGAGCTTTTCGTAAAACATTTAATATCGCTTCAAACAAAACACGGCACTTCCAATCCGGCGGAGACGCTCATTACTAAAGCGAAACACGGTGGTTTGCATACGTACGTATCAACTACGCCATCAAAGCCCTAATTAGTCTAACAAGATGCCAGCTCTGTGGATGAACAACGCTCGAATGATCCCCTGTCTGCGGTTAGTCTTTGAAACACGCGCATCCATGCTCCACCCTTTTTAAGCGCTTGTCGCTCTCGATTACAAAATGAAATTAGGCGTCGGCAGAACGGTGTTCTAATTATACTTGAATATTGTAGTATTTTTGCTTTATTGACGTTTTAAGGGCGAAACCCTTTATGGGCTGGGGCTGTTGGCGTCTCCTGTCGTCGTCGTAATCGCCGTTCGTCTGGTGTAGTCAGGGTACTAAAACACCGGGAAACTCGTTACGCCTCGCGCTAGAACGTAACGCGTACTAAAAAACACCGGGACACTTGTTCACGCCTCGCGCTGGAGCGCTTCGTAACGCGTACTAAAAAAATACCGGAACACTCATTTACGCCTCGCGCTGGAGCGCTCCGTAACGCATACAAAAAAAAAAACACCGGGAAACTCGCGTACGCCTCGCGCTAGAACGTAACGCGTACTAAAAACACCGGGACACTCGCTTACGCCTCGCGCTGGAACGCACCGCGTACTTAAAAAATTTTGGGACACTCCTTTACGCCTCGCGCTGGAGAGCACCGTGCTTCAAAGACATGGGACTTTTACAGCAAAGCTGTATACCTCTACCCCACAACAGTTCATCTCCGTTGAAAAAATGCCAAGGCGCCAAGAATGCACTTATACACCTCATGCTTCGCGCCTCCACAGGTTTCGCGTTAGTGTATATATAGATGGCCCGCGATTTTTAACAGATCTGTCGCTGTCGCCGCCTCTTTGATATTAAAAAAATTCCCGGGAACTTAAGACATTTACGTGCTTGAAGGCGAAGCCTGGTGATTATGAAGGACATCCTTACCTCCACATCACGTTTTGGTATCTTTCTTCGCTTTGGTCTCTTCGTTTCTTCAAGCAATTACATCTACAGGCAAATTGGCCGCAATTCTCCTGACGGCTTCCCCAGAAAAAGATCTCGCTCCGCAAGCACATGCTCTACTCACGTGCAGTCACATTCACTTGTCACATGAAACGGAGCAGCGTGATTTGTGATCCCCTCCCAACGCAACAGGATCTGGCTCTAACGACCCGGGTTCAGGTCCCATAGAAACCAAAACGTGTTTTATTTACTTATTTTTCTGAAGCAACTGCAATTTTGCTTCAATTCATGTTGACGCCGACGTCGGCGACGACGTTTTTAGCGTTTAATGAGGCATCTCAGCATTTCGCACTACAGTGTTAGCTCAGCTGTATTGTTCTGCAAGTTATGCGAGTGATAAACGCCACTACGCATCATTTGGGAAATACCGTAATTACCCGATTCTAACGCGCCCCCGATTCTAACGCGCACCCGATTTTCCAAGCAAAAACCGAAAAAACTTGCACCTCCGATTGTAACGCGCAAGGAACTTTGTGAACAAGAAAAACGAATGCGAGAGAAACGGCCGAATTATTTCCCGAAGTAATCTCACTCATCTCACTCCTCGTCGCTCTCCGAGAGCACCTTGTCGCCTTCGGCTGACCGCAACATCTCGTCATCGCTGCCGTCAAGCGCGGTCGCGATGCCACACTTCTGAACGAACGTTCAACCATGTTCGATGGGATCGTGGCCCACACCTCGCACGCCCATCCCGCGATCTTCTCCAGAGGCGCACGCTTCAGCCAACCGCTCGTTGTGAGCGCGTGGGAGCCGCTCGCAAGCCGCGGAAGCGGCACACCTTCGTTGCCGCTACTGCCATTGCTATTATCAAGCGCGCTAGTGGAATAATTTGGCAATTTGTGTGAATGCCGATAGAAAAGCGTAGGCGCCTAGATCCGAAAAATTGTTAAAAGCTTTGGCGCCATATTGAGATGGCGATGGCGATGGGTGGAACAAAATTCAAGAAAGGGTTTATTCTATAAAACAGAACAGAACAAATAAAACAACAAGAAAGGGTTTATTCTATAAAACAGTTAGAGAAATGAGTGGCCATGCCTCAAAGGGGAATTACAGCGCCGTGCCGGGTAAGAAGCGGCGCCGTGTACCGCTTCCACAAAGGGAGTCACTGCAGCCATTTCTACACCACTCATCCGGAAAAGCCTCTGGGAGGCGGGTCGGCCGACATAGGGAAAACTCTGACCCGCGCGCAGACCCCAGTTTTCGCCTAGACAGGTTCACACAGATCTGACAGGTTAACACCTGCTCATGTTATCTGTGGCCGTGATGTCCGTGCAGCTTTGCAGCTCACGAGCGACCGGTCGTCTCCCATGCTATGTAGCGGTGTGATGTCCTATTTATAGTACATACGATGGTGTGGCTAAGGGACGGGCTGGCTTCAATGGTGGTAATTATTGCAGGTGAATGCGAAAATAGTGTGTCACTCTGCTCCTCTGCTACTCATGCACTAGCGGCAAGAAATAACTGGAACCATAAGAACCTCCATAAGTTGGAAGAGCGGGTACTCGGAAGGGGGGGGGGGGGGGGGGGGAGGGAGGGAGGAGGAGGGGGAGGGGGGTTGAGCGCCCCACTGCATCCAGGCGTGCAGGCCTAAGGCCAATTTGGAAGCTTGAATGACAAGCGGTTAAACTTTGACTAGTAAACAAGGACGAGAAAGACTGCAACACAGGACGAAGCGCAAACTAACAACTGATTTATTAACGTAGATGAACATATATATACACGTGCTTGTATGAAAAAACATACAAAAAAGGTACAAAAAGATCCAAAAAGTTTGAACGTATTTGATTACAACTGCACGCGGTGTTACAAGGAGCGCATGCTCAGTTCTTAGCGCGACAAGAAGTCTATTTCTCTTTTTGATAATATGATAGATGGTGCGCTGACGTATTCCCTTTCTTTTGCAGACACCATGCTGCAGGTTTCCCATATCTCGCGCTGCATCTTGATTCTAGACCTCAGGAGCACTGACGTTTTATGGTACTCAGGCGTGCATCCAGACCTTGCACAACGCTGTGCCAAGTTGCTCGGCGCATTTACCAACGAGCATGCGTACTTGTGCTCCCGGAGCCGTACATTGAGGCAGCGACCATGCAGTGTGGCCGATGTATGACTTTCCACCAGGAAGGGGAAGTTTGTACACAACACCTTGTTCCTGGTGGCAAGTCATACATCGGCCACATTGGTATGTCGACCATATGTCGACCATACCCCGTGTTTCATGAAACGATTACTACCTACCGTAACAAAAACAAGCCAGGCGCAAATGCGGTCAGAAGTAAAGCAAGAACGAACATCGGTTTTGCGGAGTATGGTGGCGCCATGTAGGACTCACGGTAAAGAAGGTGTTCCGTAGTCCGCTGCAGATTAAACTGCGTGCTGACGTTCTTGTAAGGAACTGCCCTGGCTACGCCGCCGCAAACATCCCGAAACACAGGGTTTGGCGGGATAATCAAAATTTTAACCTAAGTTGACTAATTTTTTAGCGAATAAAGCGTCCTTTGCTGCTGAACAAGCGCTGGCGGCACTACAAAACACTAAACATTTCGAATAAAACAACCTTGCATATTGTCTGCATGGCCCCTAAATACAACCTTCGTAATATCGTATAACTACATGTATGTAGTGGACGGGCCTGCCCCTGTTACCTGTAACAGGTTTTAGGGGCGGGTTGTTCAAGCTTGTCGCTGCGAACGGACGCCGCCTGCAGAGAACCCTCCATTCTCCCCGTCTCTCCGACCCAACGTGCGACCGTTATCACAACACTGGGAAAGGTGTTCTTATGTGTTAGTACTTTTTTTAACCGTCCGCAAAGCGCTGAAGGCTACACGCTAGTGCTCGAACACGCGTCCAGACCGGCCGTGGTCTCCACCATCTTCACGCGCCCGGGTGGCATGACGTCAGTCCTGAAACCGTGACGCCATACACACGCCGGAGCACTGCGCGTCAATCACAGCCAGCTCATTGGCCACGTCGATTGATTGTAGGGTTTAACGCGCCGACGCAACGCAGGCGATGAGGCGCGCCGTAGTGGAGGGCTCCGGATTAATTTTGGCCACCTGGGGATCGTTAACGTGCGCCGAAATATCGTACACACGGGCGTTTTTGCTTCTCGCCTCCATCAGAAAAGCGGCCGCCGCGGCCGGGAATCGAACCCGAGACCTCGCGCTCAGCAGCGCAACCATTGGCCACGTCACGGAGGCCCTCACGTCGGCGGTTAGGGGAGAAACGGGAGATACCGATGGCGTCATGATGATTCCGATTGAAAAACGATATCCGTTCTTCTTGTGCGCGCAAAGCATAAAAATAAAATAAAAATATACGGATATAACATATATGGTACAGTGAGACGTATACATTATGTGCGCTGTTCCGTATACAGACTGTCTCAAGGAGGCGCTTCCATGTACTACGCACCATTTCACCCGAGGAATGGAACACCACACTAAGTACTCGAACACCATCACGCATTCTACGTCGCCCGACAAGCCAGACGAAAATGCGCCGAAGGTTTTAATGAGCGGTCACTGTTGCAATTGCCTAGGAGATCTCCCAACATACAAAGGGAGCCTTCTACATAGTGATCTCAGCCTTCAGATTTCTTGTCAGTGCTCCTTTAAACAGCTCTGTTGTAAAAAAACATGTTTGATTTAACGGGATATGAACGCGGGTCTGGAGCAGCAGCCAAACGCGCTAGCAGCCAAACGCACTACGCACACGTTACAACCGGTGTAACAAATGTTGTCGCCCTGGTTCTTTCCTTCGTGGCACATGCCCACGTGGGAGATCGACAAAGAATCGGGAGCTTTTAGGGGTTGATATTCCAGATTAAAAAAAAAACTATGAACTGAAAACGAAAATATTATAAAATAGGGCGGGCCACGTGAGACCTGAACGGTCTCACGTGGCCCGTGAACGGTAAGAAAGAACGGGTGCACGCTAGCCCTGACTCTGGAATATAGCTACAGCGTGCCGCGGTGTGCTTCCTGGCGTAATTTGTGCCGTAAGACAGCAAAATGAAAGCGAGGAACGACGCGTAAAAGAAGGCAGTGCACGCAATTTCCTTCAAAAATGCCAAGAGCATGAAACCGAAGACAGAGATGCAAATACGATGCAGTAGTCAAGTTGATAAGTACCGCCAGGCTTTCGCGTTCACAGCCCGTAAGCCGATTTAGGCATCCAGAGGAATTTTATTTTTTTGCCTTTTTTGCGACACGTGCTTGCTTGCCTTTTGCTTCTAAAAACTTCGCATGGGTATCAGAGTCTCCATAAAGGTTCGATAGTGATGCCTGAAGAGAGACGGACAAGGACACACAGAAAGCCGCCGCGCAGTTTGCGCTGGCGGCGATCACACGCCAGCAGTCGCGGCCGGCACCCCCCTCCTAGCGAGGGAGTGAGAGCCACCGTGACCTTTTAGCCGGCGAGTAAAGATGTTGTTTCCCCCCCCCCCTCTTATTTCATCAATCATCAACTCTTATTTCATCAATTTTACCAATGCTTCAAATAATCATTTGTTTGAAGAGTTTGGAAAGTTTTTGAGCGTGCCTATTTAAACGTCGCCTTCGTGGTGAGCCGGTGCACCGACCGTCAGCTACAGTTTAACAAAACTTGCTGCTGAGCGAGTTGGTTTATACTAGAAGAAAAATCCTGCCATCTCCACGAAGTGAATGATGATGAGAGGGGCGAAGCTAAAATGCTTATCGGTAAAACCGTGAAACATTCGCCCACACATCATATAAAGACTCCACACGTTGTTATAGGTCTTCTTGACGCCCCGCGCCAATCTGAATGAGTGAAGGACATAAGGCGCGTTCGTAGCCACGCTCGCGTCTCGGTTTGTAGCGCAGTGGGAAGAGCGCCATGTACCTCCCGTCACGGCCAGAGAGTCGTGGGATCGCAACCGGGCGCCGCCGCGTCAACACCACCACTCCTCGCTCGCAAAGCTTGAGACTCCCCACCGCTCCGTTGACAAGCCCGTCGACGACGTCGATGTTTGTGGTGATCATGTAGGGCTTGTTTGGGACGATGGGAATCTCCATGGGTAAGTTGGCAAATTGGGTGTGTGACATTTTAGCCACCTTGGCCGTCGCCTTCTGCAGAGCGTCTTGCGTCGCGTACCCCCGGTACGTGTCTTGAGCTCGCAGGCGACGAACTACGACCTCTTCTTCTTCCCCTCCTCCTTGTTGGGTAGCAACTAACGCGTTGAACGTTTTGACCTCTGCGTCTAATTTTTGGTTGCCCATTCCCTAGGGGCATCCTGCCACAATCATCATCAGCGGTATGTACACGGCGCAACGAGGGACGGGACAGGGCCCGAGGAAGAGGAGCTTCGCCCCTAAAAAAGCCGAGAAAGCCACATAACGTATGATGTTTAAGTTCAAACAATATTTCCTTAAGCCGTTAGTGTCCCTTTAAGCAGTGCTCTACGGAGGTGAGGAAGTTCCGTTGCACGGTATGTATGATTCCGCTGCTGCTGCTCCTGGTGCTGCTGCTGCTGATGCGCCCAATGCTGATGAGGACGATGCTGCTGTAATTATGGGGATGCTGAGGATGCTGGGAATGGGGATGCCAATGATGATAATGATGATGCTGGTGATGATACTGATGATAATGGTGCTGATGATGATAGAAATTCGGCCCTAGGGTTCCAATCGGAAAATCGTAATATCGCGCGTGAAAGTCACATTGTCTTCGTCGTGTCTTCTTTTCCTGGTTTTCTTCCCCGCTGCCTTGCAGCAGTCCTGCCGAGCGTACCAGGAATATATCCGGTAAATGGCTTCTGTTCACGACACCTTCGAAGTCACCATAGTAGAAACGGAGTGAGTCACTCCCAACCCGACGTCATCAGGGTCGCTTATAGCGGCACCAGCCGGGCATGACAGTTTTTTTTTTCCCCACCGTGCATTTTGTTAAGTTATGCGGCGAACTTGAGCTTTAAGATAAAAAACTAAGAGCGGAGGACAAGCTACATTGGCGTTGCGAGGTGTTTTTTTGTGTGTGTGTGTGAATACGTTTACATGATAATTATCCCGAAGATTTTGTATAAAGTCCTGGCTGGGCTATTAGCTGAACGGCAATCTACAATCGGGCTAAATACGTTGAAAAATAAGTAATCCCGTATAATCCGCATGAGGGTAAACATTTTCTGTCCAGTTGGAAAAACGTCCTCTACCGTAATAGAAGAAGCGCAAAGAGCTCGTTTCCTTTTGCTTGCACTTAGAAAAACAAAACCTTGTGTGAGGCGGTTCAGGTGTAAGGCCTTAAGACCTGTTCTTTATCTCCTGACAGGCCCGTTTCATGTGAACGGCACTGGGACTCTCGTGGGACTTGTACACGATAGCCCCCCCCCCCCCCCCCCCCTTCCCTTTCGCTATGATCGTGACGCCCGTTGGGATCGCGAAACCGTAGAGGTACGTGTCCTTACTGGATACGCGTTGGTGCAATATAAAAAAACAGGGCTGAAGGGAAATTGTGCCTCTGAGCCCAAGATCTCAAAAGAAGGAAACCGCGTAAGGCGGTGCGGACGCCTCTCCTGGGACCACTTTTTCAGCGAAAAGCTAGATTTTAAAAATACCGGAAATCTTTAACGCCATTCGCAAGGTGCACTAGATGCGCTTCAGTGCACTGAGTGAGGGTTGCCGAAGTGACAACGTAGCAAGAAACGGCTATCCGAACTGCCGGCGTCAAGGAGGAAGAAGGCCTCGACGTCATCCACTCGTTCCCGCTTCAGATGAAAGAACAATCTGTGCGTGTTTTCGGAGACACTTGCGGAGTACGAATAACAAACAGTGCCAAAAGGCCTATCATAGAGGATACAGGTGTTGTTAGATTATAACAATTCACTCAGGTCTTCTTGTCTCGATAGTGTTGGGTGAAGGTGCGAGACTCCTGATTCGAGCAAATAAGCAAAAAGGGACAAAAGTTACAAAAAAAAAATCCGGCAATCACCAAAGCCGATGAGCCAGGCTTCCCGCCACACCAAGATTGATAGAAAAAACACACACACACACAATAAAGAACAAGGCAATTCGTAAAGGTAAACATCGGACATGTCTTTGAAAACAGAGAGATAAAATTTCACTTTTTTTCCTCAACCTGGTCCTTTGCGGTCCGAAAATGTGCGATAATAAATATAGGACTAAAAGATCTCAAGACGCCTTAGAAAAATGCTTTATGCGGCGCACGGCAAGAGCTGAAACTAAAGCCTGCGCCCCGTTCACGCTGGCACTTTACAGGCGTACTCTGTTTTGACTGTGCGTCGTTTTCGGGACAGCCCAAAGAAGTTTTTTTTTTTTTTTTGGGGGGGGGGGGGAACGAGATCCGTGCTTGAAGGCCTGACAAAGAATAAAAATTGAACAGCACAGAAAAGTAGACAAAGAAACGGCTCGCAAAAAGTAAAACACCTGAATTTTGTACGCCAAATACTATAGCTATGTATGTCATGCCTTCACCAGACAGCTAATCTTCAACGCACCACACACACAAAAAGAATTTTTAACAGCGAAGCTGTTATTGCTGGCCCTAATTTGTGCGGTGTCAGACAGACAAAGAACTTTATTCAGGTACTGAGAAACTGCCTTGGACCGCCCCTATCAAGGGGAGTCCGTGACAGTCGCAGGCCGCTCCCACGCAGGGACCGGAAGGCCGTGACCCTCCGCTCTCTCGCAGGCCCTGTGGACAACCCGAAGCTGAACCGAAAGGTCGCCGTTCTTAAGGGCTTCCTCCCAGTCCACTTTGGTGAATTCTGCATCGCGTAACGCAGGACATTGCCAGAGCATATGTGCTAGTGAGCAGTGCGCCTCCCCGCAGTCCGGACAATGCGGTTCTATGTTTGGCGAGGAGTGGCTAAACCTTCCCCTCGAAGGGAAAGATCCCGTTTGGAGAATCCTGAATGCCGACGATTGCGGTCGAGTGAGGTGAGGGTGAGAAAGCGGAAAAGTATTCCGAGAAAGTTGATAATGAGTCGTGACCTCGTGGAAGGTGAGGAGCGAGTCCCTGTACCTCCCGGCGACCCTGCCTACGAATTCGCCGGGACCGCCGCGGTGAGCGAAACCTCGCGCACGGTCATGGGCAAACTCATTAGCGTTGGGAACATCGAGTACGTTGGCCCCCATGTGGGCTGGGAACCATTTTATGGTGTGAAATCCAGCAGCGCCCTCGCTGCCGAGGATGGCCGCTGACTCTCGCGAGATCGAGCCCGAGGCGAAAGCCCTAGCTGCGGACCGCGAATCTGTAAAGATATATGACGCGATGGGTCTTTCATTGCTATAGCAATGACGATTTGCTCAGCCACCGTTTCCGATACATTTTTAACTGCGGCAGAACATAGGAGTTTGCCACTATGGTCGACCGAGACCACTGCAAAGCAGTCGGAGCGCTCGTACTGGGCTGCATCGACAAAGGTCGCGAGGTGCGGACTCTCTGCAACCGAGGCCAATAAAGAGCGGGCCCGAGCTAAGCGGCGCCCTACATTGTATTGCGGGTGGACATTTCTTGGAAGCGGACGTTCTGTAAACGTACTTCTGATCGAGGGTGATAAGGCCACTTTACCCTCGTTAGACTCGTTAAGACCACAGCCAATGGATTCAAGGATGCGCCTACCAGCCCGCGAGGACGATAGACGCACGACCTGAGCCGTCTTCTGGGCCTCGATCACCTCCGAGAGAAAATTATGCATGCCCAATTGCATGAGCTTCTCGGTGTTTGTGTTTAGAGGCAAGCCTAGAAGTCGCTTGATGCTCTTGCGCATTAGTGCATCGATTTTGGCCTCCTCCGTTTTGGACCAGTGCAGATCCGAAGCGACGTAATTAATGTGGCTCATAATAAACGCATGGTAGAGCCGAAGGAGATTGCTCTTGCTCAACCCTCCCCTGCGGTTAGAGACTCTGAGTATGCTCCTAAGCATGTTCTCCGTCTTAGAGGTGATGCGGGCTATTGTCTTAGAGTTCCGCCCCTTTGACTCCAGTAGAAGACCGAGGATCCTGATGGAGTCTACCCTGGGGATTCTCTGCCCATCCCGTGTGTATATAGCTATGGGAATCTGCTCTAAAGGAGTGAGGTTCCTCATCCCGTGTCGAGTGGGTCTGTAGAGTAACAACTCGGACTTGGCGGGTGACAGGCTCATTCCCGAATCGACTTGAAAATTTTCCGTTATGTCTAAGGTGTTCAACATAATAAAAAAAAATCCGTACGTGTCGGAGTTACTCCCACCGTCTACCCCCAATGTGAGCACGCGCCTTGCGAGGAGCGCCCGGCGTCGAACAGGCTTGCGCGTTGCGCTCGCAAAAAATGCCAAGAAAACAGTCCACGTGCGTCTGCGCCTCAGGGGGGGAACACAAGACAGCTCGCGCTAGTGACGCATGGGACGCGAAGCCGGTTGCCGCCGGTTCTAGCGCTTGCTGAAGCGTTCCACTTTGGGAGAAATGCCAAAGCCTGTGGACGAAACCATAGTCTCCTGTACAACCGACTGTACCTGCTCTGTCGCCCCGAAACGCATTGGAGCACCCCGTACAACCGTGGGGGCGCCAAGTTCCCAGGTGTTTAGATGACCGTGCCGATGCGAAGTGCTGTTTGAAGCGGAGGTGAACTGAAACGCACCTTGGCGTCGTCTGCTACGCGAAGGCGTCTTCCAGTTACAAAAGTCCGCAAAACGGCGAGCTTGGGCTTCATGAACCAATATTAAAGACCGAAGCTTTATGCGTGGCGTCGCAGAACTACTAAACGGCGTTCAGAGTACTGTTCCTGCCTGCACGCTCGCCCTTTTAGGTTCACTACGGGAGTTTCACAACAAAATATATACATGTCCTCACGGTTATCACTGCGATAAAAGCCAGTTAACTTTTCTCCCGCTCTATGGGAGTTGATAAGTGAAAAAAAAAATGATTCTTTTTTCGGTGTTTAGTCATAATTGAGTCATACTAATTAAATTTTGTTTCAAGAAGTCCAAACAGTTGAGCTGACCTTTTTTACCTACGAGTCCATTCAGTCTTGTTCGGCGGCTAATATTTTTTTGCGGTCCCCGAAAGGGTACGCACCCACCCTCCTCCATCCCTTCCCTATTTCTCCGTCGCCGCTGCTCCGCGAAATGGTGCCATCGCGCATGTAGTAGATATATTGACGACGCGGTAATCGCCAATGCCTGGCTGCTGCGCAAAGAATGACGACTTCAAGCTTTAGCTCAAGGTGATGCTCAGTATTTGAGAGCCCCTATATACGCTTAGGATAAACATTCAGCATGCACTTTGCTTGTTTCTCTCGCTTATTCTCCCCGGTACATTCATTCTTCCCTTGCCAATCACATACCGACTAACCGATCAATTCCCAGTGGGTCACAAACCCACCAGTGAACTCACCCGTAACATTTCTGGCTGAATCGAAGGAAACGTAGAAAAAAACGTTCGCGTTAAATTATTTACGAATGAACAAGGTAGCCCGAGAAAGACCATCTCTTATAAATACACTGTTGAGTTTTAGCGTCACCCTATCTAGATGGTTTTATTTATGGCCTCGTGTATTTCTATACCTTTTTTGTTCAAACAGGAGTTGCCCGTCAGTGCTAGAGCCAGAGTCACCTTTATACAACACGTATTTTTTGTTTGCAAAGGGCCTTGACAATTTTTTTAACCACTCATTGTTGCCAGGTGTGTAGAAGAATGTTGAACATGCCCTCGCCAACACAGGAGAACCTGGGATTAGGGCGCCACCAGAGAGAACGGCAGAATTTCTGGCACTGAGTAGGCACAATGCGTTATACAAGAGGCTACGACGAAACAATCCGGGCCCCGCAGTCATGCTTGAGGTAGATGACGATATAGATGGATATGACGGTGACTACTACTACCACAGTGAAAAGCGAAGCAAAGCCTAGCCGTTAAAGCCCTGCTTACATTTCTTGGTGAGTCCTTTTTGGATTCTCGCCTCTAGGTTGCGACAAAATTGAACAGACTGCGAAATAATGTCTGAGCAGTTTCTTTTTTTTTCATGGATGATAGTCATGTGCTGAAAAGTGAACTGTAGTCATCTGATTCAGCGCCCCGTTGTACGTGAGACGTTTATTGGTTTTACTGCTTGTACATAGTTCATTTGTCGCTTTCATTGTCATTTCCCATACCTTCCATATTCATTCCTTTCTCTTTCTGTCCCCAGTACCCTCCCCCCAGAGGGAAGTAGCAGGCCCCAAGATCAATTTCTCAGGCCCACCTCTTCTTTTCAATAAACATTTACTCTCTCTGCACAACGGAAAATGTAAATAAACAATTTCAAACCTAGTGCGATGCGTGGTGACGTGTCCTTCAGTGCGTAGGCAGAAAGAAATCTCCCAGCTTCGCTATCATTCAAGCCTTGAGCGACATGGGGCAAGCTTCGCCAATTCTTTGGTCTTGTTATTCTTCAGACATTTTGTTCTTCTTAGCTTTTGCTTGGTTTATTTTTTCGTTACCTATTTTGTATGTATCTATCCTCTGCAATGACGAAGAATGTCACCTTATTACGGAGAAAAAAATCGTAATTATGCGGTCTTGTTCGGCGTGTAGTGCCAGCGATTAACATTTATGCCGACATTTGTTTATACCTCTAAAACCACTCGAAACTAAAGCGGTCATTCAATGATCATCGCGCGTGATTTGAGACGCCTACCGGTTGAGGGCAACGCGCTCTCCGTCTTATGAGTAATGAAGATGTTTGGATTTTAATGGCGCAAGGCCAACTAAGGGCAAACAGCGCCAAACAAACGTCATTTCTTGAGAGTGACATGAAGCTAATAATAAAGCATTTCAGTAAAAATAAACTAAGTAAAACATAAGATAATTAAGATAACTGGTGTAAATGGCCCGGTTGTCATGATGCATGATAAAAAATGAGGTGTAAAAATTTGACATGAGTGAGAAACTTAAAAACACGCTTGATGGAAAACATGGGCTGGTCCCATAAAAGGTATGAAGGGTGTAGTGGGATGTGTTTGTATAGTTGCGGGAAGTGTTTGCGTCGTGTTGTGTCAAGTGCCTTGCATTGGACGAGTATGTGCATTACGGATAGACCCTCTCCCTACCCGCTGCTCAGGGCTCTTGGTGATCCAGTGAGCAGGTTGGAGTGTATTACATGTGTGTGGCCTATCCGTAACCTTTCTAAGGAAACTTTTGTGTGTCTGTTGTGTGAATCGGTTGTGTATCGTCCCAAGTGTGGCTTTATTACATGCAATTTGTTGACTCTCTGTTCAATCCAGTGTGTTTGCCATGTTCTACGCCAGTGTTGTTTGATGTGTGGCTTTAGGTCTGTATAGGGTACCGTTGTTATGTCTACAGTGTTCCTGAACGCAGCAGCAGCGGCCCTCTCGTCTGCCTGCCTGCCGGCCAAGGGTCATGCACTCTCTGGGTTTTGAGAAAGAAAATGTGGTGAGCGCCTGTAGAGTAACTTTCACAGAGCAAGGGAGGGAGTGTGTATGACGGTGCGAAAGCGAGTTACACCATTAAGGTGAGAAACAAAGAGTACAAAGCAACTGAGAAGATATCCGGTCATACAGAGGTGGATGGTCAGCGAAGCTGTTGGGAGTACCACCATTCAGGAACTTGCGAAAACAGAAGGAAGCGAACAGCGCTGTGTCTGCCTGTCTTTTCGTTTTGTGTGTTATTGCCATTGCGCTGTTTATTCTTCTAAAACTCAGCAGCTTTACGCTGTGTACAGAATAACAGTTATCTGTCCTGCCGTCAGGAAGCAATTAGATAAGGGAAGCAGCAACTTATCAACGCTGAAAAAAAGACACACGCCTATTGTAGTTTTTTTTTTTTTTTTGGGGGGGGGGGCACAGCCCTTTTACAATACGTGGGAATGCGGCAGTGCACATGACCTTTTTATGTGACACCTGGAACATTGTTTCTCCTCAAACGTTTACAAGTGTCGTCGCTTGTTACGTAGAGAATTGGGAACCCGCACTTTTGTTTCCTCGTGCATGCACGCTTCCTGCACGTATCAATACTTTCACTGGCTAACCACTGCACGGGTAACCATCACCGCCAACGCGCAATCAGCGATGCAATAGAAAACACTCCAGAATCTCCTGCCATGGCATAACCACCCCACACCAAGGCAGGGCCCAATGTTCCCCGGGCGAGTTCGCACGTCCCAGCGCCGTGTGCGTTGCGCTCAGATGCCAGAGCAATCTCGCTAATGCCCCTTCATTCGGATGGACATCCAAAGAGCGCAGTTCGCGCTCGAGCACTAACGAATATCATGTAGTCGTTTCCTGCGTGCTTCCTTTTTAAAGTCTATACGACGCATGGGGGATGCTAAGAGTGGGAAAATAGTAGAAATAAACAATATACCCGTGGAGAAGTGCAAGTAAAAAAAAAGCAACTCTGTGAGGGAGGAGGAGGAGAAAAAACGTTTATTGCTACCATTGAATAGGAAAAATGTGTCAGGGATAAAAAAAATATTTTCTATTTCGTTCTGTGACACTGATTTTGCTGGCAGCACTCCATTGCGCGCATTTGAAAATGAATTTTGCGAATTTCCTGAACCTGCGCAAGGTTACAAAAATTTAAAACAATCCGGACAGATTTATACGTAACGGCTCATGGACACACGTTGAAACCCCGCGACAGAAATTTGATTAGCTGCGCAAACGTTGAAAAAATTGACTGTTTCAGTGTAGAAACTTTTGTTGCCGCTAAGCGCGTCCTTTGTGTTATCTTACGCAATACGTCCGTTTACGTAACTTTACAATTAGAAAGAAAAGACCAAAAGTTATGGGGCGCAATGAAGCATGCATTACACGCACTATAATTATGTTTATCCTTTAGGAAATTGTCTGTTTTTAACCCTTTTAGTGAGCACACCGTCATTGCAGCATAAAAGGCAAGACCTTGGTGTTCTTGAACTATAAAAACGAAGTTCTGTTGTTCCTCGTCATCATACGTTTCCGCATAGGGCCTACATGCGTCAGGACTGAAGTTATTTGAACCGTAAAGACGGGTAGCTGTTCGTCAAACCACACCCAAGGCCCTTGGGGCTATGAAGTGTACAAGATAAACTCGACAAAGTCGCCGTTGCGTGTTAATTATGGGATATTAATGTGTGAGAGTCTCCAGCAAAAGACACGCCATTTCAGCCCAGAAGGGAAACCAGATCTTCCTCTATAGCCAGCGCTGCCTTAAGGGGCCAGGTATTATAGCGCTCTTAATAGCCGGCTCATGAAAACGTGATCTAGCCCTTCATGCCGGTACTTACCCCTCCACGCGAGAGATTAGTGCAACCAAGTAAAAAAAAAAAACGGGGTAATTAAGCTGGCGCAAACGGCGCGAATATCGCTCTGTGAAAACGTACGATGACCGTCCGGAGCCCCTCATCCCGTTTCTTTTTCGGAAATGATGAGGATGGAATCTCGCACACCCCTAACGCTCTCTTTTCGTTGGGAGTACGCGGATGGGATGGAGAGTGTTCACTTCTTCCGGGATGGATGGTGGCGGCATAATTGCCTCCCGAGGTCTGACTAGAAATTAGAAAAGTTTTCTTGGTTCTGGGAAGCATTTCCTTCTTTTTTTTTTTTTTTTTTGCGCGGCGCGTCGCGACAGCCATTGGCTTGCTGTGTCCGAAATGAAATTTTATAAAAGTGTATTCGGAACTTCAACGAACGATTTCTAGTGTCCTGCGGAGGTCACGGAAGCGGCGCGAATGAAAGCGGTGCATGCAATTTGTGGAATCGCCATTATGATTTATGCTTAAGGCGGCCGAACTGCAGAAAAGTCCGAGGAGACCTAAGCATTTCTTATTGGGTGTGAACGCGAAAGAAAAAAATGTCCAGTTGGATGTCTGAGACGCCCTGCTTCAACCTTGCGTTGTTGAAAGGCTTTGTTATCTTGTCATTGGAGGCATTTTTTTGTCGATCCGCCTTAACGCTTTCGGATGGCTTCGATCTGTCTTCTACGAGTTGCTCCGCTGCTCGCTCCTGCCACCTTGTATTGTGAGAGGCGATGACGATCGTTAATGTATCTGGTTTCCTGTAGCTTGTTTGGTTGCGCTCACTCGCTATCGTTATTGGCGCTTTACTGACACTATACAATGCCTCTTGCTATAAAACTCCTTGTGCTTTTGAACGATTTTCAAGGAGGCGCTTTTTCTCTGTCCCAGAAACCAAAGCCAATGCGGACGCGACTTTTTTGCTCAGGGGGCCCTTTAATTCTTTCATATAAAACACTTTTGCCGCAAGCGACAACGCCCGTGTGTTTGAGGTTTCGGCGCAGGTTAAAGATACCCAGGTAGGGAAAATTAATCCGAAGTTCTCCATCTCCGGCCGCCTTATCGCCTGTGTAGCCTCGGCGCATGAACCTCAGAATCAATCAATCACTTGTGCTGAAACAGTGTGTATGCAGGCGAAGCATGCATATACTGCTTCATGTGCCAAAAAGGTAAATATCTAAACAACTATTCCTGCCTTTAGTAAACGTGATGAATTTACCAAGTACTTCTCGCAAATTGGTGCAATACGACACGAGTTTCGGAGATCGAAGTTTCTCGGGTACCGTGTTGCCGATATAGTTGCAAGTGCTGACACTAAAGTAAGTGGATGAGTGGGTAGGTGGATGGGTGGGTGGGTGGGTGGGTGGGTGGGTGGGTGTATGTATGTATGTATGTATGTATGTATGTATGTATGGATGGATGGATGGATGGATGGATGGATGGATGGATGGATGGATGTATGGGTGGATGGACGGACGGACGGACGGACGGACGGATGGATGTATGGATAGACAGACAAATGAATAGATGAATACATATATATATATATATATATATATATATATATATATATAGAGAGAGAGAGAGAGAGAGAGAGAGAGAGAGAGAGAGAGAGAGACCACACGCGAGATGTGGAGGGAAGAATGTGAGGCCGCTAAAACGTACCTAGAGGAATACTTTCAGTCTGCATGGTGAAGGCACGAGCAAGAAAGTAATGTGCCTGCGTCACCAGCGCTGCACAATTTCCAACGTAAAAGCATTTTAAGAGCTCCATGTTACAAGTACGGCTGGACTAAGAAGGACGGGATGTTTATACGAGCTACTCAAGCCAGAAATCGCCGAAGGCGCCCACGAGGCAGACGGAGGCCCTCAATTATGTAGTGGAGCAACACAAGGGGCCGAGGGCCGAATGAGATAGCAAAAAAAAATAATGAAAGGTGCGGAGGCAGTAAAGGGAGTAACAGGACAGCGTGGAGGTCCAAGTGGGGGAGGTTAAAAACAGCAGGCTTTGAGGCTGCAGTTACAACCACTTAAGGAGCGTCGCTGGGAGCGTTGCTGATTTACTCGTCTGCCGTTCCGGGACACAGAATACAGGGTAGAAGAACATCCTGTCCCCACAAGGCGCTTTTTTCGTTGTATAAATGGCGCGACCCGTGAAGGATTGGTGCTTGGTGCTTCACCTGTTTTTTCTCGGATTCCTTTTGCCTTAGGGTGCTCCTATTGCGATACCGTGGAGCCGAGATAGTACCGGCAACTGCGACATTGCATTCCAAGATAGGTACAAGGCCGGTATTTCCTCTGCGTGGAAAAATGTTACTAAACCGAAAACGTATTGGTCTGCCACGCCCCATCTCTAAACGGAGCGAATAGATACCAGTCAACTTTTATTGAGGAAAAGAATCCGCAGAATTGAGCTAGGGGAACATTTTACCAAAACAAAATCGTGGGTCTTGGAAAAACATTGTATTGCTGGGGCTGGAACCTGGGCTGTCCGTTTCGAAACCTACGAGTGTATTCCTAGGCTATAGTGAGGCTTCCTTCATTGCATGGGAGAATACGCTAAAAGATAACGACAGTGCCTAGACACTGCATAGCAGAACAGCTGTTGTAGCGATTTCATGAAAGAATATGATGAATGTCCCAAGCGAGGCAGTAGGGGGCGCTGGGTGCGTACAGTAACGTGTTTTTCCCACCCCACAAAGGAACGGATTCTCGCCGTTGGTGGGTGTTATTTTTTCCCGAATAACATTTTTTTTATAATTCCTAAGTACTTTAACCCTGTCTCGTATTGAAAGCTTGCTTCTGCTGTCCTTGCTTTCGTTCCCTTGAGTGCCAATTTTGTCATCTTTCCTAGCCGCCTTCTAAAGCGTGCAGGCCTCCATTCGTAAGGCTACGCAACGGTCATTCCACGTCGGAAATTGATAAATCTACCACTTAGAGGGCGTGCTCAATAAAATTTCTCGTTGGGAAGCTACAGCACCAATGTTAGCTATTCGTCCTATGTAGCTATCGATCACTAGAATTCATGTGATCGCGTGATTCTGATATTAAGGCAAGTGTAAAAGGTTTTCCGTCCGCTTATTGCCATTCTCGCAAATAAAAGCCAGCAAGTGCCGCCGAGTGCACCCGACCGCGCTCCAGTTCCTTGGGATCAGGGCGCCGGGTATTAGTCATAGTAACGGGGAGAAGAAGAAAAAGAAGCGGAGAAAAAAATTAAAGCCCCCTCCAGGCCTACTACAATGCATGGCTGAAACTGCGTGCGTAGGTTGAGAGTTGAGCACCTCCGGTACTTATGGAAGTGCAGGATTAGTCAATCACGAGAATGTGAAGTTAGCCTAACTAACTTTCATTTTGGCGTACCAAATTTAAATTATTATTTGCCCCGCTGTTATCTGGCCCCTCACCCCTTTGTGCATTTTGTAATGAATTAGAGACAATAGAACATTTTTTCCTCTTCTGCTGACGATTCGCCTCTACACGAAAAAGATATTTGAAAACACTTTTAATCATTTGGCCCGCTCATTGTTTGTTGCTCTAATATCATTCGGGGAGGAAGCCGTGAGTTTTTGCGGCGGGGATCTTTGTCGTGCTGCACATTCATTCATTTCTGAATCTCACCGTCTATCACGCTAGCTACTAGATCAGGATGGCAGGCTGCTCTATAAAACACGTCAGCACCTGTACTCACTGCCTTCCCGCTCACTGCCTCTCCTTCACTGCCGTACCTTCTCGCTTTATTTCTTCAGATACTTTTCACTGCTTTCCTTCTGTCTATCCTTTATTTATTCATTAGTGTTGATTTTATAGTTTGTGTGTCCTCTCTCATTTCATACCTCAATTTCTAGCAGTCTACTTATATATTCCTTATTCCCGTTTATATACACTTTTTGTTCCTAAACGATTACTTCAAGTCCATTCATTATAGTACTTTCAATCCCGAGTTTTTTTCTCAATCTCCCCGAGTGGGTATGAGCCATTCTCTGGGCACCATCGAACCATAAAGAAAGATAGTTTGACGCGAAGCTCACTCCCATGCAACCTGCGTTAAAATCAAAGTCCGAACCCAACGACCACGCAATGAACCCAAGAAAGGCTGAGCGACTTTACGCAATGTTTTAGTTCTATTATGTGATTTGTTTCGAGGTCTCTCAGCATTTTTGGGGCTCGGTGCGTAACCATTTGCTTTGGACTTTGACTTTTATCCAGTTTGCAAGGGAGAGAGCTTCGCGTTAAGCCATCGTTTTTTAATAAAGGGGCTTTGATTTTTCCTTCTTGAGGCTCTAAAGGAAAGTGTATTGCACACGAACCATATTCTCCAGACGTTTCGAACTTTCATCAAAATCAACGAGTTGGCTTTCCTGCAGTGCGTTTTCGACGCTCACGGACAAATCAGTGAGACATAGAGAGCGTTGCTTTAAAAGTCACGAGCCATGCCACTCCATGACGGAAAATGATAAGCGAAGGTGAAGCACGGAATATAAGCTACCTCTCCATTATGACGGCAGGAGAGAATGGACATCAAACTGCGGAATGGCAACTAGACGTGACGTAGGCACCACCACCAAACTAGCCACTCAAGCGCTTGGTGCACCGACAAAGAGAGGGCGGTGCGAACGTAGACAAAGCCCACGTGGGTAGCACAGCGGCTAGCCTTTGAGGAACCTTTATTGTTTACCTGCGAGTCTACTGACCTTGAACATGGTGTCTATTGAAAACTAATCTACGTAAGATATAGAACAAAGTGATGAGAAGAACAAGCTTGGCTAACGAAGAGAATAACTGCTCTTGCATTTTTAACTTTACGAATGAATCTTAAATATTTTAGGCTGGTGTTACACGCCAGATGGTGCCCTTCAGCAGCGGGTAGACATAGCGATGCAGGCGGCACTGCACTAGCGCTAAGGACGGAACACACAGGACGAAAAACACGGGATGAACGCTAAGCCATAGCGACCATAGCCAAAGCGTCTGGCTCTTACGTACGGATTTATGGCGGCTATATGCAAGTACAAAACCACCAACATGTAGCAAGCAAAGTGGAGCTTTTTTTTAACAGCGAAGCTGTTTAGCAATTCATCGATTCCGGCTTTTCACAAAACTCAGTATAACTCTATAAAGAAAAGAAACCACCGGCACCGGCAGGATTCCAACCTGTGTCTGCTAGTTTAACGGAGTTAAAGTCAGTCGTCTTACGCACAAGGTTAGTATCCGAGTTAGTACCCGAAAGCCAAACGGCTTACTCACTAGACAGTGGCCGTGGGGAGGGTATCATCCCCCTCCTCGTCGCAGGACACGTGATAACGTACACGTTGCCAGTGCGGGCGCCTGGTTTAACTGTGAAAGTTCTATTCGTTCGTTTTGCTTCTTCAATTTGCTGATGCTTCGCCGTTATAGCAGCAAATATGGAGTATAGGTCGTTGCAGCAGCAACGAAGCAGTGAATCGGCTGCAGTCGTGGACTTGCAATCGTGGCTGCAATCGTGCACTGCCCTGACGGTAGTGAAGGGTGCGTACAGGTTCGCAAAACGCATTAGTCTTATTAGTCTTACGTGTTGGTGTGAGCTTCCTTCATTTTTTCTTGTCGCATCACTCACTCCTGAACACATCGCCTCAGCAATGTAGACGCATGGCAACAATGACTTTCCCGGCAGTGCCGTGAGCAAGAATGCGTATTTAAAACGATGCATAATTCCTCAGTGTGGAAGAGGCCACCTTCAAATTACCATGGCTTGAAATCTAAGTACACACACAATGGCGAGCAACGTTTTTTACGCGGCAAGTAACGAAGTTTATTTTCGTTCTAAGGCACATAAATTATTACACTCGGAAATTTTTCTTTTTGAACACGCGGTTTCTCGCCCCAAATTGCGGAAATATGTACTAAAATGCTTCCGAACTAAAGCAAAGTGTCCGCACTATAATTTCCTGGAAGCACATTCGTGAACAAATGCACATCACAGTGAACACGGTGAAGTCCTGCTGGCGCCGGCCATGGCGGCTGCCTGGATCAGGCCTCCCCTTATTCGCAAGCGGTCCCGAGATCGTGGTGTATAGGCGCTTCCACCGGGCGAACGCCTCACAGAGTCGGTAGAAGCACTCGTATCCACATGCCACCCGAAATGGGAACAGCAGACTGGTGCTCACGGCCGCCGATCATTTGCGGCAGTACCTTGGAGCCGTGCTCTAACAGAACGTACATCCACGCCATTGCGACGAGGCCGTGGCGGCGGCCGTGAACAGCGGCCGTGAACAGCATGGCGGCCGTGAACAGCGTGTCCTCCTCGCGGGCGTGAACCAGCGGCAAGTAGGCTTGCTGTGGCAGCGCATCGGCTGTGCTACGCCAACGCACAAGGCACACGCACCGTCGTGTGGTCTCCAGTTGAGACGGTGTTCGAGGCAGGGGCGTGTCGTAACCCGCTCCAAGCCCCTGCAGGGGTGGCTTGAAATGAACATTCCGGGCTGAGTGCACCGCCTTTATATTCTTGCCGCTGCTAGTAGGGCTGCTGGTGCGACCTTGAAACTGCGGCCGCGCTTCTGTCTTCGTCCCGGTCATGGCGACAGCCCTTGTCATTGACATCGGGGCGGTCGCCATCCGTGTCGTCAATGGGCGGCTTGCCGGCGCTGACGTGTCGTTCTCCCGAGCGGCCGTTGGGGCGGGTGGTTTCGCCTTGCCTGGAGGACTCGCAGTTCGGCTGGTAGTTCTGTGCTTCTCAACGCCTGCCCAAGGGGAATGCTGCTCGCGGCGAAGGAGGCCGAAGCGTTTCGAGGCGGAGGGCGTCAGAAGGAGGTCGAAAAGGCAGACGCAGGAGCAGTTCCTTGCGATGACGTTGCTGCGGCTGCTGCTTCTAATGATGATGATTATGTTCCTCCGCGAAGGCGCTGCTTCTGCTTCTTCTTCTTCGGGCATTAAAGAAAACGTTGTTCATGGTTTTTCGCCGTCAAAGCTGCGAAGCGTTGTATAGCCCGCGTTAATTTTCAATAGCCCGCGCTGGTCACTCGCCTTCGCTTGCCGCTGTGGGCCATTTCCCCTCCTATGCATGTATATTTTTGCTCCGCGTTCATAGCACAGTGAATTGCTCCCTTGAAACTCAAAATTCACCTGCCTTGTACAGCGGAAGCTGTAAAAAGTAACTACCGTGTTGACCCAGCGGCATTTGAAATGCACAAGAATTTCGAGGTGTGTTTAATTGGGTGTCATAAAGTTTTGGGCGAGCAAGCGAAAAATAGGGACGTTGAAATAAACATTGGACGGATGGGCGGCTAGGCAAGTCAAGAGGAGGCCGCGCAATTATTTGCTTCTGTACCACAGTTCTGCAAGACGACCCGAATTAGTGACACGAGGGAAACACAGGGATTAACGGGCTGGTGCCCGCTTCTCAGTTTTAAGCGTATTAGAACCTATTTTTCTCTTTTCCTCTTATTCATCATCTTCTTCACCTTCATCTTCATCTTCGTCGTTATCTCCATCTTCTTCGTCTTAGTGTTCGTCGATTTCTTCTTCATCTTCATCTGTTTCTTCATCATAATCATCATCATCAACAACAACAACATTCTCATCCTCATATTCGTCGTCATAATCTTCTTTATCATCATCGTCGACGTCGTCACCGTCATCTTCTCCATCAAATTCATCCCCATCATCATCTCCATCGCGGTCATCATCATCATCATCATCATCATCTTAATAATCCTCTTCTTTATATTCATCATCTTTTTCTTATCAGTACTCGGTGCGTAGAAACAATTGCAAGCTGTAGCGACCACAAAAGCGGTTCGGCGAGCCACGAAGTGTGTTTAGAAGCACGGGGTGCGAGCTACGTGAACCACCCGAAATTGTTGTAAGCTGCCGCATTATCTCGAGGGGCACCTACTGGTAATGACATCGCTGGACAGGTGAGCGTGTGTTCTCGCGCGCTCTTGCATCATACCAGGCATGTAGCCTTGGGGCACCCTCGTCCAGTTATATAAGACCATAAACATGGGAACACTAATTTCAATTGGACTACAGAGTGAATTAGTGTAATACCCGCAGTGTCGCACAAGAACTAGAACATTTTGCAACTTGTTGAACCTAAGTCCATTGTCAGCGGACTTGGGCAGATAGGCTGGGATGCGCTCGGCAAGTCCGACCAAACAATAAATAGGTGACACCATCTATCACCAAAAAAAACCGTGTACAATGAATGCATATGCCATTGGCATATAAAGCAGAACCTTCGCCCTTTACTAAACCCCTAGCAATAAAACTTTGGTAAGCCTAATGTGCCTTGCACCAAAGGAAGGAAAAAGTAACCCTTAAGGTCGGGAAATGGGCATCTTGGATCAAAAGAACAAACTCCTGGCGAAGACATCGTCGAGGGGACTTGGACAGGGCATGTGATGCAACGACATGACAACTGGTAGACCACCAAGGCAATAGAGTGGCTACGGATAGACATGAATGGTGGTGGTTTGGACGAAGACTACGACGACGACGACGATGGTGAAATGTTTAGGTACCCTCGTATCTTTGCTTGCGACGTCATTTCCTTGTAAACGTTTCGTCCGAACTTTTCGGCTCCTTTTTCGGATTTTTCGGATTTTTGTTGGGCTGTTATGAGCAAGCATACGCTGAAGAAACGATATCTGCTGATGATAGAACAAGCCATTTTCAAGTGAGCGTGTGTTGAAAATTAAGTGCCCACAGAACGACGAGCAAGTTCTTTTCCGTGGTTGATGACTAGGTTTATTTTGTTTTTCAGACACGTGAAGCACTATGCTTGGAAAGGAACTTTTACGGCCGCCGATTTCTCACCCGCTATTCCTGAAGCAAGTACTCGAATTCTCTCAAGCAAAATCGTAGTATCCCCAGTGCCATTTCCCCAAAGCACATGTGCAAACGCACGCACATCACAGTGAACACGCTCAGGTCCAGCCGGTACCGGTCGTGGGCACTGTCTTGGCCAGGGCAACAGCCCTGACAGCAAGCAGCACATTGGGCGTGGTACAGCACCATTCCACTGGGCGAATGCCTCGTAAAGAGCAGGGTGTCGAACCGGAATTTTTTCGGGTTCGGTTCGGGTTCGGGTTCAAGCCTTTCGGGTTCGGTTCGGGTTCGGTTCCGGAGCACCATTCAGTTCCGGTTCGAACCGGTTCGAACCGTTTAAAACGGGTTCAAACGGGTTCGGAAGAAAAAAATGCGGGCGTGTTTTTTTTGTTAATTTTTTGTGATCGGTATTAGTTTCTTGTCAAGCTTCGTTGTGCAAATGTTTTGTTTTGGCCAACATAAAGCGATCCTGCAACACTTTCATCAACTTTTTTCTAAATCTTCAAAGCTTGCAGAACGTGGTCAACCTAGACATCGAGTACTAAGATTATGGGGTCGCCAAAAATTACTGCTCTGTCCACATCAAATAACTTAGAAACTTGCTTAAAATATTTGTCTCTCTTTCCCAGTCTTGGCGTTCTTCTACCGCTGTAGTGACGTCATTACAGTGGTGTAGCGGCTATTTTCCGGCTTTCCTTAAGTTGCTACAATAAAAAGAAAGCCACAAAAGCAAACCAGAAACTGAACGTGTATCTGCTGTGACGAGCAAATCACCTGACTGCTGCCCTGTATTATAGCTATAGCTTTCGCAGTGCTTGCAGATGCGCAGAAAAGAGTGAAAGAATTGATCGAAAGTGTTGAAGAGATTCTTTAACAGTACAATCTACTGCAAAATGTTTTCTATGGTAGGTTCACGATTACAACTTTAACTGAAGCGAAATAAAAAATTCGCTGGGACACTTAAGGCGCCTATTTGTATGAATGCGAACGCATTACTCTTTATGGCCACAGGTGTATTTTTATTACTTAAATTTTGTTCCTTTTTATTTATTTTATTTTTTTCTTGGCTTATAACACTGCAGTTTTATACCCGCAGTTGTTTTCTTGAGGAGACAAAAAATATTACTGGACGATTGCGATACTCGCTAATGCGAAATTTGATTGCAGCGCGAACTGTAGTCTTCTCAGCAACGGCGCATAGCTGCTGTGTCTCAAAAGCGATCCCGTCATCAGCAAATGCACGACGGCGCGCGGGGTACTCTGCCGTTATCTCGTTAGGCGTCGTCGCCCTGAAGCACGTCTCGCGCGGTCTCGGAGTTCCGCCCTCCCGCTTATACTTTCGTCATACTGTCACCCTCCGATTTCCTGCTCGCTCTATCAGGGCTGCGCTCTAACGCATGTCTCTATGTGCCGCCCGGTGTCCACTCCCTTCGCCGACCAGTGACGGGCCGCACATCGTCTCCAAACAACGCATCCTCGTCACAGTCTTCTGGAAGGCAAACATGTAGCCTCCTGGCCAGTGGGCAGCGCCCCGATGCCTCCGACGCCCCCCCTCCGGTGCATTCCCGCTGCAGGCTGCCAATTGCCATGTCCTACTAAGCAGACGACCCCGTCCGTCCACAATCGTTTTTTGGTACCCTCAATTGTCGCCGTGGTGCGGCATTTTGCATCTGAGTACCCCCCCCCCCCTCCCCCAGGGCATCTCGTGACGGACCACCCCTCGTCCCCAAATCACACATCCCCTCAGGAATCGCCTGCCTGGCAAGCAGGCGAGCAGGTAGTTTACTGGCAAGCGGGCAGTCTTTTTGGCGTGCAGGGGAGCCTGCGCGCCCGCTATCTTTTTTTTTTAAATGCGAATGCATTTATTAGCCGGGGGTTGTCTTGCTCCGTTGGCCGGCATGCGCCTGCATTCCTCCAGCGCGAGCGCACGTGAGCGCGCGCCTCGTAGTTCTGCCTTCGTCGTCGTCGTCGTCGTAAATGCGAATGCATTTCTTAGTCGGGGGTTGTCGTGCTCCGTCGGCGTGCGCCCGCAGGTGTTATCTCTCCGCGCTCCTCCTCGCCCCTAGCAACAGCTGTGGCCGCCTAGTCCTCGCTCGAGACGCCGTTGCCGCGCAGCTGGACGCGGCTATGGAAAGTGTGCGCGTGCGTTCCAAACCCTCTGACCCCATAGTCTTGGTTGGCGACTTCAACGTTGACGTGCGCAAGAAGAGTGGCGAGTGGCTGGTCGAGTACATGCAGACCAGGCACTCTATGCATTGTCTCTCTGCCGGCTTCGACACGTGCCCCACTACCATTCACGGGAGTTGCATTGATCTGGTCTTTACGCGAAACTGTGACGCGCGTATGCTTCTCTAAGACCCTTTGACCGTGCACTTTAGCGATCACAAGGCAGAGATTGTGGCCGTCAGGTACAACGATAACACAAACAGGTGCTGATGAATAAATGATTACGTTCACACTCTCGTCATTTATTACGCCATTACTCGCAACACACTCATCGGTGCACCCAATGCATTCGCATTTCTACACGATTCCCTTCGGGGAGGTGCGGGGGAATTTTTTTATCCATCAAATGTCTACGCAGGCACGCGCTAACGCACCCCTATTTTCGCACAATGAAGCAACAAATTTTGCATTGTAAATAAATTGGTTGGTTTGCTACGCTTTTCATGTACCCTTGTTTCAATAGCGCTTCAGCTTTATCACGAAATCATTAGTAGGGCTTTAGAAGTCAAAAACAGTCCGGCGTCGGCGTCAACATCCTACTGTCAAGCATGGCTGGTGGCGTTTAGAGTGATTTCCTTCTGCTAATCTTTTATCTGCTAACAGGGCTGTTACAAAGAAAGAACGGCTTTAATGACTCATTGGACGGCGTGTATAGGACGGCATTGGCTAGGGAACCACCGAAGATAGGAACTTGCTAATGGCACTTCAGCGACAGGTGACAGCGATTGGGGTCTAGGAAAGATAATAGCTTACTGAAGCCACAAGCAGTAGTAATGATTCCTCGTAGAGAAAGAAAATGTACTCTAATTAAATCGAGGAAAAGTTTCAGAGAGGCGTCCTCATTCGAGAGGTACGAGTCGACAGCCGTTTCCAACAAGTGCAGCTGATCTTCGAGGTCGGAGCTGGCCAAGGCTCTCTCCCAAATCTCTTTGAAAAGGTGGAGGTCGGGGGTATCTAGGGTAGACTTGTCGCAGCCGCCTACTATGTGTAAGAGGTTCTCTGGCTCTCCACAGAAGCGGCGAAGGGGAGAGAATAGTGTCCGGTCAAAGAGGAGAAGTCTGGTTGTGTGCGGGAAGGTGTTAACCAGCTGGGCGTGGAATAGTCTTTCCTGGTTAATCGGTAGAGATTTGTGCGTGGAGTAATGCGTTCTACGGGAGAGCATATATAGTGCTGAGTAATTTCCTGGTAAGTAACTACAGGATGCATGCGCTCGGGCTCTGCTTCATCAGCGCTGGCTAAGCGGGTCAAGTCTAAAGCCACGAGGTTGGTGATCCTGTTTGCCGGTGATGCCAGTATGAGCTGGTGCCCGTACAATCCTGGCTGGTCTCGTTTGTGGTCTCTGCTTGTTCATTCGAAGTGTTGTGACATGCAATCGACCGTTGGCAAAGTTGCGCCACACCTGCTAGGAGTCTGTTATGGGAGTTTTGGCGCCGCTTTGGCTAAGCGCACGTGCTATCGCCGCTTCCTCAGCTTTTAGGGGGCTGTGTTCGCGGGTTGGGATACTACACATGTGTAAGGCTGCACAAGGGTAGCACAAAAAAAGAGAAGGTATTGAAGAACGCTATCGGGTGTCTTTCGCATCAAACCAGTTGATCGTTCCTCAATTTTTCCTGATTAGTTGCTTCCTACATTCTTACCTCATATATACACACGTTTAGAAACCCATTTGGTGAATATAAGATATCCATTAGCAATTAGTTATTAACTTCAGTGCGAAATGTCAATCTTACGCGAGAAACAACCTAACAGCGCAATACGTGTATAAAGACCTTTTATAGCATTCAGGTCGTCGTCACATAACTTTCCGACTATTTTGTGCGTAACTAAATTTCCTGATTGGTCGAGAACGAGAACGCTGCAAAATTTCCAAATGCCATAGACCCCAAAAATTTTATGTTTGGCCCGACCCTCCAATCCACCTTAACTGACCCGCTAATTCCCCTAATCCTAATTAATCGACCCACCCGTCCAACTAATTCACATTAGCTCATTCACTCATCTCACTAACGCACCCCAGTCTACCCGCTAATCAGCATTAATCGACTTTAATTCATGCGCCCCTTAATTGTAAGGTTGAGCAGATACAAGATAACATGAAAATGCTATCGCATCAAGTTTAAAAGTGTAAATGAGAAGGCTCCGAATTTTTTTCACTTCTCATGTTCTCTTAGAGCAGTAACCAAAAAGACGAGACGGCACTGTACAAAAAAATAATTGTGATGTAGAGAACTGATGATGATGATGATTTGAGTTTAATGGCGCAAGGCTAACAAGGGCAAAGAGCGCCAAAGATCAGTTATTTGATGACAGATGTGCAATTAAGCACTAAATTGTCTCAGAAAGAACAAAAGTGAAGCGAATCCATGAAGATGGCTTGTGCATAGGGCCAGGGTGATTATGCATGATATGAAAGAAGCTGTAAATACTTGACGTCTGATAAAAAACTGAAAAACACGCTTGTTCGAAAGCATTGGGTTGTCGACCAATACGTAGAGAACTGTGAGTGTTTGTGTCTTAGTGCTGTTTGTATATAACTGCCCACTCAAACTAAAATAAGTGGAAGATATGGATTTATTGTTGATGGTGTCCCTGAAGACCTCCACAAGGGGAAATGGGTGCATTCGAATTAACAACACATTGAAAACTTCACACGATTTTAACACCATGTGAATAAAAACCATGACGAATATATTCATGACATGTCACCTCGGAGTATATAAATGTAAAAGATAATTGGGGATATGGGCAGTACTTAACGCAAACTGATAGTATATACGGACAACTTCACATTAAATTGGGGGTTATAATAAGAAGAGAACCTTATGAGCCTAGGGAACTGCAGACTATGCAAAATATTTTGTGGTGCCGTCTGGTGAATGGTAAAAATATCTTCAGACCCAAAGTAAGGTACGGAAATGGAAAACTAGAAATTACAGTGTTGAGGCCCCGGAACCGGTTCGGAACGGTTCCTTCTATTCGTTCCGGTTCGGGTTCAGTTCCAAAATGGCGGAAAACATACGGTTCCGGTTCAGTTCCGGTTCCGGGCGAAAATTCGGGTTCGGTTCCGGTTTTCGGTTCGGTTCCTGTTCCGGTTCGACACCCTGGTAAAGAGCGTGGAATTACGCGCATCCAAATGCAGCAGACAGTTGATCTGGGGCTTGCGCTTGTAAGAGTACCTTGGAGCCGCTGTCGAATCGGGCGTGCATCCATACACCCATTGCCATGAGGATAGGGTTGGCCGGGCTGATCCCCGTGACTCTCGCGGACAGCGTAGCCTGCTCGCAGATCTGAATCAGTGCCGCGCTGGCTTGCTGAGGCGGCGCATCGGATATCTGGCGTCTATGCCCAAGGGGCACGCAGCGTTCCTTTCATCCTCGCATCTCTCAACCACTTGACCTACGAGACGTCTGTACCATTACTAGTCGCATTCGGTCCCTAACTCCCACATGGCGCTACGTGAGCTCCGGAAACCATTCTTCGATCACTTTCTGGTTCATCAGATCCAGCATAGGATTAGTCTGCTTGCTCGCAATGGTACCTCTGCACGTGTTGCGTGGATACCGGGACTCATGGCTCAGGGTTCCGGCAACCAGGATGCCCCAGCGCAGGAGAGTCTTCAAGTAACTCCTCCACTGGTTGACAGCCCTGCTCCCCCGCTCTCCCTCAGGAACAGGTGGATCACGCTCGCAGACTAGGTACAACCGCCTTGCCGCTGCCACTCCTGTACTCTTCCTGCATAACGCCCCATCACTAACTAGACCTGCCGAAGTTTTTAATAACGAAGTTCGCGCAACCTCTGCATTGACTCCCCACGTCAGGCGCAAATGGCATCACCCGAGGGGGATCCTCCGCCCTACTGACCATATCGCAACACAGCTCCACTAGCAAGTCTGACTCACCTTATTTGACATTTTTCTTCTTACCAACACTTCCGCCCCACCCTGCTGAACGCGCCCCCCCCCCCCCCCCCCCCACCAACGACACTCAGCGACCCCGATTTCCTCGCTGCCCTTGGGCGCTTTGCTCTCAATAGCGGCCTCGCAAAGACAGTTTAGCCGAGGTCTACCACCCTATCTGTACAATCAGGAACTAACTGACTGTTCCCTCCAGGGTCTTCGAGGGAACATTACCTCCTAACCATCTCTCGCTTCGTTTTTTCCCTCATCCCCCCTATCAGCCCTTAGGCCCTCCCTGTGTTAATAAAAGGCTTTCACTCACTCACTCTGCAGCTCGCGCTGTAGCTGCAGCGATAGTTACTGCCTTGGTCAAGTAGAGGGTCGGCTCCGGAATAGAGCGAGTAGGAATGAATGTTCGAATAACCGTACGTTCCTCCTCCACTTCCCTCCTCACTCTTTTGCCATTCTCTTCTCCGCTTACCTCCTTCCGCTATTCCCTCGTCCGCTTTCCTCCTCGCGCTATCTTTGCTATCAACGTCATTCATTCCCAGTTGCGCACCTTCGTCAAGACCTGTGTACCTGTTGAAAGGAAAAACTTCACCATGTAAATATTACCCGTTCAATAAACCTTTTTTTTCTCTCTCTCTCCTTCGCTCCCATTCAAAGTCAACGAATAGCTTTTTGCTGGATTCGTTCGGAGCCCCCCAAAGACAGTAACTGACTTCTCCAGAGAAGCGTCTGCAACGGAACGCTCATTGCAACGGCGCATGATGCGATACGGACGTCAAGCGAGCCTGGCTTTTCGCACATCGCCTTTCAACGACTAAAGGGCACTGCGGGAGGACTTGCGCAGTGTTCTTCACGAGAAGCTGCAGGCGCTTCAAGCAGGTGACCATTGCCCAAAATTCACTGCGGTTAACAACGTCATTCGTGACGAAGTGCGGCGGGCAATGACGCCGTTTTCTCGCATTTAAGAACCGACCTACACGGATGTGCTCCGCATGCCGGCCAATGCAACTCCCCAGTTCCTGCCAGCTGCAGCACGCCGTTTCCGCGCTCTTTGAACCCCGCCACGTGCTATGAAACAGGATGACTCGAACGGAAAGCCGCCGCATGGCATCCACCAGACAACTGGCCTCTCTGTTACCACTGTAGAGAAGAAGGCCAAATACTAAGCCACCGTCCTACCGTCGGATGGGACTACGTGGGTTTTCGCCTGATGCCCCTCTGCCGCGTTACGGCGAACGATTCACAGAAATTAAAGAGCACCTTTCCACCCCCAAGCCGCCTCCGAACCACGCACAGTGCACCAAACTCGGTCGTCATCGCCGAAATGGCGCTCGTCTCCCAGTCACCACCGGCCCCCCGAACCTACCGCCCACAGATCCCCGGGCCCACACCGGGGAAACTAAGAACAGCGACCTCCTGGTACGAGGAAGCTGCGTACCGCACTCAAGAACCTCCATCGGCGCGACCACATCCGCAACCAAATCGAACCTAAATGTTGTACCTGGAGAGAGAAATACTCTCAGCTGAAATTCCAGTTTTCGCGGTTAACCTCTCAGTTGCTTCTCTGGTGGAAATTAGCGTCAATTAGTCCGTGATGAATACATCACTTGTTGCACAGCTCCGAAAAGTTAAGACGCAGTGGAACGGACCGCAAATCTGTACTGCCACTGCCAGTGGCAACATGGTCGCGTCTATTGGCATGTGCACCGCCAAGATTGAAATACGTGGTGTGGCTTTCCCTGGAAGCTCCGTTGTGCTGCGGGAGTGCTTGAAGCAATTAACTCTCGGCACGACGACAATCCGGACTATGAAAGCTCCCGGACCGCTAAGCCGCAGATAACGGTGAGGCAGCGGCAAAGAGAACTTTTAGTAACGTGTTCTCAGTCACACAATTGACGGGAACGGCAAAACGCGTACCTTTATAGTGGGCTTCCTTGAACCAAGTTCAATCTTGCTAAAAATGATGTTCACGGTCACAAAGAAGCAGTAGAAGCAGTAAACGTTTGGCGTTTCATAAAAACAGCTCGTGCATCTTGTGAAGATGTCAGCACACTTTTAGTACAGAAAAACGAGCTGGAGGCCTGCGACTGCCACAGCTTAATCGGCGAAAATTTCGGTTTGAGTTAGGTAAATCTTCTGAAGCCCATTTTTACAGGACGGAGATGAAGAAGGAAAGTCCTAAATTTGGTTTCTACTCCATTTCTTGTTCTTCGGTTCCTTCCGAGCAGCCTCTCTCATCCACCTGAGTTGTGGAACCTTGAAAAGTCTTACTGTGGGCCACAAAAAAGACCAATCATTACTCTTCGTCTTTCGATTACTTTCGGCTTTCGGCTTTCGGTTACTGTTCGAGCGCAGTTCGGCTTTCACTCGAACTGCGCTCCGGCCCACCAAGTTTCATTTAAACTTCCATCTTGATGTCACCAACATGAGTCTAGCTTTTCCATTTTACAAGACTTGCCCCGGGTGCACCGGCATGACCTGCCAACCCGTAACCTTTCTGCATGCGCACATACAGAACATGAGCCCTCTTTATGATTAGCAAACCAGAAAAGGGATGCATAGGCCGGCGCGCTTCACCATTTCCATTCCCTAATTGAATCCAGACTACGGGAACAAGAAGATCCCTTGATTACTCTTACATCGCACACGATTTCCATATTACTGTTAGCGCGAAGCTCCGCACTTCGCGTCATCGCTGTCACTGGCGCGTGTCTCGTGTGTGCGTCTCCTTGCGTCTGGAATGAAAGCAGTGCACGGAACTCAGCCCAACGAGCGGGCTAAGCTGCTTGCTCGCTGCTGTTTTAGTCGCCTTTTTACACTGGCGTTGCTTGTACGTGTATGTGTGCACTAGTGGGCAATATTTGCCTTCTTCGCTGCGAGCGACTGCTGTCAGAGCATCCCTCATAAGTTATTCAGTCCTCGGTAACCCAAACACTACATCGGCGGATGTTGTGGCGGCGGTCGCGAGCCCATCTTCACAGCCAGCGAAGCGAGTCATGAAGTTGTACATGCGGCTTCGCTTTCTTTCCTATATTTGACGCTGCGAGACGTAACAGAACAAGTGCTGGGAGTCTCCGCATCTCTAGGCTGGAAGGCAACAACAAAAAGAGGCGGAGGGAGGTACAAAAGAGTGACAGTACGGAGCCGTCCCGGCTTTTTTTTTAATCAAATTACCAGAGTTCGCCAAGGTAGCATCTGCCTGGGCTATGAGACACGCGTAGTGGAGGATTCGTTGTTATTCTGGACCACGTGAGCATCTTCAACGTTCGCCGAAATTTCGACACGAGGGGGGGGGGGAGGTCGGTTTTCATCCCCACCTGAAAAGCGGCCACCACCGCGGGGATCAAACCGGTGTCGTTGGGCTCAGCAGTACAGTGCCTTGGCCACTGAGCCACCGCGGTGCACGACGCAGCACCATTTGTGGAGTTCGGCTGCAGCATGGGAGCAGCAATTCCTGTTAAACTGCAACGACCCCGTCTGCCTACCAGAACAGAAAGGATGTCGGGTATTTGTAGTTGCAAAGAGGCAGGAGTGACCTAATCTTCTTCCCCTCCAATCTAGGAGTTGGTGACTTGATAACTACAATCAGAAACTTCGCGAACGGTCAGATCTCACCCCAGGCGCTGAATACACTCAACATTTTTCAAGAACAGTAGTCAGAGGAGACTAAATAAAATGGGAGCCAGCCCACTCGGCCCTACAAGAAGACCGACATGCTTTGGATGTTGCTCGATGTCTTTGCTTTTGAGACTGCCCTAGCACATTTTAGCTATTGCTTCGATTGGAAGTTGGGGAATGCCTGTGGAGTCATGCTATGCATATTACTGCGCACTACCGACTGGGCCACATCCGGCCCCCCAGGACACATCATACATGGGATAAGTGGCCATCAGTAGCGTGGCGACAACTGCAGTGTAGCAGCTTTCCTAACCCCGTGACATATAGTCGCTTATATCCTGGGCTGTTTGATCACGACTGTACATTGCGCTCTGCAAGGGCTACCCTACAACATAGTTTACGGACATGCCCTAGAAAAGCAGCAATATTTCGCAATCAATTGATATTAAGGCTTCAGAACAATGGGAGCGCGTCTTGCTCAGCTCAGACCCGGAGACTCAAATGAACGTCGTCCAAATGGCAGAAGGTGCAGCCAGGACTCAAGAGATTTTGACCGCCATTTGAGGTCGAAGGGCAGGTGGAACCTCCCACACCTCCTTTTCCTTTTCACAGAAGTTGTCACGGGATTAGTGCCTGTTAGGTTATTTGTACTCACGTACGCTAAACCCCAAAGACAGCTTTGTCGCGTTTGACGTTTCTGTTCAGTTATTTTTTGCTTTTGTATTGATGAGAGCTGATACAGGACTATTCGCTGTGGTTGTCAGGGCAATTACGGAAATGTACTCATCCTCTTGCAAATTAGTATGAATCATTTGCGGTTTAGACATGATGACTTTTATGGCTGAATTGTGCCAGCCCTGCGGCTCAATCGCTGAGGCGTTGTATTGCCGAGCCCAAGCACGCACGCTTGATACCGGCCGCTCTGGCTGCTTTTCTCACTCTAGGGAAAAGCGAAAACGCCGGTGTGTCAATATTTCGGCACACGTTAAAGATCCCAGGTGGTCAAAATTAATCCTGAGCCCTGTGGCGTGCATCATAGCCCAGGTGTCACTTCGGCGCGTTCGTTCGGTAGATCGATCTAATCAATCAATCGATCGAATCAATCAATCGATCGAATCAATCAATCAATCAATCAATCAATCAATCAATCAATCAATCAATCAATCAATCAATCAATCAATCAATCAATCAATCAATCAATCAATTTGAACTATGCTATCGGCTATCTCAAACACACCACCTGATACGGAGCGTTATTGGCTTTGGAGCTACGAGTTTCACGACGTACTGCAGACAAATATTACCATTTCGGGAACGCCTTTTTTTCTTGTAGATAATTAAAAATTCTATTTCCACACGAAAAAAAAAATGCCGAACAAGCTACCTCTACACCCTACTAGGCGTCCTTGACAACTGGCTTTCTTTTCTGTCGTAAATCAACGAGCCGCTCATTCTCAATTCTGATCAGCTACCTTACATGCACATAAATGCACAGATGCATACAAGTATGCCCTGGAAACCATCATGCAGGCGCAGAAATGCGCTTAGACGGTCTATGGACCGTATCGTTTGTGTTCATATGTGAGCAAGTAACGATTAATATTTCAGTGTCCTACCTGAACATACAGCCCAAGGAGGGAATATTGTGGACGCGACGGAGAAATTTATCCCAAGTGCGAGAATGCATTTTCAATTGGAGATTTAAATTTCAAGAGAGGGAGGAAGTAATCGAAATTACCAGCGATGCCACCAACGCATCGATATTAGCGACACGAACGCGTTGGGTCTGCGAATGAGTGATTCATCATTCCACAAAGCGGCCCAGTACATTTCTTCGTGTTATTAGTCATTGAGAAAGGTATTATCTATGCATGTGGTCGGCGCATGACAGTTAAAGAAACGGCGACTCAATTCAGTCACTGTTGTCCTGCCGCGTAAAGGTTCTTTCATACGTGGTTCGAATGGCTTTTCGATCGAGCTCGCAGTCCCAGATAATATGGACGCACACAAACTCTTCGTCTTAATCAAGCTTATCTTGCGCCATCTCACAATCCCCAATCAACCCCCCCCCCCCTCCCAACAGCTACTGGTAAAACGGCCGCTGGCTGGGGTGGAGTAAAAGCGAATGAAGGTGCGCTGAAGCCTTTCTACACCGCTCTATGAACTGCCAAGTCTGCGTGTAAAGCCGAGGAAAAAAGGTATAGCTTTCGCGCTCCACACCATAAGCATTCAGCGGAAATGATGATAATTGCGGCAGTGATGTGCGCCTGCATGATTTCAGCTATTTACAGGGTCTGGTCGAGAGATGTGTTTCTCAGGTCCGTCATCCGAGCTTTTGCTCACGGGAGAAGCACGTTTGGCACACCACCGTCAACCTAATACGTCCCTCAGTTTTATACAGACCCACGGAAAGCGGCCCGCCTAAAGACGCTGCGCGATACTCTGTGTGCGTTGAGAATCGCGCGCACTCACAGATAATGGGCTACAGGCCTTTGCGCACATCACAATTTTGGCATCATTGCGAACTTATTCAATGAGCGGTTTAGGTCCACAGCACTTATAAAGATATGTTGCAGTTGTTAACCTGCAACACTGGAGAGTTATTATACCGAATTTTTAAAAACTTCAAAATATTTCCCATCTGATTATTTTCAGAGGCCCACTTACCCGCTACTTACCTACCATCATCAAATTCCGCATTTGCTGACAATTTTTCACGTTACAATTACGTACCCAGTATGCGATCTCACGGTTTACTTGTGAGATCGCATACTGGGCACGTAAGGAGGCTTGATAGAGAAAGATGTTCCAGAAAGAATCAGAGAGAGAATCATCAAGGGGACCAGAGAGCATAATGACGTTCCCGCAAAGCGCACAAATTGAATTGGTCCTCACTCCGTGCCACGAACAGCGGACCACACGCAACTAGACGGCAAACAAAGCACCCTGCGGACAAACAGTGCAGCCTTGCGAGGCGCCAATTACCGTTAGCCCCGTTCGCCCAACAGGCGTTCTTCTTACGCTCTGTGCCTCTTCGCCTCGGAAACAGGGAAGCCCACAAACTTCATGCACGTAGGCAGGGAGCCAATTAATTAGTCCATGGTAAGAGTTAACGGCCTGTCCTGCGAATAGCCCATGAGTGCTGAATCGGCTTGATTCACTTTATCTCGGGAGGCCGCGCTTCGTACGAGAATTGGCCCCATACGCAAACGTTCTTCACTAGACACGCACCACCTCACGCAAGGACTAACGCAAAACGTAGAATATGCGACTGACATGAAATTCTCCTTGCGTTCAGGATTACGGGGTGTAGAGCACCTAGCTTTAAAGACCAGTCCTGCTGAGTAACACTGACCGGATCAAAAGAGACGCTAGTATTTACGTTAAGCATTTACGTTCGTCACCGCTGGCGATATAACAGTACCTACCAGTGTTGTCAGCCGGTGGGAAACGCGAAATGCGCCGAATGCTGTGACGCTCGTCATTTGTCACAAAGAAGGAATTGAAAAGCGAACTCACAAATAAACAACCAGACGTTACTTAAAGGAAGACACATACGCCAAGAAGGCTGGTCCCAGCCCTTACGGCTAACAGACACAGAATAAGCCTACGATCAGAAGGAGGGTAGTATTACAGTGTTCTGACAAAGTCTTGACTGGAAGTGTAGAGAGAAAGCCGAAGAGTAAAAGCGGCTGTGCAAAAGACGTTGCGATCTCCTCAACCTGGGCGGCCGCGTGTATTGCGGCAAGCATGCGCATTTCGCATTTCAGACTCCATTTTCTAATTTGGGAGCGCAAATCAGCTCTAGCGATTGGTTCCTCTGGAAGCAGTTCTCGCATGCCTCGACATGCAAACTTTTTAGCCGCAACTCCAGCTAATGTATTTTCCGTTCCTCGAAAAGCGCTACAGGGTCCGTTCTCCCGCTATTATTCCTACCACAATTGCAATGTGTATGTTCACCATCACTTTTCTTTTTTATTCGAAAACAGTGAGCTCACTGCAGACCACGCGCCTCCGATATTTCCTTAACTGCCTTGCACTACAAGTCTCCCTTTCATCGAACTTCTTTCCGGCAATTTTCTTGTAAAAAAAAAAATACACTTGTCATTCACATCACATTTCGTTAACACCTGAGATGCGTACGACAGGCAATGCTATTTCAGCACACTCAATGAAAGTGTAGCAACCTTTTATTTTTGCCTTCATCCTGCCCGAACTGTTTTGTTTCCGGTCTTCCCCGGTCATTTTAGAGGCGAAGGTTCTTGGGTTCTCGGGCTGTCGGCGTCTCATGTCGTCGTCTGATGTCGTTGTCCCATGTCCTCGTCTATATTAGTTACGGTACTAAAACACCGGGACACTCGTTTACCACTCGCGCTAGAAAGTCGTCGTCGTATCGTGTCATCTTCGGTGTAGTGACGGTACTAAAACACAGAAACAATCGTTTGCGCCTCGAGCTAGAACGTAACGCGTACTGAAAGAACACACCGCGACACTCGTTTTCCAACGTCTCGCTCTAGAACGCTTCGTGCTTGAAATGCACGGGACTTTTTCAGCAAAGCTGTATATCTCTACCCCCCCCCCCCCCCCCCAACGATCCAATTTCCGTTGAAAAAAAAAACGCCAAGTCGCCAAGAACACACTTTTTCAGTCTTTTCAGTTTTTTATTTCTTTCTCCTCATTGGTTGCATTGACATTTAAAAATTATTCCATTGTCTACATTTCGTGCAGAACAACCTGGCAGGAAAAGCCTTACTTGTGGATGCATTTTCGATACGAACATAGAAGACGTTTCAATACGTCTCGCCGAACAGGAGCCGCAGCAGAAAAACAACGGTGACGAAAATTTCCCAGTACCACCGCCACGTTGATTTAACCGCTATGACAGCGCAGTGGGTCTTGTTTCGAGAAGAAGACGGGATAGACCGCCGTGTTTCCGGATTATATGAATAATATCACGCTGCGTGTATGTCGGCAACAAATTTCTTGAATAAGCAGCGTGAAAGCTTGGGCGAGTTGGCAATGCTAATTGGACCACAGTGCAAACGACAAGATGACAGGACGACAGCAAGAGGGCACACGAAGCGCTTTGTGTGTCCTCTTGCTGTCGGCCTGTCGTCTTATCATGAGCGCTGTGGTCCAATGTTCTTGACTAAGGTTACGATATATAGTTTTAAGCAAAGCGTTCGGAAACGCGAGTATAGCCAGTGGTGTACTTGCCCCTGTTTCACAAATACACCGCAGCACTGCTATAATATAATGTCATTAAGAACTCCTATGGTGAGCAGCGCCCTTAGCGGCTGTTGTTCACTGGTCTGTTTTACAAGTTTTGTCTGTTGCAATATACATCTACATTTATTTCCGTAGTAGTTGTAGTTTTCAGTTTTTGTTAAATAAAGTCTTATAACAGTTGAAGTAGATTCGGGGAATAAAACCAAATGTTTCAACATATTGTAGGTGTCTTTGGCTGCAACAGGAGTTCACGGAAGAACCCCTGGCATTTCACAATTTTTTCATCGCCAGAAGGGCCCGCGCTATCCATTAATTCGCTCGCCGCATGACACACCTCTATCTTCTACTACACTGTAACTGTGGCACGCCAGCTGGTCCATTCGACATGGGCGTGTCCGTAGCGTGACCCCATGTCCATAAGGCCATGCCAAGCACATGAAGTACGCTGGCCCGATATGTATCGAGAAATTTGATTTTTTAGCGGTGCAAGCATTTCCACGAAAAAGACCAGTAAAATTAAGATATCCCGAAGTGCGGCGTCACCTCTGAAGCCATTGCAGTTCAGTGAAGAAGTAGTATATGCGAAACTAGTAGATCCTGAGGTGGAATAGCGAGAGAGAGAGAGAGAGAGAGAGAGAGAGAGAGAGAGAGAGAGAGAGAGAGAGAGAGAGAGAGAGAGAGAGAGAGAGAAGCTTTAATGAATACTGAAGAGGAGACGGAATAGAGGCACATCACACTGCGTATGGGAGAGCCACTGGGAGCTTTATATCGTTGCAAACAACGTTGAAGTTACTTTCATACCGTGTCACCATGACGTAAGAAACCACAGGGACACCGCACGCTACCGTCGCACAACATGTAATGAACGGGTGGAAACTAGTCGATCGTTATTAGTGTGGACTGTATCAGCATCATTCCTACCTCAGTAAATGTGGGAATGTTTTGTACGCTGAAAAATGCCCCTCAATTCAGTTGCGTCACAGTCGCATAAAAAAGGTGAGATGTAGAGTGTCGCAAGGATGTTGAAAAAAAGACAAGCGCATTTGCCCAGAGAGCGGAAGCCTTGCATTACGCTCCAATGCAAATGACCCGTTCCCGCATGACTTTAAGAAACTTCAGAGATGGAGCAGGTTCTAGCGATGCTGAGCTTACTTTTGCCACGCGCAACCCACCCGACCTTTCAGGGTGGCCCCCTTCTCCCCAATATCCTGGCGTGCTTCAGCGGGATACCTGCTTTACTTTTTCGCAACCCTCCCGCACCCTTCCTCGTCTCCTAACACCCCAAAAAGTCTTACTTTGCTGGCCACTTGGCATGCTTATAGGAAATAACGCGCTTAACGTCTCACGCCTGAAGCCAATTCGGGATTTTTGGGTTGAGGCTCTCTCTCCGCTTCTCTTTATTCAGACTACTCGCGTGAACCTCGACGGTGCGCCCCCTGGCTTTTCTTCCGCGCACTCATCCAAAATTCAGTCTTGCGACACGTATTTTACTTCACGGGCAGTCAATACTTCGAAAGCGACTTTTCTCCTTGGGTAAAGCTGACCGCCGGAAGCAGCGACTTCCGGAGGCAGTCTGCGCGACTCTGGACCATTGGGGATGCCTGCGTATGTCTGGTCCTGAAAGGGCAACTGGAGTGGAGGCAGCTCGATAAAGCCGACTCGTGCACCGACGAGGACCGGCGTAAGCACAGATTCGCGCTTTGCAACTTCGCTGAAGGAAACAGGGGGAAAGAAAAGTAGATGGTAAAAATGACTAAGCTCTCTCTTATCATGTGTGACTGCGTGAACATCCCTTCTCGCCGAGTAATGACATCCAATTGTTCTACCTTTTCACAATGACAATTAACCCTTGTAGCTCAATCCGTCTATACCGCTATGTAAACTTAATGTTGACCCCAGCGACATGCCATGCAACTTAAAGCTTTTTGCACGTAGAGCTGCGGGTGCCGGTTGACGACATAAGACCTACCTCGAAGCGAAACGCTAGGCCTAACGCCGGGCATCCACACACCCGCGTCCCCTACCTTTTAGGCCAGCACTTCGGCTGGTTATACTTCGACCTTTTATCGCCACCTTCTTCCACCAGCCACATGACGCTTCGAAGCCCATCGGGTCGTCTGGCGAGCACATTCCTGCTATTTTATCCCTTTGCTTCATTTATGGCTTAGTGGATGACAAGTGAGTTGGAGAAGCAATAGGTTAGCATTCTGGATGTAGTCACCCATTTTTCCTTCAGTCATATGCCGCGTCACAGCCAATGGGAACGTCTTACCAACGCATAACCGTGTTCGCAGCCAATCGGAATGGAATGAAATTTATTTCCTTTTTAGTTGCGCAGAGCCAGTGGGAATGCTGCATGGAAAATCATTCTGCGCGGTCTTGCCAAATGACCCAACTATTACTTGAGCGAAGCCGATAAAAGGGCACAGTAAGGGCAAAGTAAGAACAAAGTAATGGCGCAGAGAAAAGGAAGGGGGTATTAAAGACAATAGTCTTTCTTACGCTACTTACACCACAAAATTTTGGCCTGTTTGTCTGTTTAAGTCTGTCTGTGTGTCCCGCGACTTAGCCACCCGGCACAAAGATAATAGAATTCTGAGGAAGAGCAGCAGCGGTAGGAGGAGGAGGAGGAGGAGGAGGAGGAGGTGATGGAGGAGGAGGAGGAGGAATAAACTTTATTTATGCGAGCCTTAGGTGCCGATGTCTAGGTACCCGCCTGGTGGGGGGTTTCCTCTAGTCCGGGATACCCTGGCCTGTGCTGGCCACCCGGCTTCTTTCCACCAGGCTACGTTGGGAGGAGAGGTCGGAGCTGGTCAGCTGTGCCACCCACTGCTCATAAGTAGGTTGGGGATTGCGAGTAAGGGGCGGGGTTTGTTGACCACCCCATACCAGATGGTATAGGGTGCCAGGGTTGGGGCAGTATTTGCAAGATGCGGGGTAGAAGGTTGGGTACATTGCATGGAGTAGGGTATTGTGGGGGTAAGAGTTCGTTTGCAGTCGTCGGAATATTGTAGCTTTGGTTCCGGATAGGTGTGGGTGGGGTGCTGAGTATTGTCGGCGCCCGCGCCGGTAGTAGGCGAGTATGTCTGCGTACTTTCTCAGGGGCGTAGGCATGAGGATGTCGTCATCTTGTAGTTTATCACTTTCTTGGGAAACGGCCCGGTGTGTATGGGCGCGGGCAGTGGCATGTGCCGACTAATTTCTTTTGAGGGTTTCGTGGCCAGGTTACCAGAGAATCTGTAGTTCAGGAAGTCGTTTAATTTGTTTTAGTATAGCCAATGCTGGTAGTGATATTCGTCCAATTAGAAAATTGTGGCATGCAGCTAGGGAGTCTGTGAGTATAACTGTGTAGTCTTCGCAAGTGGTAGCGGCTAGGGCGATAGCAACTTCTTCGGCTGTTTCTATCGATTTTGTAATGGTCGTGACTGCGGTTAACTCTTTTCCGTTGGCGTCGGTCACACTGGCAGCGTGGGCAGATTTGTGGGGGTATGGAGAGGCGTCTGCATAGCGAGTGAAGGGGAGGTGGTCATACTGCACATGGATTGCTCGTGCTCCTGATGCTCGTCGTGCCTTGTTATAGGTCGGATGCATCTTACGTGGGATTGGAGCCACTCTGATGTGTTGTCGAGTGGGCCTGGGAACGCGTGCCTCCTAGTCTTGCTGTTGTGGGGTCGAATACCCTAGCCGGCGAAGGGTCGCTCTTCCCGTAGTGGTGAGTTGGAAGCGTGTGAATTGGGAAATTCCGTGCGCTTCTTGGATTTCTTCCCACGTATTGTGGGCGCCCAGTTGTGGTAACTTGTTTGTTGCCTTTGGGGGGGGGGGGGGGGGCAATCCTAGTGCGGTTTTGTAGGCTTGCCGTATCGCGGCGTTCAGTTTGTTTTGTTCGGAGGGTTTTAGGGCGAGGTACGGAGCACTGTATGCAATCCGGCTGATAAGGATGGCTTGCATTATGCGCAGAGTATCTGATTCTTGGAGGCCAAATCTTCGGTGAGAAACTCGACGGATAATGTGCATTAATTGTGAGAGAGTACGTTGGAGTGGCAGAATTGTTTGGGCACCCGACCCGTATTTCGGAATAGTGAGCCCCAGAATTCGGAGGTGGGGGACGTTAGGAACGGTTTGATTATTGATGCTGAGTTCAGGATCCCGTTTAGAGTTGGCGCGCAGTTTAGGTGTTTGTTTACACAGTATAAGTACGGCGGATTTTCCGGGGGCACATTCCAACCCCCGGGCTTGCAGGTATTGTTGTGATACTTGGATGGCACTCTCGAGGGCGTCTTGTTGGTCAGTATGGAGCCCGTAGGAGTCCAGGGTGGGAGGTCATCGGCGTATAGGGAGTGTCGCAGGTTGCGGATAGTTGTCAACAGAGGAGGTAGATATTTCATGCCGATGTTGAACAGTAATGGAGATATCACTGAGCCTTGGGGGTTCCTCTAGGCATAGTTTGGAAAGCATCGGAACGGAGGTGCCCGATTCCCACTGTTGCAGTGCGATAGGTTAGGAATGAGACAATGTAGTCGCAGAGACTGGCCGCAGTTAGTGGAGACGAGACCTTGAAAGATTGCTTGATGTGTGATGTTGTCAAATGCTCCTTTGACGTCTAGAGCTAGGGTCGAGAATTTGTGGTGATTTGTAAGCTTGTCAAGGATACCTTCTTTCATTTGAAATAGAACATCTTGGGGTGAGAGATGTGAGGGGAATGCATGCATTGATTGTATCCGGGAAGTAACCGTTGTCCTCGATGTGGGGTGAAAGTCGGTTGTGCACCATGTGTTCTAGTTTTCCAACACATGAGGTTAAGGAGATGGGTCGTAAATTTTTTGTATTTAGAGGTTTTCCCGGTTTAGGTATGAGGGTTATATTCGCGTGTTTCTATTGTGGTGGTAGGGAGCAAGATGTCCATTGATTGTTGATGTTCTGTAGTCGGTTTCAAGGGCTATTGGGTCGAGGTTGCGAAGTAGGTTGTTCGGAATTTTCTCTTTTCCTGGGGTGGTGTTTCATGTGAAGTTACGCAGCGGCTTCCATTTCGGCTATTGAGAAAGGTTCATCTAACTCTGGATTAGGGGTACCGGGGTATGGTGGGATAACTTGCTTTTGGTTTGCCGATGTTGCTTTGAGGGGTTTCTCTAGTTCTTGTATGAGGTCCTGCTCAGTGCCTGGATAGTTGCGTATCAGTCTTCGTAGTTGATGCGCCGTCGTCGATTTGGATTCTTTTGTTCCCATGAGGGAGCGGAGAAGATGTCAGGTGCGACGGGTTCCCAGGGTTCCTTGAAGTTTATTGCAAAACTCCGATCAGTTTTGTTGACTTAATTTACGAGCATAAGTTTCTGCTTCGACCGTGAGTTTGGCGATGCGAATCCGGAGCTTACGGTTTGTTTTGCGTTTTCTCCATCGTTTAAGGAGTCCGTTTCCGGCTTCCCAGAGGTGGAGCAGGTGGGCATTAATGGCTGGGTTATTTTCAGTTAGCGCTAACTCTTTGGTATGTTTGGAGGCTTCTGTGAGGAGCTGAGCGGTCCATTCTCCTATATCGTCGATGGATCGGTGGGGGAGTGTTCACGAATTTTTTTCCAGTCAGTTAGTCTGGCCGTGCCAATTCGCTGTTGATTGTTTTTGCGGTGTGGGATTTGAAGTTGGATGATGTAGTGATCGCTGCCTAAGGTTTCTTCCAGGCAGGACCACATGGCATCATTGATGTTATAGGTGAACGTGAGGTCAGAAGAGGTGTCTCTTGAAACACTGTTGCCGATGCGGGTGGGCACGCCGTAGGTGTTGCAGAGGTGGAGATTATTTTGTTGAATGGCTTCTTGAAGCCGAGTTCCTTTCCGGTTATTTCTCAGATAAGCTAAAGCTGCGTGCGGAGCATTGAAGTCTCCGAGGACAACGAGTTTATGTCCTTTGGTGCGTTGGCGTACGTGCTTTAATAGTCGGTCAATTCCAGAGAGGAAAGAGGTGGGTGAGCTGTATATATTTAGAATGTAAAGGCTGGTATGGGACTTCCAGCGGGGCAGCAGTTCGATTAATGTGTAGTCTATTGTGGTGGGAAGGGCATGTGCCTGTGCCGTTTGGGAAGCTTAGACTAGGATGGCCGTTCTGGATTCGGGGTCGGTGGTGTATGCTGTGTATCCTCGTAATGCAATGTGGTCGGTGTCAGTTTCCAGTAGGGCAATGACGTCAGGTGAATTTTGCTGTGTAAGGGGAAGGAGTGAGGCTTGCGGGCTTCGGTATGATCGACAGTTCCATTGCTATACAATTAGCGAGGACGGAGGTGTTGAGTCGTGCATTGGTAGATTAGAAGGTGTCATCGTCGGATGGGAGGTTAGAGGTTGCGCTATTGGGGTCTTGGGGAGCGGTGTGTTGTTTGGGCTTTTTATGGGCTTTGCGTTATTTTTCTTCTATGGCGACAAGGCGTTCATCTAGGGCAGCAAAACGGCTGTTGAGCTGGTTGCCCATTTCACGTATAAGGCTTTCTATGCGTCCTACATCCGAAGAGGGAAGGGAGGGGCCTTGTATGTTGGCAGTCAGTGAGGGCATGAGTGCTTGCGGTGCAGAGGGTGGTGCTGTGAACTCTTGACGTGGCGAAGTCAACAGTTCAATTTTAGTTAGTAGCTCCTGAATACGTCGTTCTAAGGTGGCAGTGCGCTTTTCCGTAGCTTCCAGCTGTTGGCGTAGGCGCGTGTTTTGTTCTTCGAGGGTGTTGATGCTGGTGTCGGTAACGCAGGCAGGGGGTTGGTTGGGGTGTGTGGGCAAGGTGAGGAATTAATCTAGAGCAGTGGGCTGTGAGGTGACAACAGCTGACCAGCTCACCTTGGTCTGGGTTGGGCGATGAACATTCTGTGGTTGAGGCATCACTGGGTTTGACGGTCTGGCTGGTTATGGAAGGTCTGCTGCTTTGCGGATGCTCGTTCCCGGACCCGGAGAGGTGGAGGCGCAGGGCGGACTTTTCTGCGGCAGTCCTTGCTGGCTGTGGGGTGATCTGGGCCGCAGAGTTGGCAAGTAGGTGCACACTCATGATCAGGTGTGGGGTCTTTAGTGTGGCACTGGGCGCATACAGGCCTATCAGAGTTAGCACAAAGGTCCTGTCTGTGTCCAAGTTCACCACACAGAGAACAGCACTGCACAGTTTGTCGATACGGGCGGCATCGCGTAAAACTTGCTGACGAAAAAGAAAACATTATCCATATCTGAGACATTACCCATATCTGAGGCAAAACATCAATGCACAAGGGCTACTGACAGTCTTATTTTAATTGAAAATCCTTGTGTGCTTGATATTTGCGACATAAAAGAAAAATACGAGTTGGAAACATTATTTTGACCCCAAAAAAAGCGAAACATCTCCACTAATGTGAAACCTGGGGAGGGAAAACCGGGAGATGAAACCGTTGGGGGGTAGAGGTATACAGCTTTGCTGTAAAAGTCTCTTATCTTTCAAGCAAAAAGATTTCGATTGCGAGGCGTAAACGACTGTTCCGGTGTTTTTTTTTATGCGCGTTACGTTCTAGCGCGAGGCGTAAACGAGTTTCCCTGTGTTTTAGTACCGTGAATACATAAGACGACGGTTACGATGACGACAGGAGACGCTAAGAGCCCCAGCCTCTAAGGGGATTCGCCCCGAATACAGAGCTCGTGTTCTAAGTACAACAGCAAAGAAAGGTTCCAGTAGCTTGCTCCAGCCTTGGAACGCGGAAAAAGTGAATTACCTTTAGCCAACCGCCTCAGTGTTTATCGTGGGAAAAGCGAAACGGGAGGGGAAGAGCGTGAGAGGTGCGTGGTGGCGAGAGGAGAGGAATTTTTGGTGTAAAGGCGGCATAATTATTTGCAGCAAATTTAGCATATAAGCGGCCATTTTTTTTAAAAAGGAAAAGAATTACTATGTCCCAAATTCAATCATTATTTTCATAACGCGTCTCATTAATCGATCACGGGCATGTTTATTTTTGCGCCTCAGCATATATGCCCCCCGTCACCACCCCCCCCCCCTTCCCCCATTAAGATTCTCGTCGGGGGTGTACGTGAGAGGATTCTCAATATTGGTCCGCTTCGTGGAACCACCTTCGATTTAGTATTGCAAATGCTCCCTGGAGAACCCACACACACACGGAACTCCCACGCGTGCACGCACACATACAAAGACGTCAACAAAACAAGTAAAGCAAGGTCAACCTGGAATGGCGTTACGCAACCGTTGAAGCGAGGTGACTCCCACTATACACGTAGTCCATCCCACCTTATCGACTTCGCCACACTTACAGGGCTCATAATAGGAGCGCCCCAAGAAAGAGACGACCTCGTATAGTCGTTTGCCCATTTCCTTCGCCACAGGCGCTGCAGACCGAGGCAGTCGCTCTCAATTTTCAATGAAACAATTTTACCACTCTCGTTGCCTCGTTTCCCCGTCGCGGCACCGCTTCCCCACCGAGCCATGCTAATGTAGACGGTGCCCCGCTTTGATTTCTATGAGGCACCTAAAACCTCTCGCCTTTTCTCCACTTTACACACGCGTGTACGTCACTAAATTCGAAGTAACTAATTGGCTATATTTGTATCGCAATAACTCTTAAAGAAGCTTTCAGGAAATAATGTTTACAATAAGTAGGAAGTTGGACCGGTCTGGAGTACATTCAGGCCCACGTAAGCCACCAGCGCTCCGTCCGTCCGTCCGTCCGTCCGTCCATCCGTCTGTCTGTCTGTCTGTATGTCTGTCTGTCTTTCTGTCTGTCTTTCTGTCTGTCCCTCGACTGAGCCTTCAGGCCAAAATTCGAAACATTTCCAGGGCAAGTTTATATAAGCAGAACCTGAAACTGGAGGCGTTTTGTGCACAGATTGATCGTATAAGAACGAGTTAGGTACGCATGCCCTCCCGTCAATACCTATAATGTCCATGTAGTGGCAGCTGATGGAAGTTCTGAACAGTTTATACTTACACTTTAATCTAATTATGAAGATTAAATAAAGCTCGACATGCTCATATTTCACCGTAGTGGTCAAACCAGTATGATTTGTTTGTCCAAGATACCTATATTTGATGGGGAACGACAGAGCTTTGGTGCTAACGTTTGTTTTTCCGCAGCGCGCATCCTGTCTACTTTTGTCTGCCGACGCAGGGAACGATTAAGTCATTGATAGTATCGTCATGTAGCTTCGCCAGAAAAAAAAACAGCACGTGCGGAGGTTGTAAAGCTAGGTGAGACCCAGAGGGTGCAGGCTACGCTACACGGAGGGTCAAATGACGGACCCGGGCTCTGCAGTTACTACCACTTACGGAGGGCCCCCGCGGCGTGAACCGACGGCCTTGGTGCATGGAGGCCGTCTCGGGCAACGCGAGGGTGGCCTGCGGAGTTTCCTGATTAGTGACGTAGTTGTCGGCGTCTCAACTGTGACGTCCGTTATTTATCGCGCGCTGAGCCGTTCCAAAGCCGGCCATTTGCAGCAAGCACCGGTATGTATATCGTAGGCTGTTTACTCTTTATTGACATGTCCTTATTTTTTTCTTCAGCCTAACCTTATAGTCGAGATTCTCTTAGGCGTCGTGTCCGCAGTTCCCTTTTCCTCTAAAAGGCTCATCACCATGGCGCCGGGATCTGTGCACTCACATTTAGTCAAGCAGGAAATTGAGCTGTCATTTGTTCTTCTGGACTGCTAACCTTGTATATGCTTCGTTTCCTTTCATTGGCCATCATGTCTGTTTTATTGTTCAGGGCTTATCGTGCTATGTCATCTGCAGACTTTCCAACGGTAATCCAACCTCAAAAACTGGTTATCTTTTATAAGTCATTCACGTGGTACTCGCTCGTTGAAAGGGTGGAACTAGAATGTCGTTGTTGCGGCGATTGATCAGGGGAGAGCCCATGATAGCAATTGGGACTTAATGAATAAAAAAACGCAGAAATATTTTTATTGTTCTAACTAAGCTCTCGCCGAAAATATAGTGCCGAAGACCAAAAGGAGAGCGAGTATATACCAGTTCCCTCAAGCGGCTTGAGGTTGGCCTCAGGGCTTAGGCTCTTCTCTGCCTCTCTGAGCAGTTTGAACTTCTATCTGATGCCCCTACCCAAAAACAATTGCATAACAAATTCTGTGATTTGTGTCGTACTTTAAATGTGGCTACATTGAAATTAGGGCCCAAAAAGTACGAAGGATAAGGGTGAAAAAAATTGGCAGCGTATCTGCTCTTTCGTTGCAAATGTCCACAAAAGACGATAGTATTTCGTCGACATTTGCAAAATAAATTCCTCACTTTGCTTTCCCGCTCACGTCTCATGCTGTTCCCCTTCTGTCACGCTCCTTCCAAGGTAAACTCGTTAAAGGTTTGCTCAAGTCAACTTAAATTTACCGCGTTCGACTGCTCCAGGCCGGGTGCCTCGATGCCAGCGCTACCGTACGGCGGAGGCGCGCGTGAATCGAGACCCCCTACTATCACATTTATAGAACCACGTTGCCCTCCTCCACGTGCCTTCCAAGCAGAACATGGAACCCATCTAGTGGAACCTTCCATAAATGTTGATTTCTTAAATTGCCGCCAGAAGCTATAGTGGCGCTGCCGACAGCAGGCGACGGAGTGAATTTTTTTCTTCAGTGGTCGTAGTATTTTATTTCGCAAAATTCAAGCACCTATGAATTTTCGATAAAGGAAGACTGTAAATATCACTCACGCATTAATTTTCTGCGTTATATTTCCGTAATTTCTTGTTCTGGGGTTCAACAATGTTTTCAAGAATGAACATTATCACCGGACTTGGACGTTTAGATTTGGCTGTGAGTATATAACACTACTGCGCAGATTGTGTTTCACTTTGGCCGGGTGGCTGGATCGAGTCACAGACAGACAGACAGACAGACCAAAATTTTTGGGTTTAATTAGCCCAAGAAGGACTATCGTCGTTAGAAATATGTACTCCCGGGAGCGTGCAAATGAATGTTTTGTAATGTTGGGGAAGAGGGGAGGAAGTGTGGCATTCCGGGGGCAGTTTATGCTCTATCTACGACGTTGAGGGCTGTTGTGATTGTTCCCGTTTCTACCGACAATGTGACACGCACTCGGGACATGTACAGTCTTTGTTAAAATTTTGTGAGCACATTGCAAAAAAACAAAAATGCAGATTGCGGAAAAAGTTTAAAGAACAGGTAAACTTCTCGAACGGGGATGAAACGTTTTATGCCAAAGAACTGAATAAATCATCTATCTTTCTTACTGACTGACTGACTGACTGACTGACTGACTGACTGACTGACTGACTGACTGACTGACTGACGTTTTATGCCAAAGAACTGAATAAATCATCTATCTTTCTTACTGACTGACTGACTGACTGACTGACTGACTGACTGACTGACTGACTGAGTGAGTGAGTGAGTGAGTGAGTGAGTGAGTGAGTGAGTGAGTGAGTGAGTGAGTGAGTGAGTGAGTGAGTGAGTGAGTGAGTGAGTGAGTGAGTGAGTGAGTAAACTTTATTTAGGCGAGCTTCAGGCGCTGATAGTTGAGCGCCCGCCCGGTGGGGGGCCTCCTTTATACTCCGGCAAGCCCTGGTCCGCGCTGGCTTCCCTAGCCCTCTCCACCATTCTATGCTGGACTGAGAGGTCGGGGTTGGCCAGCTGGCCCGCCCACTGCTCTTACGTTGGGTAAGGATTTGGGGTGAGATATTATAAATTAGCTACCCCTAAACGTTAATTCTTTGCTATGAATTCTTTGCAGCTCCAAAACCTCTATCGTAACCTAGAAAATTTTGATAAAGTCTGTTCGTCTCTGGTCTGCATGCTGTGCTTCGTGAGCGCCTATGAGCCATCTAGACCTCCGACATTACACTGCTGACGATTCTGCCGACAGATTACGAGGCGTCTATCGATAGGGTTTTCCTTTTCATTGATGACATTGATGCCTGGGCGATTTGGTGTTCCATATTCTTGATTTCACAGCGCACACAACACACAACGTCCTTCTTTGTTGTGTGCGCTGTGAAATCAAGAATTGATTACATGCTCTTAGGTAACAACTTTTACTGTTCAACAATGATTCCGCGTCAAAAAAGTTGTTTATTGGTTTCTCAAATGCCGAAACTTCTTAATTTTTCAAAGAATCTGCTACAGCGATTTCCTTAGTTGATGTTTCAAAAAGAACAACGAGCATTAGATCGGCTTAAAAGGTCGTGTAGAATGCTAGAGGACATTTATTTTTGTGGGTGTAAGGGTATGACCGTGTTAAACTGGTTGAACCCCATAAACCAGAAGCGTAGCTCCGTAGCTCCCTTTTTTCAAAATGATATCTAACATAGAACAAGAATTTCACCTTTCTTCTAACTGTACAGGGAAAATACTCTGAACTGTCGAAACTCAAGTGTAGCTTGTCGGAAAAAGGAACCCCCTATGACTTCATAATCCCAGATTCGCCATCGCTCATGTACGTAACATAGGCTTTATGGAAGTGCGATATATCATGGAGTGCAATAGTTTACTTTTAGCACCACCTTGGTGGCTGAAATCTTTGAAGGACAATAGAAACATTAATTGCCCACTCCGAAAAATATCTGCTCCGCATTGCTCAACACCGATTACACCCGTAAGACTACGCTCCCTGAATGATGTTTACACGAGCAACCTCGCGTCGGAGCTTTTCATGCCCGCCTGTATATGGCAGCAATTTCCCGCGCACAGTGCACCTCGAAACGGGGAGGAAAAACGGCGCTATTTTGTCGACCAAAAAATATGGTAACAGAAAGAAAACCAACATCAACGAAACGTGTCCCCCTCAGAGGACTGGCGCTAGGAAATAACGGAAAGTACTCAACATGTTTATTTCAAAAACCCTAGCGCGAAATTATTCAATACCATTTCCTGGGAACCTGCGTGCAGCGCTGTATGCAGTTTATCTTTTGTACTTATCTCCGCGTTTTCCCTTCGTGGGGAGGCAACATCTGGTCGTGACATTTTTTGTTTAATTTTCGGGGAAGTTTTGAGTAGTCACGCTGCTTTTCGTGTTTCAGTTTGTTCAACAGTATAATAGGATAATTTGAAAACGCACATGTGTTCATTACATTGAAACAGTGTATTTTAGGAGGGAAATATGTTTGGAGCCTTAAATTTATGTTTTAAAAATACGAAGGCTTCCAATCCAAGTCAACTGAGGACACGCTATGGAGCAAATATCCACCAACGGAAATAGAAGTACCTGCAATTCGCTTTGACCAGGACTCTTTTTAAGGTCACAATGATTACAGTACAGTGATTTGCCAAAACACATAGCGTTCAGTTCTCTTGTCCTCTACTTTTTGCAAGTTAGTTGTGTGGGCGACTCTCATTCTGAAGACCAAGTGATTCGCGGGCATCACGGTTGCATGTCGCAGCTTCTGCGCTTTTCTCCACAATGAAGACATGTCACGCTGCAACAATCAGCCGTGCGGGTTAGGCTGACTCTGCTTTTTGGTATTCATCTTGATATTAAGACCATTCAGAATGGACACATCAATGGGAGTTTGTGTTAAATGCTCGTCACATCGGTAATGTGTATGAGGACTGATCCCTTGCAATTTATTTATTTTTCAGTCCAGCTAGGTCACTAGAACTCCAATGCAGATCAGCAGATTCCTCTAGCGTTGGGGCTGGCTTTTTCAGCTTTCATTAAAGGTTCTCTCTCTCTCTCTCTCTCTCTCTCTCTCTCTCTCTCTCTCTCTCTCTCTCTCTCTCTCTCTCTCTCTCTCTCTCTCTCTCTCTCTCTCTCTCTCTCTCTCTCTCTCTCTCTCTCTCTCTCTCTCTCTCTCGCTCCATTAGCCTGAAAAACGTACGTACACGAGTGTAAGCCGACCGCTGCTATCAGGAGACCCACAAACAAGTCCTGCGCTTTAGCTTTGGCTAACTTCACGCCCTCTCTCAAACAACGTTCACGGTGTAAAAGCATCTCTAGAGGGTGTAAAAGGTCTCACGTGCTTTTATAGGAATAGCACAGCAAGAGTTTGGAAAACATAAACGCGTAGCTACACAAACGCTCCACAAAAGTTACCCATAGCAGTAACAAAAAAGAAAAAAAGAACCGAAAATCGGCGATGCGCCACGCAACAATTGTCAGCGAAATTGCTACGCGCCGTCTGAAGTTCGGAAGGGGTGGCATTGACTCGGCGTAGGAATACTGGCGCTTCTTTGTCGAACATGGCGAAGGGGATCATTTCGAGCGTAACGGTGCTGCCTGGAGACGATCGCAAGGAAGCGCGCTTCCTATGGCAAAGTGCGTGGAAGTGTCGAAGGAAAGAGGCAATTTTGCGTCGCCCACCCATCTTGTTCGGCACCAGCCTAGTCGCACAGCCTTCGATGGAGAGTCTGATTGAATCCTTTGGTTGAACCATCATTTCTTAGGGAAATGGCCGTGCGCCACTCACGCCCTTTTGCAGCAAATGTGTTTTTCTGTGAGGTGAGCGGAACTTGGAAGCGGGACAAAGGAACCATTTATCGTGTTCGTGAAGACTTTTTGACTGTCCCCTGTTTGTGTCGCAACCCCCCCCCCCTTTTCTTTGGATTTGTTATAACTTTTTTGATGCTCGTGCTTTCATAAAGTGGCATGCTGTGCTGTTCGGGTTCGAGCTTTGTCTATCTCGATTCCCTTGTCGTAATAAATTCGTCACCACTTTCTTGTACCCCCAAGAAAAACACGTTAGAACGAAAAAAAGAGCATGATTTCATTAGGGCAAACGGTCGACGCTCTTGTTTTTGTAATGGTGGCTGCCTGATTTTTTCGCGATTTTTTTGTTCAAACGAGAGGGTGCAAACGCTTCCCCATGCACCGCATACGCACACAACCCGTGAGCTTTGTAAAGCTGCAGGATAGAAGTTCTACTTGAACGTTGTTCAGAGAAGGCGTTTGATGGCGCATACGAGCTGTCAATTTGGACGAAATAATGTCATCATAAAAGAATTTCATCCTACCAGCATGTTCATTTCAGGCTCAACGGAGTCGCACAAATCCGTGTGCAAGGACTGAGTCAATGTATTTGAAATAAATTATGTCTGCTGTTCGCGCTCCGGCCTGAAGTCTTTATACGATAAAAATTAAAGCTCAGTGATTCCCCGATACATGACAACTATGGCTATTACTAAAAATGGGCTCCGTCTCGTCAGCGCTGACGTAGACTATTTATTTATTACTGCGAAGCAGTATATGTCTACGGACCGCACATGCTTACCCGCTAGAATAAAGCTCGACGCCTCCCACGTTTTTGCTCGCTTATGGGAAGGACGCATGTCGTTCGCTTTGAGCAAAAGCGAAGGGAATTGAAGAAGCGTCGGCCCGAAACGAAGAGCGAATGGGCGTGAAAACAACGGAGAGCCACTGCCGCTGCCGTTGCCGCCTTAAGTTCCAGCTCTTCCAGTAGCTGCGATTGCTTCTCGGAAGAACAGCAACTTGCACGCTTGGAACGCGGACGTGAGCCAGTACTACTAGTTAAGCTTGAATGGCTTTCAGAGCGAGATGTTGATCTCGTCTTTCCCTTCTAAGTACGCGCACATAACCAGTTGCCGGTTTATGCGTGCATGGGTTGGGAGTTGAGGGAGGGTAGGGCGTGCAGGCGCATAATTCCCTTAGTGATGAGATGTTCGTTGTTCGGCGGAAGGTTTACACGTGAAAGACAGGCGGCCCAGTGGGTGCCCGGTAAAAAGCGCAAAAGCTCATGGGTACGTCGTCTGCTCCCCCAACTTCCGGTTCGAGATTTCTCCTGCCCTCCCGTACGCCGGCGGCTTTCAGACGCGCGTGCGTGTGTTGTTTATTTGTTACAGGGCGCTTACCTGTCAGATAGTCCCCTATTAGGGTCAATCGTTGTTACTTATGGATTTCGCGAGGCATGAGCGTTTTTTTTCCCCGGTACAAACCGATAAACACAAACACACACGCGCGTGAAAGCCGACGACCTATGGGAGGTCAGAAGAAGTCTCGAACAGTGGCGGCCATGCGCGGGAGATAACAATGTACCCATGAGGCTTTGTGCTTTTTACCGGTCACCTATGCGACAGGTCTGCTGTCGTTAGTAGTCGGGCGGATTGGGTTCGTGTGCACACAGGCAGTAAAATGCTCAGGATGCGTGAGAGAAACAGACGGCGTGGATTGAACGGCGCTAAGATGGCACAAAGTGAAGAATCACAAACACGGGCGCCGACTAGCAGCTGTCCACATTTCGAAATACAGAATATTTATATGAGAACAAAGTCAGCATGGTTATCCCTATGCGCATTGTACCACGCGGCAAACAGATCAAACACAGTAAAAGCCCGTACCTAACATGGACGCGCCCTTTTAGGTGAAACGTGAAGTTCTTCTATGTCGCCATAAATGCTATTTCTTTATTCAGCAGGGCCACGGTCGGTGCGCTTATGTATGACGATTGTCTGCTGTGAATGGAGAACGCCTCGCATATTGCACGTGTGCACTGGCCTCTGCGTAGCAGAGAGCTCCACATCTTTCCGCTACAATAAAGATCTGGTCCTCCCAAGTTTCATTCAGCGAAGTGGCTAGTAAATATTCAGTCGCAAATTACAAACAAACGTGTTTTGTTTCAGGCACTCCGTGGCCGGAGTCCAGCTTCGCAGGTCATCCTTCTTCACAGAGTGGAATGGAAGTAATTTCATTTATTTATTTATTTATTTATTTATTTATTTATTTATTTATTTATTTATTTATTTATTTATTTATTTATTTATTTATTTATTCTGCCCTCATGGTCAAGGGAATCACAGAAAGAATAACGGGAGGAATTACGGGAGCAATACAAACTATAAATGAAGCAGGCAAGCAAGGAAAGCAAGCAAGCAAGCACAGCAACAGTAGCAGCAACAACAACTCTCCAAGTTCATGTAACTCTTAGCATCACATCGTTAATAATGCAATGCGGAAGGCTTGTTTGTCTTGCATGCCAGCAATGGGTCCAGGCAGGTGGTTCCATTCATTTGATGTGCGAGGTATGATTTTATTGATTGATTGTAAGGTTTAATGCGCCGACGCCACAGAGACGATGAGACGCGCCGTAGTGAAGGGCTCTGGATTAATTTTGACCAAAATTTCGAACACACGGGCGTTTTTTGCTTTTCGTTTCATGTGCAAGGGATGAATGACCGAAAGCAAGTGTTGCTCAAGCAGGTCACAGTGCTGCCTACACTTTGCGCGTGACCGGTGCGGGGCGAAACATATGAGGGTGGGGAAATAAGTGCTTGGCGAAAAATGTACTGTATGTTGGTTTCCACACTCCTAAAGGACGTGCCGATGCACGTTACCCACGTTAGGCTTACAATCATTGGTTGTTTTCTTGCCGAAGATTGCGTTTAGATTCAGCTTATATCTTTTCAGATGAGGGGTTTTTGTTACAGCTGCTATTTGTAAGGTGCCAGGTCCCGGAATCAGCATCTCTATGGACTTACTCTGTTTTGTGCGGCCGGTAATCAGAATTGCGAAAAAAGGTAGGTTTATGATTTATTTGAAGCTCATCATTCTGCTACAGGTTGCTCGAATTGCTAAGAGATTATAGGGTAATTCGCGTTTTTATCAGACAGCGCTCTCTTTCATTTCACGCCCTTCGTTTATTTTCTTGAAAATAAATTTAATTAAACCTATAATCTCCTACCATGGAACAGTCAATGCTTCCTCCCTGGTCAATCCCCTTTTGAGGGTACGTGCGAAACACGTTAAGAGAGCCATCATAACTATCATCAACGGCATCATCCCTGGGCAAGCTAGCCCCATCAATTATCATTTTTAAGAAACCAGAAAATCAATCTGGGACCGGGCAGGTATTCTATAAATAGCGCGCTATGCAGCGAAATCTGGCGATTGAAGCATTTATACAGAATCTCTACGAGGCGTATTTCCTTCAGCATATATTTAATCTTCGGTGCCAAGTTTTGACGGTCACAACCTCGGTTTATTTTCTTCCTCACTGTATAAGGCGATGACAGTAGCATTAATTAATGAGGACCTCGTTCCTTCACCTGTTTTGTTTTGCGTCACTCGGAGGAACAGCTAGCCTGATTTATTAGATGTACACGATTATCTTCAAACGCCACCCATTCCTGCTTTATAAGAACCTTCAAGTCACATCAATGCCAGTGAATTGACAAATTTACGACGTAAGCTTACTCTTATACGGATATTTTTACCATCGTTCCCTATTGTTTTTTTCTAATTGTTTGGGACCCTCACCCCGTTTATTTTCTTTATTATCTGAAAGTTATCTTGGCTTCTTCTTCTGTCGACTTTCTAGAAGTGGACGACAAAGAAGAACACATCTTTCACGGTCCCCTAACCGTATTTCGGAGGTTCGTGCCGCGACCCCAGAATGCACATCCACGAACGCACCCCGTCGACTGCCACGCGCCTCGGAAGAGACCCGACCTTGGTGAGCAGCATGAGCTCGGACGTCGACAAGGGGCTCCCGCCCCCGGCGAGGCGCCGCCCTCGCCGTGTGACTCCCCGGAAGCTCGGCACCATAACCATTGCGTGCCTCATCATCGCGGTGGGCTGCCTGCTCTTCTATTGGGGCGTCTTCCACAAGGCACGGCGCTTTCAGTCCAGGGAGAGCAACACATCGCATCCACCGACTGAGGAAAATTCCTGCTGCTCCGCCTTCTTCGAAAGCCCTGACGTCGACCACGGCAGGAGTCCCTGCGATGACTTCCACCGTTACGTTTGCACGCGAAACGGGAGCAGTGCCGCGACCTTCCGTTTGGACACGTGGAATGCCCTCGAGGCTCTGTCCCGGTCCCACGACCACCCGACGGCCCTCTCCGGCAGTCTTCTTCGCTCTCTCCACGGCCAGTGTGAAGACCTTCTCGACCATGGGCCACTGCAGTTTGTGAAGGAGATGACGCCCCTGGTCCTGCAAACCACCCACCTCCCACGATCTGCTTCCAACGCAGACCAGGCCCTGCTTTTAATGGCGTACATATCGCTCAAGCTCGGCCTCCATGCTCCCGTGCACTTGTCTGTTCCCGATACCGTGTACCCCACTTTTGAAGTCAATGAGAAGATCGCGGATCTCGTCTTGTCTTTCACCCTCTTCAACCGGACCTGTTCCGAATGCGTGGATGAGGCCTTGCGGCTAATAGGAGACCATACAGGAAGCCCTGTACTGCGGGAAGAGCTTTTCGCCTTCGAGGTGGACTTGGAAGATTTCTCCGACAGCACAGACTGGAGCTGCAGCCCGGACTTGTTCCGGCAGCACGGTGCGGGGACGGCGTGGGACAAAGTGTGCCAGGACATATTTGACGTTCCATTCAGCGAAGTCCGAATTCTATGCACTACAAAGCCAAGTCGCATCAACACCGCTTTCAAGCGTTTTGCGTCGTCTGATTCCAAGACAGTTCCGCTGGTATCAATCGTCGTCAATCTTCTTGCCACGATATACCACAGATTCGCCTCAGTTGATACCGCTATCGCAACACTTTCTCCCGATCATCACTGCTTGTTCCCAGACGACTTCCCCAATTTGTGGACTCACTTGTATGCGGAGGTGTTGGTGACCTCCGCGAAAAATCGGCGTATAAAAGACATCTTCGTCAAGGTCACTACCGCCCTACAGAGGATCGCTTCCGCCGTTAACATTATCGTTCCTGAAGTCGACACCAGACTGGTGGAGTACCTGAAGGGCTTGCGGATTTTCTTGCCGGCAAGAAGTCCACCACGCCAAGTTGAGCCACCTCGAGCTGGCACTCACAACTTCAGTGCACAGTTCCTCGCGTTCAAGGAGTACGAGTTCCGGCTCGAAGCGCTCAGAAGGCGCAGGCATTTCCCTCGGCAGTTGTTGACCGGCGATACCGCATACGTCTCGAACGGCTGGTTGGTCGTTACTCCCTTGGCGTACGCGCTTCTCGATGTAAGCTGCAAGCTCCCGATCAATCTTCCGGTTGTCGGCATACCCATGGCCAAGGCTGTGTGGTCCTATTTGCTCGACAAGGAAAACAGCTGGCTTGTAGCCCTGCTAAAGAACAAAACTGGCGATTTTTATTGCTTCCACGGTGGTGACGGCAATTCGACGTGGCGTAAGCAAGTCTTGGAAACAGCTCTTGCTCTTAAGACCACTCAAAGCGTTTCAGACAGAATGGAATGGAACAAGATGAAGGATCAGTGTTCCAACGTCACCGCCAGCCAAGCGTTTTACCTGAGACTTGGAGAGTCGCTATGCGGAAGAACTGACAGCAGTATCTGGACCACGCTAAACTTTATCCTTCAACGAGACTCAGAGTTTTCTGACACTTTCAGTTGTTCCGAAACGTCCACAAGGTTCCGGTGCCCTCACTTTAAATTGCAGGACTGACCGGCAGGGAGCCTGGTTTTTGAAAAGATTATTTATGACGCTAGTGCATGTGTAGGCGATTTTTTAAGGTTTTATGAAGCTTTACGCCTAAGGTATTGTTTAGCGCTGTCACTCGTTTTCATAGTTACCGGGAATATAAAAGCTTGCTCTAATACAGCTTTCATTATGCCGGTATTCAGCGATGACAACATCGACTATGCGACAGGGGGCTGGTCAATTTCGAGCATCCGGAAACCATGCTTGAACAGAGCGCCGATATACCGACGCCTGCTTGCTAAGGCGAACAATTCCTCTTGCAGGCCCTGGTTAGTCGTTAATGTAGAAAAAAAGTTCTAGACTTTCTTCAGAGGAACACTACAAAATCTTCAATCTATCGAGCTCAAGATCCACATGATGCATTGTAGCAACACGCATCCCACAAACATCAGCGAATGCACAATCGCGGGCCTTACGTGTGCTCGGACAGCGCACTGCTCGTCAATGTTTGTTCGGAGAGAAAGCATTTCGGCGTGGTTGGCGAGCGTGCGTACATCTAGCAGTTCCTTCTAAGCATTACGGATGTTCTCTTCCGCAGCTGATAGAACAGACTCGCTGTTCGGAACGTAGGGCAAGGAGGTAGTCTCTGTGTCTAGCGCTAACAAAATAAATCACGAGTTTACACGAGGTCGCTTACGCAGGGAGCTAAAGTACTCGATATTAAGAAATTTTACTTTGTCCAGGTATAATTTTATGTAAAAAATGTCCTAGATTTCCACCGCTGATTTGTTCAGATCATTTTATTACTGTAGAAACGTGTCTGGACATTATTTCTAAACAATTAATTCAAATAAGGACACATTTAGTACATTTAAGGCGCAACACGCAGCCTCCGAATTGTCCTGTTGACTTGAGAAGAAGCGCAATGCTCCAAGCACACGTCTAATACCACACATCAACCCGCCGCGGTGGCTCGGTGGCTAAGGCGTTGCGCTGCTGAGCACGAGGTCGCGGGTTCGATTCCCGGCCGCGGCGGCCGCTTTTCTGATGGAGGCGAAAAGCAAAAACGCCCGTGTGTACGAGATTTCGGCGCACGTTAAAGATCCCCAGGTGGTCAGAATTAATCCGGAGCCCTCCACTACGGCGCGCCTCATCGCCTGCGTTGCGTAGGCGCGTTAAACCCTAAAATTAATACCACACATCAATTTGGAAACTGAAAGACGACGTCCCACGCATTTTCACAGGCCATCTTTCCAGAGAGAGAAGATATTGCTGCCAACATTACAATTATTTATTCAAATACCTTATGCCACTTAAAGCTGTCTAAAACACGATGGGCTTTCTGCGGAGCCTGTGTGCAAATTTTAACCTAAGCTAAAGTGAACGGTTCTCCAAAGAAACTTGCCACACAATTCAAGCCCTAATCGGCGTTTTACACAGCGAAGCTTTACCTAAGTTATGAAGGCGCCATCGTAGAGTGATACGAATTTGTACACCGGCACTGCGAAATGATTTACACCATCAAGGGTGTAAATCACTGTATTTAACTCAAACCTTTACACCTTACCCAAAAAAACAAACGAAAACACCCTTTGGGGATCTTTTGTCGTTTACGAAATGCTTACATCCTAGCAAAAACACAAAATACACCCTTTTAAAAGGCGTTTTTGTTATTTACACGCCATCTACGCGTGTTTTTATTTGTCTTTTGATAGGGTGTAGGGGTGTTATTAAAAATTGCGCCCACCTCCCCGCGAGGGGAACCCTGTGTAGATGCGACGCATCGTGGGGTTCACTTGGTGTTTCCGTCGGATTGATTCTGAAATCGCGTGAAACGTGTCGGGAACGCGTATGATTATTATGTTCTATGATTATTATTATGTTTTATTGGCCAATCTTGGTCAATCTCTCTAAGTGGTATGCTTGGGGCTTCGCTGTCGCAACGACCTTTACTCCATCATTGTTGCTGTAAATGGGAGCTTCTTTTCTTTTATTGCAAGTGTTAATCATTGCCCCATCATGCGTTGTATCAGTAGCATCTTGACGTAGTTTGAATGAGTCAAGGATATAAGGCATGTTCGTAGCATTTGATTCTGTCTCGGTTTTGTGGCGCAGTGGGAAGAGCACCATGTACCTCGCGTTCCGCCCACAGGGTCGTGGGATCGAAACCGGGCGCCGCTAACTATTATTTTTTTATAGTGTAGGGGGAGAGGTGTGGACGGACAACGCCGTATGGAGGGACAAGGCGAGTGAATGAGATGCAGTCGCATCTAAAAAATGGTGTAAGTCATTTTACGGTGTAGGGACCTTTAAAGCAGGGCCGAATCTCGCACATTCTGCGGTTTTAGATGAAGAGCGTTCAGGAGCTCCTAGATCCAAAAAGCCACCGGAAGGCGGTGGACGCGTATTTCCCAGTTGGTTGGCACGATCGTGACGCATGCCAGTCACGTGGAAGAAAGTTTGCATCCGCCTCAAGTCCGCAGAGTAGCGCTGTGATCCTGACTTCGTCGTTCCCCGCCGCCGGGAGAGAACACGTGGGTGATGGACGCGGCGCCGTCTACAGTGTGAGTCGCTGTCTTCTACGTGCCCTTGATATGAACACGTAGAACAAGGGTGATGGACGCGGTGCCGTCTACAGTGTGAGTCGCTGTCTTCTACGTGTCCTTGATATGAACACGTAGAAGACAGCGACTCACACTGTAGACGGCGCCGCGTCCATCCCCAACGTATTCTCTCCCGGCGGCGGAGAACGATGGCGTCAGGATCACAGCGCGCCGATGGCGGATCTGTTTATGCTCTTTCTTTGCTTTTACGTTCCCCTCTGAAAGGATGGAGCTTCTACCGAGTTTCTGTCCTTTACCTGCGTAAGAAAGGATACCGTCACGCAGAAAATTAAACCCGAAACTTAGTGTCCATCAATACACCGCTGTAGCCACCGAAACACAGCGGCAGTTCGGGCAAACTTTTGAACTACATGACTGCCGTCTGGTTAGTTTCCATTACTCTTTCAGCATTACTCGAAGGCATAGCAAACAACCCGGGAAAATGCGTGTCCTCGAATTAGAAAGCCTTTTTTCATTTTATGCTTACCTTGAAATCTGTTGCACTCGTCCATGGCTATTCAAGAGAACTTAAGGGAAGTATAGAGCAAAAAAAAAAAAAAAAAAGACGAAGGACGGGAAGGATGTACAAGGACAAAGCGTCCTCTTGCAACTGAGTGGCAAGATAGCGGTTTGTCCTTGTGCATCCTTTCCGTCCTTTGTCTTTTTTTGCGCTATACATCCCTTAAGTATGATCGGCCAACTAGCCAAACAACGTACCTTATTTTCAAGAGAAGATAAGGGTGTAATTTTTGCGTGCTCAACGACGCACTGCCGATTTCAGCAAGGCGCTCTTTGCCGGCCCTTATGCGGGCTTCTTCACTCATTCATTCGTGCAATAACACACTTATTCGTTAACTCTCAACAAATTTCTTGTAGCATTTGCTTTCTCACCAACCTCCACCCTCTTCAATCTCCTGCGCAACTTATCCTACTCCCTCGAAAAATGCCCAGTGTACATCATCAAGTCACCCATGCACAAGGCCTCCCATCGGCTTTAACCTTATTAAAGAAACGCCTCGTAGCACTTTACGAGCAGGAGAAGACAATCCTGCACGCCTGCGTCACCCGAAGTAGACCAAGCAAAAAAGAACAGATACTGTTAGAGAAAATTCCGGAGCCGAAAGTCAGCAGGTCCTGCCTTAATGAGCGCGAAGCCATTTGATATCTTCTGGTGCGCTCACAGGGACGGATAATGACGAAGCCTCCGTAGAGGCTTCATCTTTTTGGTAGACGTGACTTGATCGAGATACCTCGACAAAGGCGTACGGTAATTAAAGGCAACGGGGTTAATTGCGCGGGCGCACACCCGTGTGTCGTGCATATACTGCGAGGGCTGCAGCAGACTCTACAGCCGTAACCGAGGAAACATAGGCCGCTTTGGGAGATTTTCTCGTCATCATCACGCAAAAGAATTCACGCACAGTACCGTAGACAAGCAAATGCCCGCGATCGCGATCACTCGGAGGCATTTCTTTGATTACAAGCTTGTATACCTGTTTCATGCGTGATTCGTTCACTTACTGCAACAGCGTTAGTGGTATACAGAGGACCGGTCTGCCCTGTCTCAATTTTAGAGTAAAAACTCTTGCTCTCAATTAAAAGTCTTTTAAGTGCAGAACACTTTAGGGGCTCGCCTTGTCGTCGTAGCTCGCTCGCTGGACCCAAAAGAGCCACACGGCGCAAAGAAAACTGCAGGTACATTTGAGGGAAAATATACGTAATTAACCGGCAGCGCCCGCGTTCATTTAGTTAGGAACGCTCGTTGGGTTGGTTTTTACGATAATAAGAGAAAGCAAATGACAGCGCAACGCCGGGACGTGCGGGAGGAAAAGCAAGCACAAAAGGATCAGAACTCCCGCTGGCGCAGTTTCAGGCAGGGGAGCGCGAGCACTGCGAATTCATCAGGAGCGTCGAAGAGCGTTATGGGTGGTATGAGTGAGCGCATAATGGCGCCACAGCCCAGTATATCGAATCACTGTTCTGCACTTCCGACAGCGTTCACATTGAGTGGAACGGCTTTAATATTTTTCCTTCTCTTTTACTAGGCTACATCTTCAAGTTTATTCGCCGTGTCGCATGTGACCTTCAGCTCCCGGTAGCTTAGGCGAGGGTGAAACTGCTGCTACACCTGGTCTTGATCGTTCAGCACTGGCTGGGCCGTCTGTGTGTGTGCTTCAGCACCGGCAAACCCCGTGACTAAACGAGGGTTGAGCGGATGCTTCGCCGGCGCTTGGTCCCTCAGGTCTCGCCATCGATGTCGCACCATCTGCGCTGTCTGTGCGGGCCCTTCAAAGCAAGCGAATAGATGAATCCAATGATCCAGTAGATATAAATATACGGCAGGCTGCGACGCCTCAATCAAAAGCAAACTTTCACAACACCCTGCTTGCATAGTATTTGCTTTCGCTCGTGACAACTAGGTTTAGAACTCTATAACATGAGCACCTTTTTTTTTTTACTTTTTATGATGCCAACGTATTCCGCGTTCAAAAATTCTACTTAGGCCACCCTGCATGTGCTTCATTCGTCTTTTACATTTCATGAGTTCTAGTTCCCCGCGGCCGTTTCAATCTCTTTCTGCAGCGCTGGGTGAAACGTTCGTTTTAACAAAGCCGCATTTGTGGCTGGAGCAATCCATGTGCAAAAAAAGCAAATAAAGTTGGGGTGCAAATAAAGTTACAAATAAAGGGAGCAAATAAAGTTGTGGTGCAAAAACCCCACACACAAATAAACAGTTTAGTTAGATCGAAACCACAAAATACGCAACTTATACCAGTTAGAAAGTCAGAATTTTAGAAAGTAAGAAAGTCAGACAGTCAGAAAGTCAGAAGTTGGAAAGTCAGAAATTTATGGCCCACTTGATGTTCAGCATTTTCCGTGCTTTTAGTTTCGTCTTTGCCGTAAGGCTTCAAGATACGGCCAACGTAACATGAGTGATAACGAAAGGCGGCAATACAATTGTCAATCAAATTGCGGCGACATTCGGCAGAAACCTAATGCGAGGGAACGTATTTTGACGAAATTAAAGAAGTCAATGGGATGTCACATTAAAAATCCGTGAGATTGGCAATTGCCGTAAAATGTACATCACGCGCAAAGCCCACTATGGCCCCCCGAACATGGATGGTGGTCTATGCACGTAGTGGTATGCATATGCTAAGCGCGTGTTTACTGCGCAACCTCCGAGCTGCAGCAGTGAGGCGGTCAGATTCGTAAATTTCCTTCTTAAATGGAAATAATATTTTATTAGGCAGGTCTAGAATTGTGCAGCCAAGCATCATGTTACCAAAGAGTGAGTTTCGGTGCATTATCTTGAAACTCTGTTGATCCCCCAAAGCATTTTTTAGATCCTCCACTACCTTTGAGATATGTGACGTTGTTTTGTGTTGGCAATACATATTAACGGTAGTACAGTCAGTTGTTGCGAAGTCCAGGCATTGCTTGCCAACTCAGTACTTTAGACTTTCGTCCATCGTGGGTGGGCTGTCGAAGCTTTCGGTGAAATAACTCCCTAGACAGTGGAAAACGGCAAGAACAATCCTGATCCCGAAACCGGGCAAACCACCGGACATTAGCAACCTGCGTCCCATCTCGCTCACGTCCTGCGTGGGCAAGGTGCTGGAGCACGTGTTAGCCACGCGATGGCAAGAATACTTGGAGAAGGAAGGCCTCTATCCAGACACGATGATCGGCTTCAGGCACAGACTCAGCACACAAGACGCCATGTTGCAACTTAAACAAGAAATCATCGACAACAAGACACAAGACACCAAAGTAATTCTGGGGCTCGATTTACAAAGCGCATTCGACAAAATCAAACACTCAGCCATATTAGCCGAAGTATCAAGACTCAACATGGGGGTAACGAGCTACAATTACATCGAAGACTTCTTGACCAACCGCACGGTGGAACTGCACGCCGGGGACCTCAAGCTACCTGAACGCAAGCTCGGCAGCATGGGTACACCGCAGGGTTCGGTCATCTCGCCGTTGCTGTTCAACCTCGTCATGATCGGGGTAGCGAGGGCAGTGGCGGCGACCGGCGTCCGGCACACGATCTACGCCGACGACATTACCCTGTGGGTGGCCGGCGGCACCGCCGCCAGCATCGAGCAACAGCTGCAAGCGGCGGTTACCACCATCGAGCAGCACCTTGAAGGCACCGGCCTAGTGTGCTCGCCCGCCAAATCCGAGCTGTTCGTCTTCACACCGCTACGAGCGGGACGGAAACGCGCTCCGCCTCGAGAGTGCGATCACATCAAGATTGTGACTGCATCGGGGCAACGCATTCCCGAAGTTTCCAAAATCAGGGTCCTGGGGCTGCTTCTAAACAAGAGCGGCCGCAACGACGAGACCATCAACAAGCTTACCACCAAGGCAATGGCAGCCATCCGGCTCATACACCGAGTCTCGACGCGACGGGCTGGCATGCGTGAAGACAGCCTAGTGCGCCTCGTCCAGTCCTTTGTAATCAGTCACATCGCATACGTTGCGGCCTACCTCACCTGGCACGTCACCGACAGGACCAAGATCAACACGCTGATCCGACGGGCTTACAAGACGGCTCTGGGCTTAACGGAGACCACGAGTACGGCTCGGCTCCTGCAGCTCGGCGTCCATAACACCCTAGAGGAAATAGCCGAGGCGCAGCTCACCGCGCAAATGGAGCGCCTCTCTGCCACCAAGACGGGCCGCAGTATCCTGGCGTCCCTAGGTTACAACCCGCGAGCTCCCAGCCGGCAACCGTGCGAGATCAGCGAGGAGGCGCGGGCTCACATCCAACATCCACGTGGACCCCATCCCGAAGAACGTGCACCCCGAGTACAACCGAGAACGACGGCAGGCGCGGGCCAAGGCCCTCACCAAGCAACACGCTCAAGACCCGCACGCCCGGTACGTAGACGCTTCGGAATACGAACGAGAAGGCTTTGCGGCAGTGGTCGTTGCGGCGGCTACCGGGACCAAGACAACGGCAGCGAGCGTGCGGTGCACAGACGCCACAGACGCCGAGGAGATAGCCATCGCTCTGGCGATCTCCGAGGTCGAGTGTCGCACCGTGCTCAGCGACTCGAGGAACGCCGTGCGCAACTTTGCCAAAGGGCGAGTGTGCGCGCCGGCGGCCGCCATCATCGGCAAGCTCAAGCTCCAAGACCGCGGCAGCACCATCCGTATCAAGTGGTTCCCGGCTCACGCGGGCGAGTGTACATCCTCACCGAACCACAACGAGACGGCCCATTCGGCGGCGCGAGCGCTTACCCTCCGCTCCCCCGAGAGTGACCGTTCCGTGTGGTGGTTGGAAAACAAGGACCGAATGACCAGTTATAGCGAAGTTACCAAGTGTTATCGCCTAGCTCGACGGACAATGCCGCCTCCCCACCCGGCACTCAGTCGGGAGGAGGCCGTTATCTTAAGGCAGATACAGACCGGGTCACTCCCCGCCCCAGCAGTGCTACACGTGCTTCACCCAGAACTCTATCCGAGTGGTATGTGCAGTGTGTGTGCAGTGGGTTTGGCGGATCAATGGCATATCATGTGGGACTGCGCCAGGTTCCCAACTGAAGCTACCTCCAGGACATACCCGCCCGAACTTCAAAGGGCAGTGGAGTCTACAGACAAGGACACTCAACTATGGGTCGTCCAGCAGGCCCGGGGTGCGCTCGAAAAGCACAAGCCTCACGACCCGCCACAAACGGGCCGAACTGGGGTATTGCAGAGTAGGGCATAACCCCGGGTCGACGCTTGGCCAACGTCACGACGAGTTAAACCGTCGGTTGCCGGCACCAATAAAGTTACTCCTACCTACCTACCTACCTAAGAGCTTGGTGTGCTGAAGTAGACAGTAGTGTTTTTTCCCCAGAGAAACCAATGACCAAAGTGCCTGGCAGCTAAGAAAATCGGCGGCACCGCGTACAGGAAACGCAGATGTTGTTCGCCGTAAGGCAATCACGCTTCATAGAATATTTTAATTGAGAAGGAGCGACGTGCCGTTAAACTGGAAGGCAACGTACATTAGCAATGCTCGCCTCCACATTATTGATCAGACGGTGGAACCCCGAATAAAAGAACAATAGGAGCGGAAACTTCGGGCACACAACCCCTCATGGACGAGGAAGACACTATGCGTGTGGTCGTGCCCTCAAGGTACAGCGCTTTTGGCCACCCGGGTCTGAGCCCAGTCTTTGGGATGCGCATTGTCTTTCAGCCACCGCGCAACAATAGTGTCTCCCTTTGTTCAGCAAAAGGTAATTAATAAACGCCCTAGGGCGACGGGGGCGAGTTCATTAAATATCGCACCTCAGGATTACGGCCCTCTAGAGCACCAGATTTCTCTCCTTCTTCAATATTCTCCCACCACCCCAGTCGAGGTGGTGTAGACTCCGGCCCATACGTGTGTGTGTGTGTGGGGGGGGGGGGGTAAGGGGGGGGGGGGACGAGGCAGCACACGGGGCCGCTGAGAGCTCACCGTCCGTGCTGGTCCTGGCCTTGAGCCCTTCCACGGAGCCCTGTCAGCCCGCGACAGACTTGTTACCTTCCACGACATAACCTCGCACTACCGCCTCTCCCGCCGCCAACTACCCCCAGCCGCTCCGACCTTCTCCAATGAACAGGAACTCCTATGGCGTTCCTCTTGAACTACTTACTACCACAATGAACTGCAATGAACGACCAACTCGCCCAACAGTACACTTTGTTAAGACTCACCCAGACACACGCACTCCCCTGCCGATATCGACTTCACCTTATCTACCCTTCTTTGTATCCCACCCCTTTGTGCCCCGAGAGCGGGTCCCTCCATACCCAAGACCAATGGATGTGGCAGTGCCCCCAAAACCCATCCCCCCCTTTCACAGACGGAGATCACTGGGCGATGGCGTTGTGCAGCTCGGACCATGAGGTCCAGGCTAAGGTCAGCCAGCGAGCTGCAACCGCTTACCACCGCCGGTCACCCGCCACCCACACTATCCCCATGGGGCTCAAATAAAGTTCTCTCTCTCTCTCTCTCTCTCTCTCTCTCTCTCTCTCTCTCTCTCTCTCTCTCTCTCTCTCTCTCTCTCTCTCTCTCTCTCCAGGATATGAGACCTGGAAGCACCAAACGACACTGCAGCAGAAAAAGAAGCGAGGCGACTCAGGAGGTACTGAAAATAGAGGATCAAAAATTTATTCTCGCATGTGAATTGTATTTACTTGAAGGCCAACTGTCCTTTCAGCACTGTGGAGTTTCAGCAGGCCTTGAAATCGCCTCTCCATCCGGCGTGCCCTATTCTGTTCAACATGTGTTCCCCTTTTGCAGTAAGAATATAAGTCAATCACGGTTTTAACGAGGAAGCTTTTCTTGACTGGGAGTGTGAGGGGGTAGGCAACTTTAATGATTAATTTCATATCCTGGAAGAAAGGATGTCGGGTTTCTGGACACACAGGCGAGTTTATTTAAAACATAAAACGAGAGTCATGGGCGTTAACAAAGGAAGTGGCGACGGAACGCTTGTACGATACCAAGAAATTATACGAAAACACTAGGACTGTCAAACATAAACTACTACTCTGTCAAAAAGACAACGATTGGGGAACGCGAAACCTTTCAAAATGAAGTCCAACGACGAACCTTCCAACCCAGAAGCGAGCGGACCCTATTTATTTATGAGGATTAGTATGGTGGTAACAGGATTCCTACCTGATGTGTATGGCAAGGTGGTGCGATTTGAGTCCGCTCGCACCTGGGTTGGTTCGGTTGGTGTTGCACTTGATTTTGGAAAGTTTCGGGTTTCACCATCGTCGTGGCAAGACGCAGGGCTGCATTTTCAATCTAAATTTGCCCTTTCACGCACCACTCTCCGAAACCAAATCGTTCCGACCGTGCCGGAAAGACGGAATCACAGATGTAGGCTAAATTGCGCGAGAGACCCAGGTTTGATTCCGATCGCGGGAAGCGTTTTAATTGTTCTTCACTTCACCCACGATCATCATCATCGTCAGAAAAAGTTAGCTTTCCTGCAGTACAGTTTGGTTGGGCGATAATAAAGCTTCGCTTTATTACGAAGAAAGCGAGAGGGTCGTACAGCGTGGACAGTGATGGGTCCGCTGGTGACATTCATCGCAGTGCAGCCATGACGTCCCTTGGGCGCAGCCGCCGACTACGCGTGCACGAAGCTCTCCCCAGAGGGAGCAGTGGAGAAGCGGGACACGGGTTGGGATGGAAGCGGGGCACCGGTGAACTCGAATCGTGGCTCTAGCACCCGCGCAAGCCCCGGGAAATATATCTGGCCTGGTTCCGAGTCTCGAGCCTCGAGTCGGCCCGCGAAGGCCACCAACTCCGGCCCATCAGAACGGTAGCTCGCCTTGAGGACTCGTCTTGCCTTGGCGCCGGCGTCAGGATAGGGCGCCGAGAAGCTCTGGAGCGCCTTCCAGTAAGGACCCTTCGTACCGCGGTCCATTCTGTCACGTTTCCTGCAGATGGTTCTTGCGAAACTCCAGCACAACGGCTGTACCATCACAAGGCCATAGAAAGCCTGCACCCGCTTGGCGCCCAATAGGCGGTAATGCCGCAATAGGCGGTATTCATTGAAAAGTTCAGCTGTGAAATTCTTCGCTTGGCAACACTGGAAACAGCCACGGACATGGCCGAAACGCCAGGGGCATAAGGCTTGGGCCACAGCGCCCGCACGCCGAAGAAAAAAAAAACACCGGCGTGCGTCGTCTGCTCCGTTTCAACCCGATTCTCAACGGTGTTGTCAACAGAGATGTTATTAATCGCACTCACATTGGAGTTGAGGCATTGCTTTGTGTTCGGTGGTGTAGAGCTTAGACTTTACAACCCATATCATGTCCTTAGCACGGACAAGTACCGCACTCCCGCGGAGCCCGACGTAACCAGTGACGGCGCACTCACATGGTTGCCTGCATACGTGCCTCGCCAGTGAATACAAGCTATAGCCGCCTCCGGGAAGCACGTGAACTCGCCCACCGGAACTGATGCCGACGACACCACCTGTCACAGCACCACTAGGCACGCGCTCGATTCCCATTGGCTGCGACACGTTCCGTAGCGCGTGCTTCAGAATTAACGCAAAAAAGCGTGCGCATCGCAAAACATTTGCAGTAATTGGGAAAATTGTCTTCTAATGCCTAACATTCTTTTGCGGCTTGTCTTCCTTGTGAATTCTTTTTAGGCAGGTTGGCTATGACTAACCAACGTTGGGGTATTCTATTGTTTTATAATGCTGATTTGTACCACTTAAGCGAGATAACAACTCCAACAGATAACAAAAGTTACCAACTCCAAGCGGACCGTATTATGGCAAATTTTTCAAAGCCTTCACAAAGCTTGAAGGCACGTTAGTGTACATACAGGTGTGGATTCTATACGCTTTCAAACGCGCCCACGCACATAAAGGTAGCCGTTAAGAGCCGCTCTAATACCCGCCTGCCTTCTTTATTCATTTGTTAAGAAAGGCCCATTAGCCGTTGGTCCGGCGATGCTGCAATTCATAATATGCGCCGAGAAGAGCCCATGACGTCTGCGATGTGGGACGACGCCCGTGGCAGTGTAGGCATGGAGCCGTGCGCCGAGTCCCACTCATCCCGCCTTTCGCGAATTCAAAGCGGGGGATGGTCCCGCAATAATTCCACCGCATTATTATCCCGAGAACGGAAGGTGTACAGCAAGGGTTAGACAGGAGACGCCTTCCCGTGAATGTCCAATGCTGACCCTGCACCGGCCGCTGACCGGTATCGACGACAGTCGCGTACGGCTGCGAGAGGAGCGCGGGAGCCGCATTGTTAGTAATTATTCCACCAGTTTCGACGATCCCTGGTGGGCGGCACCCCACCGCAGCCGCCATATGCGTCTAAGTTTTGAGTGTCGGAACCGCCCACGCCACTTCCAAAAAAGCCGGTTAAGGCGGCTAAACTATGTGATCTCCGATAAAAGCATAAAATAATATAACCTCCAGTAAAGAGTGAAATATTCGGGGTTGACTGTTCCCTCGACGTAGCGTGCGATATGATTGCAGAGCTGAGGAAATTTTAAATATTTGGAACCTCTCCTTTGTGAGGAATGGCGGGAAGTATAGAGTGGGAATGTCCGGGATTTGAAAGATGAAACGGTTATGGCCCGCGTGCAAGACAGCTAGGCGTCGGCCTGCGCCTGCGGCATTCTCCGCTGTGGTGACTGCGTATGAAGCGGTTTTTGGGATAAGACCGTAACGAAGAGCAGGAGGAAAAAATGAAGGAAGTTCATACTATATAACGCGTAAGGCGCGAATGTAGCAAAGCTGTGCGCAACCTTCACGACCATCACGAAGGCGTTGTTCCACGAATGCAGCCGATTTGCTCCTTTTTCGGTGTCGCAACGACCTTTTCTCAATAGTTGTGGCTGTAAATGGGAGCTTCTTTCCTTTTACTTGAAAGTGTTAATCATTGCACGTCACATTGGAGGGGCGTACGCTATGACGTGTCTTTCTCCTTCCGACCAAGCGTTGCCTCAGTTACGGCGAATGCGGTAGTCTTTCTCGTTACGAGCAAGTGTTGGCACCAGTATATAGCACCGCTGTTTTTTTTTTTTTTTGTCAATCTTGAATAACATCCCTAAGTGGGTATGCTTGGGTTGAAAAACAAGCAGCGGGGACGCTGAGAGGTCACCGGGAGGCACGCGTCCATGAGCTCTCTGCATTTTCTTGTTTTGTTAACTGCCAGGCGGTTGCCGCAATCTTGGCCAATCTCTCTGAAAGGTATGCTTGGCTCGACCAACGTGCGCAGAGGACCCTGGGCCGTCGTCGCGAGGCGCGCACAAACAAGCGCTAGGCAGTTTTTAAGTGTGAATGCACTTTATAAGCGACCCTGAATTCCGTTGACCGCCGTCCGTCCACATAGCAACAGCTGCGGGTGCGCGCGCTCCTCGTCTTCCTTGGCAACGGGGGGAGATGGGCGCGCGCTGCCTGGCCGCTGACATGGCACATACCCACGTGGGGGATTGGCCAGGAATCGGGCGTGAGAAGGGCTAATGCACCCGCTTAAAGGAGTACTGACACGAAATTTCAAAGCTGAGATCCGCTCTAGCAATCAAGTACAACGACAACACAAATAGGTGTCTGTGAATAAATGCATCTTTCTTTCTTTGTAGTTGTGTGTGTGTGTGTTATCTCTCTTTCGCGAGCATTACCGAACCGCGCAAATTCAACTCCTGCATTCGCACTTTCACATTCTTCCCCTCGGGGAAATGCGGGGACTTTTTTGGCTTTGTTAACGGCCGGGCGGCCGCCGCGAGGCGCGTGATCACGTGCGCACGCTCGGAAATTTCTTGGTACTGAGAGGCGGCGTTTCGCAAGAAGACCTTCATTCGGTTGCCGAGCTCAGACCTTCGTCAGTAGTCGGAGAGAGGAGATGATAATGATCATATAGAGATACAATAGCGATGGGTGCACGGATATGACTAACAGCGGGAAACACACCCCTTGGTGTTCACAGTGCAAGGGATGATGGGGATGTTGCGTACGGGCATAATGTATGGCAATAACGTCCCTATGCTCACAGTATTTTTAACTTCGGACACGAAAAATTATGATTTTCTAAACAGCTTCGCTGTTAATAAACGTCTTTGTAAAGAAGTCAGCCCTGGGGAAGAGTCCTCATTCCAGGACCCCTTGATAGAGAGAGAGAGAGAATAACCTTTATTTCGTTCCAGCATGCGGGATTCCCACCGGCCGCGCAGGGCGCGGGGTTCACCCTATCTAGCAACCACCTTTACCTCGGTGGCACCCGGGCCTAGACCTCGGGGCTAGGTTGCCGGCCTCCTACTGCTACTCGGAGTGTCCCCCTTTCGCTTTTGGAGGGCCAGCGCAGCCTCGAGCTGCCGGACGGCCCGTAATTGTTCTTCGGGATGCCCCGACCCCACACAGTGTCTCACAGGCGGCGGCAGCACGCTGTCCGTCGCCCCCCTTTTGCCACACCCCCACAGCACATGGGCCAGCGTGGCCCTGTCCAGGTTGCACAGGCTACACGTGTCGTTTTCATAGAGTTCCGGACACATGTGTTTTGCCAACGCGGGGGTGAGAACGTTTTCAGTTTGTAGCTGCCTGAGTAGTACCCCCTCCCGCCGAGTGAGATCTCGGTGTGGTGGGGGGAATACCCGGCGGCGTTCGCGATACCATTCGAGGATTTCCCTGTAGCTGGTGAGTTGCTGGTTTTCGTCTTCCAGGCTCGTAGTCGTCTCCCTTGCAACACCGGCGGCATAGTTCGCCACTTCCCGGCACTTTGCGAGATCACGGGCCGCGGCGTTTGCCACCTCGTTGCAGTTCACTGTATGTTCGTACACGTCCCATCCCGCATGGGCTGGGAACCATTTCAGTGTCACAGATGATGCTGGCACTGAGTCCCTTAATAAACTCGCAGCCGCCCCGCACACGGCTCCGCGCCCGAAATTTCGTATCGCGTTCTTACTGTCACTCAGTATCGTCCTGACTCCCCCGGTTTTCAGGGCCAGAGCTATCGCGACCTCTTCGCCCTGGCCCGCACCAACGGCGCGGACACTGCACGCGTTGATCACCGTCTTTCTTGTCGCCGAAACCACCACTGCGACGAACGCCTTCTCCCCCGGGGTCCTGGCGGTGTCCACGAAGACCGTCCCGTCCTCGCTTCCGTGCAGTTTGAGCAGCGCCCTGGCTCTCGCTGCTCTTCTGGGTTCATCGTTCGTCGGGTCCATGTTACGGGGTAACGGGTACACGATCAGCTTTCTCAATGTTTGCTCGTCTATTGGTGTCGTGGTGTAGTCGCCATCCCTCGGGGACTTTAGGCCGACTCGCTCTAATATTCTTCTCCCAGCAGCCGTGTCTCCTAGGCGCGTTAGCTGGGCTGTGCGTTGGGCCTCGCTGATCTCCGAGAGCGTATTATGAACTCCCAGAGATAGCAAGGCCGACGTCTTCGTGCCATTGAGGAGGCCCAGGGCTCCGGTGTATGCCTTCCGGATGGCCGCATCGATGCGCGCCTCTTCTCTGGCAGTCCACTTGTGGAAGGCGCCTACGTACGCCGCGTGGCTGATGGCGAAAGCCTGCAGCAGTCGTACGAGGCTAGCCTCTCTGGCGCCACGAGCTCTAGTCGCAATTCTTCTTATTAGCCTCGTGGCGATGCCAATCTTTGTTACCACTTGGTTGGCTGCCGTGCCGTTGGTGCGGTGGGCGTCAATGTGCATCCCCAACACCCGGATCTTGTCCACGTGAGGGATGGGCATGCCGTCCCCGGTGCTGATTGTAATGTTTCGTTCCGCTTCTGCAGCGGCTTTTTTTCGTTGTCTTCCCGGTGGGGGGATGATCATAAGTTGGGATTTCTGCGGAGCGCATTTCAGTCCGGTGCCCTCCAGTGTCTTCTCGATAGTATTTACAGCTTGCTGCAGGCCGGCTTCTATATCGCCGTCGCTGCCGCCCGTGGCCCATATTGTAATATCGTCTGCGTATATGCAGTGACGGATTTTCGGGCCGAGCTTGTCTAACTCTCGGGCGACGTCTATCATTATTAAGTTAAAGAGTAGAGGGGAAATCACGGACCCCTGTTGGGTGCCCACACTGCCTCCCTCTCTTTTCTCCCATCTCTCTCCCTCCACCTCCAAGCAGGCCGTGCGGCCCGTGAGGAAGGATCGCACGTAGTTATATGATCTTTCGCCCATGCCGAGCGCCACCATGCTAGAGAGGATGGCTGAGTGTGGACCCCTTGATACCGTCCAGCTTCTTGGGCTCTCCTTCATTGGTCGTCAGGGTCCGAGCTGGACAGTTCTTTCTCCTAGTACTCAGAGGAGGGGAATGGCAAGGCGCGTAACTTCCGGTTCTTCTCATGGCACGACATGACATGGTACAGGGAGACCGCAGCATCGTAGGTGCGCCATTGCGAGGAGTGGAGGGTGGAGCCAGAATCTGGGCTCTAGTGGGGTGGCAAGGAAGGAAGAAAACTTTATTAAGAAAGGATGGCCCGAAGCCGCAGGGCAAGGGGGAGGGCAGGAAGGACGCTAGTAATGTCCAGCCATCGACGCCGCACAGACAAAGCTCCAGAGTGCTAACAAGGTGTCCTTGGCACGCCAAGAGGGCCAAATCCACTCTTCGTAGGAGTGAACCCACGCCGGGCGGTGTTGGACGCGAAGCACGGCAAGGCCCTGGCAAGACCAGACGAGGTGCGGAAGGTCAGGCTTCGTTGTGCCATGGCATGCGTAGCAGAGCACATTGGGGTCCAAGAGAGAAGGAGAGGAACTGGGAGCTGATCCGGTCTGTGGAGCTCCTGCGAGGTCTACAGAATGGGAGTTTCCCGCCGATGCTGACGTCGGAGAACCTGCCGGCGGTATGTGGTTGCCATGTTGGGATTCATTGCCCGAAGGGTCAAAGTGAGTGTGCCATCCTCGCCACTGTGCGACGATGTCAGCGGTTATGGCGAGGCCAGAACGGGCCCGGTTGAGAATAACCTGGGCGCCGCGAGATAAGCCAGGAGGCAGAGGATGCTGGTTCTGGGGTACTGATGACTGGAGGTGAAGGCGCCGGGCATGTCGGCGACGCTGGCGCTCCTCGTCAGGATCGAAGTGGGCTCCGCCGGCTATGGTCTACCCGGGCTGACGGCGGTACGACGAAGATGCCTCGCTCGCCAGCCTGTGGACGCTTTCATTACCGGGATGCCCCCCATGGCCAGGGATCCAGCGTACTGTTACGGGCGTGTGGAAGGTGTTGTGCAGAGAGCTGCATGATCGTTTAATGCAGTGTGCTGCAGAGTGTTTCCGTGGAATTCCTATAAGGGAACGTAAGGCCTCGGCACAGTCCGTGAAAATGTGCACGCGGTGGTACGCACACTGATTGCATGCCTGCAGAACGGAACGTGCTAGGCGTAGGCCTTGTTCAATAGCGCGCAGCTCAAGGGTGGTGGTGTCCGGAATGGAGTCGACGATGTAGGCCGTAACGCTGCGTTCATTGCTGTCTGCCGCTACAGCTGCAAGTGCCACAGCAGCCGTGCGAGGTTGCCAGGAGGCGTCCACGTACACACGTAATGTCCGCGGATCCGCAGCGTCGGTGGCTGCGGTGGTCTGCACCAGTGTGGCACGTTGCGCCGCATAAGTAGCCCGAGCAGTTTTCCGCGGTGCTGGTCGCCGTTATGTGATCAGCACATCCTCCCATGGGCGAACGTGTGGAGGGATGGGCGGCTCATCTAGTAGTCGCTCTCCGTCGTGACGTAGCAGGCGGCGTCCTGCAGTGTTAAGTGGCGACGGTCGTTGGTGCCTACTATGCGCGGTGAGGTAGTATCCCCAAGCGTGGGCAAACCAGCATAACGGTACAGCTCTTCGACGCGAGTGTGACGGGGCAGGCCAGTAATAGCCCGCAGCGCCTCCCGATACAAGACTTCTAGCTGGTGAGTTGGTACTTCGTGAGATCGTAACACATGCCGCAGTAGACCACTCTAGATACCAGCACTGCCTGTACTAAGCGTCGAGCGATATCTTGCGAAGCATCACCGAAAGTGCCAGAGATGCGACGTATTATGTGTAGGAGACGTCGCCACAATGGTTTGAGCTGTCTCAGCAACTCTTGGCTCCCCCGTTTTCATGAAACGGAACACCAGTATGCGGATCCAACCATCTGGAGCTGGCTGGATGGGTTGCCCTGCGATAGTTAAACGAATGCACTCACGATTAGTGGCTTTGCCGCGCACAGCTAAGTAATATGTTTTTGTTGCTGACACCTCCATGCCAGTGGGTATGAGAAGGGCCGCGAATGTGTCCAAAGAATGTTGCAGGCTCTGTACGGCGGCATCAGTCGTAGGATGATCGTTGGCCTCCGTTCAGATGGTCACATCGTCAGCGTAAGCCGTGACATGAACCCCTGTGAAGGCAGCAACACCCTTGACTAGCTTTCATCGTAAGTAGCGCTACATACGGGACACAGAAGAGAAGACACACACGACGGCGCTAACTCGCCGCCGTCGTGTTAGCGCCGTCGAGTTAGCGCCGTCGTGTGTGTCTTCTCTTCTGTGTCCCGTATGTAGCGCTACTTACGATGAATCAAAACCAACTGGCCCAACTGTCAATTTTATTGACTAGCTTTGCCATTACGATATTCAATAATATCGGGGACATTATGGCGCCTTGTGGTACCCCGCACGTGTTCTTGAAATTGTGGGTATTCACACGTCCCGAGCGTATTTCAAACGTCCTGTCGGCCAGGAAGGCTCGCACGAAATTCCTCATCCTTTTACCCTGGTAAGCTTCGCAGAGGGCTTGTAGTACTGCGTGGTACTACAAGTGGGGTGGCAAAAAGTGTTACTTTGGATGCCTCGGAGATGGCGTTTTTCTTCTTTAGAGACGTTTTTGTGTGCAGGGGGATACAATGTTCACTCCAGACGCGGACTGTGCTTCAGTCCCTCATCCCACTGCACCAGTTCGTTAGGTGAGGGAAAGGTCGGACACCATCATCCGTTCTGAGGATGGACATCACGATCCTGCTCCCCATGCCGCTGCACCCGACATGCCTAAGCGCCGTAGGAAGGTGCACCATGACACCGCTTGTCGCGAAGGGCGGCAACCTAAAATACTGCTCTGCTACCTGCTTATCCGCCCCCTACAGCTATAGTCAGTGTAGCCAGTACAGGCTAGCAATCGTATACAGTGGCTGCGTTAAAAGTACGCTCGGTATGGCGACACTAATCTAAATGATGCTCCTGAGCTGCGTTAGTGTAGCCCGTGCAATTAAGTAGCTGGTCCTACTCTCAACAGGAGCGGGTCGGGCTCACTCTACTCGTTCCACTGCTCCCAAACGTTGTTCGATGATGAACACGCTTCATCATAATGTATGCACACTAGAAATTTTTCTTCTAATCCAAACACACTGTGATCGAAGCTGTGATTAACCCACTGTGGAATGACACTCCCGGCGTGGTCAATGCGAATACCCGACTGGCCGGTAATTGGATATTTTAAAATTATCTACTCATCTCAGCTCACGAAATGTACCGGTGGAGCATAAACATGCACCACTTCATAAACTTAAAAGAACTTGTTTTTTTTTTCTTTTTTTTTCTTTTTCAAAAGGAGGGCATGTGCGAATAAACCAGAAAGTGATGAACAAAACAGACATTCTCTTGATCTCTGGCTTTCTAGTTTACGGCATCGCGTGACGTTTTCGCTGGAGCATAGGATCTACTATAATGGTTTAGCGCAAGCTTTCAAGCGACACCGAAGTAAGCGAACACTCAGTATGTTCACATCCTGTACGTTGACAATCTCCTCACAAGCAACTTCACTCTTATGTAAAAACGACTGCAATGCTTTGATACCCTACAAGAGAAACCAGACATGACGTACGCAAAATCGTCCAACCATAATTCTCTCCGTGGCTGTGCATCTCCCTCGCATCATTCATGCATTTCACCTTGTAAAAAAATGTAACCGTTGTTGTGTTACGCTTTGGAACATGCAGAATTATTTGTGTATTGCGAATATATTGTCAGGTGTGTAACCGCGACACCTCCTGGCCAGAGGTACGAATGGACTATGACGACGCTGTGCATACCCCTCCCCCCCTCCTCGTGTGGGTATGTGACATATAAAGCGAGGGAGCAGACGGCGACTGAGAAAAAGCGTTTTGGGAAGTGGCTCGTGTTCTTTGTTGTTGTTCGCCATATTGCCCACCACCGCTCGATGCTCGCTCGGTCTCACCTCACCAATTAGGCACATCGCCCCGTAAGTACTTCGCTCTCCACGTGAAGCCAGCCAGAATCCTTGTCTTTCAGGATCCAAAAATATCTTCGCGAATGTCTGATTTTATGGCCACCCCCGATTTTGTTTAGTTCAAGCCCATCGTGAAGTACGGAGCGTCGAAATTCGTAACGAATGAAGACCATGCGACGATATCATACACTGCTACAGGACTGAGGGAACACAAATTCTACGTTTTGTGTCTGGCACGGCTTCTACCAAAATCCATTGAAACGTTACAGGCGGAGTGAACACCTACCTTCGGCCTTCCTTTCTTTATCGCCATCTCCACACGTAGCAAACGGTTTGTCGGCTTGCCTTAGAGAGGACGTGAACGAAGGCGCAAATTGCCTCATTCGTCTTAATCAAGCCGAGCCTGCAGCGTGTTCGCGTACCCTCTTTATACGAGCCGCCAGCCTTGCGAAGAGCCACGGAGCGAAGGGCGACAACGACAACGAGCTCTGGTATTAGCATGGCGGCACGCTTGATGGCTGTTCCCGCCTCGTAGTAAAAACGAGCGCAAAAGACAAGATACACAAGAAAGTCGCACTGGACGAGCGATGTCCTTTTTTGTGTATCTTGTCTCTCGCGCTGTTATTATACCATGAACCCGTTCCGACTTGCCCAACTAGCCACCTTACTGTTATTCCCTCCTCTTTTGTCAACCTAATTACCTGGCGCACATAGCGTGGGGCTTCGCCGGTTTCGTTTGCGACTGCTTTTCTGCCAGGTATTCTTGTACTTTCTCCGCTGGTGTGAGACGGAAGGTGTAACGTGCGCTTAAACACTCGTTGCCATGCGGAAGCCTGCCTTAACGATTCATTAGCAAAGCGCGAGTACGCCTCGGAACTGCGTGAAAAATATGCGCTTCCTAGACTGCGTAAAGGAGTACTTTCGTGTGCGCACAACACACGTCCTTTCCGGCGTGGGCGTTCATGGCACCGCAGAGCGAAATATTCAAGAACTAAAGGGAGATGAGGTAAGCTCTTCCGATAATCTCCATGGGTTCCGCTGCTTGTGATCTACTGAATGCGCAACGCTCGACCGCGCTAATGTAGCGATTGCACGGGTGTTCTAGCGACCACTTAAAGGAGCTGTGAACACCCTCTGAAGCTTCAGTTCTTTGTTGCATGTCCTTTGCGCTCTCGCAACATTTCCCGCAATCAAATGCGTCATTTATGGCTTTATTTCGCCACTCTAGCCACCATGCTGGATTTATATGGGTCAAGTTTTTTTAATCTTTTAAACAATGAAAGCGTATGATAACAGATCCTTAGTAACTTATAAGATAATAGCGAGGAAACCACCCGGCATCACAATCCTCGAGCAACCATACAATGCTGCGGCGAACTGAACTGTAACGGGCGCATTCGAACGTTGCACACACGGCAAATCAGCTGCCAGTAGAATCCACGGGAGAGTTCTTGAATACCTCGCTGTGCGGTGCTTGGGCAGCGAAGCTGATTCATTTAATCCGATGCTTATTCAAGGATTATCCGTTTAGAAAGTCCTAACAAAAAGAAAAAAAAAACACGAGTTTGGAACACCTGCGAACCAGTCGTAGTTAGAGAGACACGGTATGTGCTTACATTGTTCAATGTCATGAAACCAACTGTGTTTTTGCCGCCACGTAATTGCACACACAACTTCCACTCCTTTTCCTGGGTATTTTACTTCTTTATAAGAGCGAAGCAGCGTGCGGCAGAATCCAACGCCTCTGCCAACTATATTGCCAAAAATGCCGCGTATCTGCTCCTTTTGTTGCAAATGTCGACGAAAGACCATAGTCGGCTGGCGCCACCGCCATTTAAATACCTCCCTTCTCTTTCTTGCTCACCTCTAATGCTGTTCCTCTCCCGACCCATTCTTTTCAAGACAACACGCTAGAGGTTTGCTGAAGTAAACTTAAATAGAGGTTTGCTGAAGTAAACTTAAATTTACCGCGTTCCACTGCTCCAAGTTGGGTGCCTCGATGCCAGCGCTGCCATACGGCAGCTACGCGTGTGAATTAAGGCACCCTACTAAAACGTTTGTAGCACCACGTTGCCCTACTCCACGAGCGTTCCAAGCGGAACGTGAATCTTATCTAGTGGAAGCTTTCGTTGCTATTTCCGTTTGATTTCTTAAATGCCGCCAGGAGCTATAGTAGCGCGGACAACTGCAGGCAACGGTTTTCTGCCGTTGATGTAGTATTTCATTTGCTATTGCAAAAACAAGTATCCATGAATTTTTGTATAAAGGAACACTACAAATATCTCCTGTGTATTGATTTTCGGCATTACATTTCCGTAATTTGTTGCTCTTGTTGAACAATGTTGACAAGTATGAACATTGACACCGGACTTAGACGTTTAAATTTGGCTCTGAATATATAAGACTATTGCGCAGCATCTTTTTCAGGCTGACCAGGTAGCTGAATCGAGTACAAACAGACAGACATACAAACAGACCAAAATTCCTGCGTTTAAGTAGCCCAAGAAAGGCTATCGTCTCTAAAAATATACTCAAGAAACAGTACGTGCTAGTGCATGCAACGCGGTCCCGCAATAAGCATTTCAATGAATACGACTTTCCGTTCGACGCTCATGCTGTGTGATTGCTCGTGGCTGTTTTGTTGCCCCTGCTTGCTTGCTTGCTAGGTGGGGGGTGATATGATATTAGCGTATAAAAAATAAATAAAGGAACTCACATTAAGGCGTACGACTTGAAGGTACGGAAGCTGTACGCAACCTTCACGACCATCACGACGGTTTAACTCCACGATTGCAGACGATTTGCTTCATCTTCGCTGCCGCAACGACCTTTACTCCATCATTGTTGCTATAAGTGTGAGCTTCCTTCATTTTTTAGAAGTGGTAGTCGTTGGACATCACTGAGAGGCGTACGCTATGACGTGCCTTTCTCGTTCCGTGCAAGTGTTGTCACGATTAAGGTGAACTCTGAGAATAAACGTTTAATGAAGCAGTCAATGTTGTTGGGTCAACTGACAGGTGGGGGACCTCCTTAGTCCAGGAAGCCCTGGGGCTTGGCGGCCTGTCTCACCCGGTCTACCACATGTTGTTGGTGATCCGAGTTGGAGCTGGTCAACCGGCTTTCCTATTGCTTAAATGAGGGATTTGGATTTGGGACAAGGGATGGTGTGTGCCGGCTCCCCCATACCATGTGGTCTCTTAGAGAGTAATGGCTCTATGCAGAATTTACGTGTGTATGTGTACAATCTCGTATGCGTTGAGTGTAGTAATGCATCATGTGTAAATGTGTTGGAGGTGCCTGTAGATGACCATGTCTTCGCGAGACATGTTGAAATGTGGAAGCGGAAAGGTTCTTCATCCCAAGCGGTCACTGTACCTGCTGGCTGGGGATTATTTCTCGTGTTGGGCTCATGGAAGAATTGTCTGACATCCCAGAAGGAGTCGTCCGGTGTGTATGAGCTCGGCCTGTGCTATGAGCGGCCTCATTCCTTTCCAGTAATGAATGCGCTGTTTTTTTTTCTGGCTGTGCCTAGAGTGCCGTCCGACGGTTTTATAAGCACTCCGCTATATCGACGTCCACCGGCGTTTTACGACAAAATTGCCGCGTTTGGCAGTACATCGCTCTAGATAAAATAAAGCTAGGCAACCTAACCTAAACATAACATAAGCTGACCTAACGCACACAAAGAACTCATTTAAAACACCAAAACTAACCTAAGACACAAAAATTACACTTCAAATAAATAATGAAAAAAAAAAAAACGAGGCAAGAGCCGGTGTCGACCACCGACTCGGGGATCAATAAGCTAAGACGGATCCTCTACACTACAACGACAGACTCTTTGGGCGGTGCTAGCCTAGCGTTAAATATTCGAATGTCGTCGGACGGCACTCTAACCATGCCTGCAACGATCAGCTAGAGTGCCGTTGGACGGCACTCTAGACACTGCGGTGATTTTATTTACTCTTTCAACGCCGGCCATTTTCGTGAACGGGAATCAACTACAGCGATGGTTTTTAAGAAAATAAGGGTAGTTCAAACTGCTCTTTTTATTAAAAGCTGGCTCTACGTTCTTTTAAAACTTTGTGTGCTAAAGCAACCCACGTATATTTGACAAAAAAGAAATATCTACGTAAATTTCCTGAAACAAAGGGCTCACTTAATAAGCAGGTTTTGAAGACAAATGAACACAGGGAGGGTTACTCGCGCGATTCCTTCTACGTTGGCCGTCGTTGTTTAGGCACCCTTTGTTTCAAGCGTCGCGTTCGCCCTTTTCCCCTAGGAACACTATGCCAAATGCGGCAGATACAAAGCAAAAGTACGCGCGTAAGGTTTGCTTCGTGCTCGCCCATTCAGATGGAACGTTAGTCGCCGCAGAGATAACAAACGCATGCAGCATGTGCTCTAGGCAGTCTGCGCTGATATCGCGTTATATAAGCGCACAAATAAAGGAAAGGAAACCGAAAAAAACTCCAGAGAACAAGAGTAAGAAATGAGACGAACGAACATAACCTGGAAGGTGTGTACAGGGCGTGACTTTCCAAGTTCTCTCGAGGGCAGTTATAAACTCTGGCTGTAGGTATGCAACATCAAGGGGGTTTAAAAATCAGGAAAAAGGCGAGGGGGACGTCACGGGAGCACGACAGGGGATAGTGTCGGCGGCAGTCGTGGAAGCAATGCGTCCTCGAGATTTACGACTTCCGACGGCAACTGCTGGCAGTCCATGCCGGATAGAATGGCCAGTTTGCTGCGGGGAGGGGAAGGGGAGAGATTTTGCTCACTTCTGGCTTAAGACGTCATGGGAATCGAGCGTCACGTCGGAAAAAAGCTGGGGCCCGTTAAGGTGGTGTCGGTGGGCAATTCTAACTGTTCCGCTGCACGTATGCCGAGTTATGAACGGCTGCGTATACCGCTCATACCTGTCTCCTCACCGGAGAATCGTTTGGTGCGGCATGGTATGCGTCTTCTCCTGCACACCTAGCTGAACACTCGGTCGTGAATTTCAAGCGCGACAACACCGACGGGGAACTGAATTGTGTGCCGGCATTAATCATGAATAAAGCGCTATCCAACGCACGGTCCTAGAACGTCGCCTCCCACGGATTGTGAACAGGGGCTCCGTCAAGCGAGCTCATAAGAGGGTTTTTATCTGACGCACAAGGACGCGCTATTTATCACCGCTGTACCTGCTTTATGCTTCCTGTTTACTCGTGTGCTGGTTCAATGGGAAGGTCAACATCAATCCCGGAAGTTTTGATTCCCTTCATCTGCCCCCCCCTCGCCACCCATTCTAATAATGATGGTTGGGTTTTTATGGCGCCAGGCCGACTACGGGCAAAGAGCGCCAGAGAAAAGTTTATTTAATGAAGTGAAGTGGTTACCACAAAAAGGTAGGTAAAAAAAACGTGCCAACAGAACATAGTAAAATCAGTTAAAGATAATGGTGATGGCTGGTGTATAAGGCCAGATTTGATTATGCGTGATAGTAAATGAGGTTTAAAAACTTAACGTCTGACAAATACTCAAACACACGTTTCACAGAAACACTGGCATCGTCACCTAGAAACAGCGATGGATGTAGTGGGATATGTTGTCTGTAGAGTTCTCTGAAGTGTTTGTGTCGTGTTGTGTGAAGTGCCTTGCATGTGATTAGTATGTGCACTACGGATAGGGCCTCTCCGCACCTTCTGCACAGAGGTCTTGGAGATGCAGTGAGAAGGTGCGAGTGCGTTGCATGTGTGTGCCCTATCCGTAATCTGGCCAAAGCGACTTCAGAGTATCTATTGCGTGTGTCGGTGGTGTATCGTACTAAGTGAGGTTTTATTACGTGTCACTTGTTGTCTGTTTGTTCACTCCAGTGTGTTTGCCATGTTTTGCGAAGTTGTTGTCTAATGTGTGGTTTCACATCGGTGTAGGGCAATGTGGTTATGTCTACTGTATCCAAGAGCGTAGCAGCAACAGCCATTCGGTCCGCCGCTTCATTCCCGGCTATACCACAGCGGCCGGGGACCCAGCAAAGAACCAGTTCAAATTTGCGTACATACACAGACATAATATCCTTGACGATCAGATTGACAACGTGGTTTTTCGAAGGCATTGTTGACGACAGTGCCCGTACAACACTGAGGGAATCTGTATAGATAATGGATTGTGGGATGTGGCTTTGAAGGATATGATTAAAAACCAGAAGTACACCGTAAGCCTCTGCCGTAAAGATACTTGTATTACTGTTAAGAGTTCTAGTGACAATAAGGCCGGGCCCATGCGCCGCGCAGGACACCGAGGTGGAAGTTTTAGAGGCGTCCGTATAAAATTCAGAACATTGGTACTTCTGCTGCAAATACAAGAAGTGCTGCAGAATTGCACATGTGGGAGCTCGGTTTTTATCTACATGTGTGAATGATGTGTTGCATGATACAGGGCGGAGATGCCATGGTGCTATAAAATCTGTTAGAGAGGTTTGGATTGTATCTAAAAAGGAGACAGCAAGCTCTGACGCTTCCTCTCTAACTCTAGAAAGAGCGCATATAACGATGGTCGATTTAAAAGGAATTCAATCATGGATATATCATGAAAAACTGATTTAAAAGGATGGTGTGGCATGGATGAAATTTTAAAAGCATAAAGGAGATCTGTGTATGCTCGCTGACGTTGTAGGTTCCATTTGTTGCACTCCACATAGAGGCTTTCGACCGGGCTAGTGCGGAAGGCGCCACACGCCAGGCGGAGCCCAAGATGGAGCACTGGGTCCAGCATTTTGAGGGATGTTTTACTTGTTGAACCATAAACAACGCTACCATAGTCCAATCGTGGATCTATCAAGCTGGTAAAAACACGTAAAAGAAGTTGTTTGTCAGCGCCAAAAGAAATGTGCGAGAGAACCTTCAGGATAGTCATTGTCTTTAAGCATTTATGTTTTAGTTGTTTTATATGTGGGATAAATGTAAGCTTTTCATCGAAGATTATGCCTAAAAACTTGTGTTCCTTTTTGACAGGAATCGAGACACCATTGAGTTGAATGTCTGGATCTGGCCGGATGCCACGCCTCTTGAAAAACAAAACACAAGTGCACTTCCCGGGATTAAATTTAAAACCATTGCTATCTGCCCAGCCAGCTAGCTTGTTGACACCAAGCTGGACCTGGCGCTCGCAGATAGACAAGTTACAGGATTTAAAGGAGAGTTGCACGTCGTCTACATAGATTGAACAGAAAATCGACGGTGGCAGCGCCTTCCTAATGGAATTCATTTTCACAATCAAAAGGGTGCAACTTAAAACTCCACCTTGTGGCACTCCATATTCCTGCACATGAACCCTAGAGAGTGCAGTTCCAACTCGCACACGAAAGGTTCTTTGAGACAAGTAGCTGGCAAGTGTGTTCATCATGTTACCCGACATGCCGAAAGACTTCAGGTTGCTTAGGATGCCATACCGCCACGCGGTATCGTACGCTTTTTCCAGATCAAAGAATACCGTCATACAATATTGTTTGTGGAGGAAAGCATCCTTTATATAGGACTCGAGCGCGACGAGTTGGTCGTTGGTGCACCGCCCTGCCCTGAAGCCTGCCTGGCAGCCCTCGAGAAGACCATTGTACTCAAGAAAGTACACGAGCCTCCTGTTCATCATCTTCTCGAGGAGCTTGCACAGGCAGCTTGTAAGGGCGATGGGCCGATAGCTAGCGGGCGAGGAAGGGTCCTTCCCTTCCTTCAGGAAAGCCTTGTACTATGGCCTCCCTCCAAGAGCGAGGAATGTGCCCCGAAAGCCATATGTTATTGAATAGATGTAGAAGTGTTTCAAGGGTGTCTGAGTGTAGATGCTGTATCACAGTGTATGTGTTTTTGCTTGCACCTGGAGCTGAAGGCTTACATGTTGTCAGGGCTGCCTTCAGCTCATGAATTGAAAAAGGAGAATTGTAAGAAGTGTGCGACTTGTTGCAATCACGCAGGGACTTCTTTTCCGCAGATGTTTTGTGTTTCATGAAAGTGTTAGTGTAGTGTGCCGAACTGGACACGTGTTCGAAGTGTTGTGCAAGTGTGTTAGCCTGGTCTTCCAGTGTGTCCTCTGTTGTACTAACCAGGGGCAGGCTGTGTGTCTGTTGTCCTTTTAGTTTTCGTATTCGTGTCCAGACTTTGTGTGTGTCTGTGTAAGAGTTTATAGATGTCAAGAAGGAGTGCCAACTCTCTCGTTTTTCCTCACGGCACACACGTTTTCCTAACCCCTTGGCCCGTTTAAACAAGAGGAGGTTTCCCGACGTGGGGTACCTACGGAGGATACCCCACGCCTTGTTCTGGGCCTCTCGCGCCCGCCTACAGTCCTCATTCCACCACGGCCTCCGCTGGTTGCCCCGCCACCCATTCTAACGGAGGAGCTATTAAAGGGTGTGCAATGTTCGTTGATGCCCGTCACGCTAGGCGAGGGTACCCTGTTGGACCGAAAGATGGCGCCACAAAGATAATAAACGTTTGGAAAACAGCGATTCCTGTTCACTTAGCTTTCTTTAGGGCCTAAAAAAAAAACGTTTTCCATGGTCGGAATCGAGCCTGGATCCATCACGTTAAGAAACCCACGTGTATCCGGTTACACCATTCGGACAGAGACATTAAAGTAAAGCTTTTCACAGTGGGGCGAGTGGCGCACCAGAAATGCACGGGAGAAAAGCCAACTCGTTGATGATGAATGTTTCAAAGGGTTAGAGAACGTGATAAATGTTCACTCATCTTTCTTTTAGGGCTTATACGAACGAGCCAAACAGTGCCCGCCAAGTGGTGTCGACGTAATTCAACAACCCTGGCCTGGAACAACCAACGACGAACCGAGAAAGCTGCATCTACTTGGTCGTTGCGAACTTTAGATTAAACGCAATCGGTCAACCTCTGGCTGTGCACTCCACCGATCACAAAGCGGACATCGGAAAGGGAAAGAGATAACCAGAGCTATCGAACAGATACGACAACGAAGTGTAATGTGCAACTGTGCCCAATTGCAGCGAAACTTGAGCGAAACTACTTAGGTTTTTTACACCATTTTTGGGCGAATAGAGTGTAAAGAATCTTGTCCCATGGCGCACACCTTTAAAATGTGTTTTGGCTAAAACAAGTGTGTAAGGATGAAACAAGGGTATACGTGTGAACACCCTAAAATAAGGGTATAAGGTTGCTTAAAACCCTAAATTAAGGGTGTGGGCAACGCAACCACGCGTGGCAATGTGGATCAGCTAAGCGCGCAGCATGACATACAGACACATTCAACACTCATTAGTCACATTTGGACAACAAATGAATTGAGCAAGAAAACCAACGGGATGCATGGGGAGAGCACGTATATACTCACAAATACACTGCAGCTCCTCTTGCTTTTTGTGCTAGCCGAGGAAAGTCATCTTATAGAGCCTGTGGGCTTGTAGAAAAATTAGATATTTGAGCGCTAATTTTGTAATTATGCATTTTAAGTTGAGCATTTACAAGTCAGTAGCGGATTTTCAAGAACATTTATACGTGAGGTGTTGTTATGGTAAATGAGTTATAGAATTTTATTAATTACCAATCACCTATTCCACACAATTTCAGCACCGACCAAAAAGGGTGTCCATTACTTCAACACCCTTTTCCCATATGGGTGGGAAGCTACAAATTAGGGTTTGGAAACTAAGAAAATGGGTGTGAAAGACCTACAACTAAGAAACATGGTGTAAAAGACTTCCAACCTTGGAGATATGTTATACCCGTTACACGGGTGGGCTTGGACATTTTCTAAAAGCGGGGGTTGTTTTGTACCTGATGATGTTTGAAACAATATGGATTGGCATAGTTTATTACCAGCGGGCTTTTTCAAGCTCGAGCTAGGGTCGGTGGCGTTAACAAAAAAATACCAAGAAAAGATTTGTTCCTGGCTTGTTTTTGTTACTCTAGAAAGTAATCGTTTCGTGAAAAATAGGGTATCCTTGACAAACAGGGTCACGTAAAACAACGTCGCTTACGCCAATGGGCCAGTGTCGTGTAAGACAACTACAAAGCGGTGGTCAGCTGTGCAGCTAAAACAAGCATAGTGTGCCCAGTACCATCAGCAGTGCGCATCGGTATTTCTATGCTTACGTGTATTTTCGCAACTTTTATTGTTTACCGAATCATTTTTTTACTACTCTAAAATGTATATGGATTACATTGAAGTGCAAGTAGCTCGCTCGGAAAGCTTATAAGCCCTGCCTAATTTGCGTTTGCTTTTGCCGGCCTCAGCTAATCCCACAGCTGGGCATATGACATCATAGGTTCTGTTGCGTGAAAATAAGCTAGTAGGTCGCATGCCCATTGCCTTTTTTTCCTAATTATATAGCTCATTTAAGCGAAGTGTGCGTTAAAAGTGGTGTCAGTATGATTCTAACGAGGCAATCTTTCGAATAAACCAAACGTGTTTTATCTGCATGGCCCCTTTAATTGAGCACGCTATCTACGCAATGTGGGAGGCGCAATGACCAATGATGTTCGCGGTCCGTGACGCCGTATTCGTCATCACGGTAGCACGAAAACGGGCTTCAACGCATTCGTCACAGCGGGCCATACCGGAGCCCCTCGGCGCATGCGCAAATAATACGGGATCACGAAATGGCGATCTGCTGCAGGATACAAAACTTCGAGCAAGCTGCACTACGCAGGATGCACTGCGTTCGTTGTGGTTAGCGGGGCTGACGTCGCCGGTTGGGAATGCTGAACGCCGCCTCTCACACTTGCCGCGTCACGAGTTGAGGAAAATAGGAATATTCGATGTAGCCGGAACTCTACTACGGCGACAAACGCCTGCCACGTCGGCCGCACCGAGACGTTGGTATACGGAGTGCTCCCCTCTCGCTGACGCGACTTCACTGTACCCCATGGAGGCATCTGTCAACGATAAATCTAACTTTCGAAGTGGCCTAGGCCTGTGCACCTGGATGCAGTGGGGCGCTCAACCCCACTGGAGTACTCGCCCTTTATACTTGAGGATGTGCTTATGGGTTCCAGTTATTTCTTGCCGCTAGTGCATGAGTAGCAGCCGAGCAGAGAGTCACACTATTTTTGTATTCGCCTGCCATGATTACCACAAGTGAAGCCAGCCCGTCTCTTAGCCACAACATCGTATATACTATAAATAGAACCTCACACTGTTATAAAGTATCGGAGACGGCTGGTCGCTCGTGAGCTGCAAAGCTGCACGGACATCACGGCCACAGGTCACATGACGAGGTTCTTACCTGTCAGGTCTGTGTGAACTTGTCTAGGCGAAAACTCGGGTCTGCTCGCGGGTCAGAGTTTCCCCTATGTCGGCCGACCCGCCTCCAAGAGGCTTACCCGGCTGAGTGGTGTAGAAATGGCTGCGGCGACTCCCCTCGTGGAAGCGGTACACGGCGCCGCTTCTTACCCTGCACGGCGCTGTAATTCCCCTTTGAGGCACGGCCACTCAGTTATCTTTACAAGCCAACTCATTTTTTCCCTTTTCAGGAGTTACACCACACTGATATAATTTATTCTATGGCAAGGACACCGGCCTACCCAATAAACCCTTTTTCGAGAGGGCAATTCGTTTTCTCCTGTGAACCCCCTGATACAGGAATCCTTCATTGCGACTTCGCTGCGACTTCATTGCGATTTCTTATGTCATGCCACTCTGAATTAACTTTTTTGTTCACCCCCGGCAATGCGGCAACGCGGCATGATGGCGGGGAGCCCCGCCAGGTGGACAAGGGTCAGGGGCCCCTCATAGGGATAAAGGCAGCGTTCCAGGCGCGAGACCAGCAACGCTTGTACCTATTAAAGAAACTGGCTGGTGCCCGGCGGTACGTGGATCCGAACCCGGTACCTCCCGCATACGAGGCCAGTGCTGTACCTCTTAGCCATCGCTGCGGTTTGAACTTCATCTCTCCATCGAAAAAACTATCCCGGAGTGCTGTGAGAGATACGTCAGTTCTGGTTGGATTACAGTGAGTTCTAATAATTTCCCTTTTGAGCGCTCCTTCTCCACTCCCAACATTTGCACATTGTCGAACCAAGAAAACGCGTGCATACACGAACCCCTGGGTCGTTAAACAAAAAAATCACGCGTCTCCACGAAGTGAATCATGACGAGTAGGCGAAGCACTGGGGATCATTCTTACCGTAAATCACCCGTGGCACTGCCCAATGGCTATTGTAAAGGAGTGACAACGCATGTGTACAGTATATCCAATTCCAATCCGATCCAATCCGATACAATTCAATGTAATCCAATCCAATCCATTTCAGTCCAATCCAATCCAATGCAATGCTCCTCGCGCATGCGCAACACTAATTACACGGACGCCAAGCCCCGGACAAAGCGAGGTCCTGAGGTGCTTCGCCCCTAAAAACACAACAGGACTGCAAGAATTCTTTCGGCAGGCATGCAGAAGGAAGGAAATAGAGGGAGGGAAGGAAAGAGGAGGTCGCCTGCAGGGCAGTCGTGCGTGCAGCCACTGACAGCAGCACAGGCTCAGAAAACCCGAGTCACAAAAAGACGTAAACCAATAAAATTTACAGTGAGGCGCAAAGGATACAGAGCTAAGAACAGCCTATCGCTCTAGCCGCCGAGAAGGCAAGGCTCTTCTACGACTCAGCAACAAGCGCGATCTCTCGCTAGAGCTCACACACGGCATGTGCGAGGCAGCAGATGCGGAGGAGAGCGCTCTCTCTGAGTCACGCCACACGAACGCAGCGCACGCTCCTAGATATGGGAAAAAGGAAGCTATTACCCTGCGTGCTGTTCTCTAGTTCCTTTTTATTCTTCTCTATTTCTTCTCAGTTCTTTGTTATGTTAAGTTAAAACAAAAGAGGGAAAAAATTGCAAGTGTCTTTACTCTCGCACATCCTTGGCCACAGTGTGGATTCGGAGCAGTTACAGGTTCAAAGCATGTAAAACCCTCGTGATCATAGCGCAGTGCGATGAGGATGAAATTTTGTGTAAGGTTTTTTCTTGCAGTGGTTCGTCGCCTTCTATCGCTGACTGCTGTCCAGCACTTTTTGAAGATGTCATTCTCGCAAACAAATTTTGTACGCAGCACTCGTAAGGTACGCTAAGTGTTATGTTACCTCGCTAACTCAACAGTTTTCTTGTTTATATTTTCAATATATCAGCGCATATACAATCATTCTGTCTCGATGGCGCTGAACATCAACTTCAAAACGCTTCACTTTCCGGAAAACGCCTAATAGCCGCATTCCGCACGCGTCTGCGAGCGCCATTGTACAGCCCGACTGAAGCGTAGGTTGCTTAACGAGGCATCAAAAGCGCGAAAAATAGAAGCTACTACATACGAAGATACGGTAGCCCTATCGGCCAAGGCGTGCCTCTAAATTGCTGACTTGCGACTTTGCCCTCTACGTTTCGCGGTACCCCGAGACAGAGTATCGAGATCCGCTGAGACGTGGCTTACGGTGAAATGGCTGAGGGATGTACTCGGTGAAAAGCCTGGATCACGTATCTGAAAATGAGAGGGTAAGATAGAGAAGCAGAAGAGATAAAACAAGAAAGAAGAGAACCAGTTTTGGGGAGAGAGGAAAAGACCGGAGAAGTGGCGGAAAACCGAACCCATCGTAGTCCGCGAGAGCCAGAGCTGCGTTGGATAACGGCGAAGGGGTTTTCGCCCTGGGTCGGCGTTGGGTTATCTTCTTTTCTCTGTGCTGTCTGGTGGAAGCAGAACCCTGCTATACATACTAGAAGGAGATTCGGCGAGTCCCTTTGCTATTCTTGGGCCATACGGCTGGGCACTTACGTAAGCGGTACCAGACGCCTGCATGAAGGGCTTGCCTTATCGGGAAGGAAGTCTAAGGAAGAAACGAAGTGAAATAGGTTTCCTCGCAACTTGTGGAGTGCCTACGCGTGTCGAGAACGTTCAGGTGAGAGGGAGAGATAGAGAGAAAACTTTAATGCATAAAATTATGCAACGCGTACAAAAGGGGATTGCATGTTTCAGGCTGAGTACCTCGGTTTTTAAGGAAAACCTACGCAATTCCCGCCCGAAACGTTGTATACTGTTTCGCAAGCACACATGTCTTACGTTCTTTTTAACAGCGGATCTAGCTTGGGGTAGGTTTGGTGGGGTATACAAAAGAATACCAAGAAAAAAAAACGCGCGGTACCTCCTGGCGAGGAGGGAGAGCGCAAAAGGAGCACCGGTCAGATAACAGCGGAGGCCTGCATTGTTAAAAAGCATTTTCTAAACCGAGCCTGCTCTCTGGGTTGTTGGGAATCTAGGCTGCCAGCTATGCGGTTAACCATGCCGTTGATAAACAGCTTGTATACAACTGAGAGTAGGCTAGTGGTCTGCAGGTCTTTGGAATTTCCCTTTTTATGAATCAGAATTATGTTGGCGCTTTTCCGGGCTACGGGCATTTTAGTGCGGTCCGCTACTGTGGTATGGTGGCGGCGACGGCAACGTAAGCGAGCGAGCGGAGACGGAAAGAAAACGTCGGAAGAAAAGTGCGGCGACGAAAGTGTGAGGGGGAGGCAAGTTTGCTAAACTCGCGTGACACGACGGTGGCGGCGACCTTTGGCGAAAGTGGGAGGGGGTGGAAGTGAGACATTCCCCTAGTTGCGTGGCTCATCCGAACCGCGCGATATATTCGCAAGAGGCTCAAACACAATTTACAACCTTCTTCGCGCCGGCGACAAGCTGCGAGATATGACGGCAGAGTAGCGCGCCCAGCGTTAAGTTCTCTGATGACGCGATCACTTCCTGAGACACAGCAGTTATGCGCCATGACCGAGAAGACTGCATGCAGTTCGTGCTGCCAGAAATTTCTCATTAGGGAGTACTGTAATAGACAGCTATTCTTTTTTTGTCCTGAAGCATTCTGAAAGTAGCGCAGCCAACTTTTCGAGTAGAATATCTCCTCCCTCCCTTAAAAGATCCACAGTTATGCCGTTGTCACCTGAAGCTTTTCAACTTTTCGTGCCGTTGTGAGCCTCTTATACTTGCTCTTTGGTTGCTAGTGGGACATCGCGAGCTAAGCTTGTACGTTCAATAGTTTCCTCTGGTCTAACTTCGCAGGCGTGTGGCCTGGTGTAGAATGGTTCCGCTACTTTTATTATCTCGTCCATGCTGTGCGTAATATTACCCTGCTCGTCTCTGCGAGCATACATTCTGTCTTTGCCGATACCTAGCTTTTTTTTAGTTGTTCTTAAGCTTCCTCCTTTCTAAAGAGTTCCCCCGATCACTGCCGTGTTGTAGGCACAAATGCCGTTCAGTGTTGCTTCTCTTAATCAATTTTGACAGCTCTGCTGATCCTCTGTGATCGGCCGCACTCGATATTTTCATGTACTTACGTTTCGCAATTGTTATTTCGTTTTCTGAGTTGGTTTTACAGTTTGGTTCCTAGAGGCTACTTCTCCCAAAGCTGCTGCTGATTCTGTGATTGCGTTGTTAGGTTGTCATTTAGCATATCTGTCTGTGATATAGAAGAACAGCGCCCATAACCAAGAAAAAAATCCATTTGTATGTTTGTATAAACGCATCTAACTCGCTTAGCGGTAAACCATGGATCCCTGAAAAGCACAGCACGTAAGAGATTCGAGTGAAAGATAGGAAATAGGAGCTGAAAGTGCTTACCATTTAATACAACTCGAGCTGAGCTCATACGTTTTTGAAAGTTGGAGCAGTTCTTGCATCGGAGTCCAGAAATCACGCAGAGAAAAATACCTTGTCCGCATCAGGTATCTTCAACCATGCCCCCCCTCCAACCACCCCCCCCCCTCTTCCTCCCAAAATTTCTAATCACGAAGCAACTCTTGGGTTTATCGAATTTGTGTTTGCACTATGCAAATGATGCGCCAGCTATCACGAGAAAGATAGGCATTAGGTTGCAGGGTGCTCAATTGAGTTGAGATATCAAAAAAAAAAACAAAAACACGACCCCATGGCCCAGTTGGACGAGAGATAGAAAATAATTACCACCGGATAATTTGGAATCAGTCTGGCATGTCTCGAATTCTCATATTTTAGTTCTACTTAAAACTGCGCATACGACGGGACAAGGAAAAGAAGAGACAGGACGAGCCGTGCTCTTGTCTTTTGCTTATCCCGTCCGTATGCGCAGTTTTAAGTACAACTATGATGAACCAACTAGCCCAACAACATGATTTACTGATCTCATATTTTAAAACAAAGTGTTTTATTCCCGGATACACCAAGATTTTGCTTACGTCATAACCGACACGGAAGCGACGACAGTACAACGAAGCAAGAAGCCTGGAAACGGTCCACCCCTGCACACAGGGTCTTCTTGCGGGAAAGAAACCTTTGGTACAAAAGAGTACGTTATATTTGGGGTTGTTCGTTTTCGGGTTTTATATTTTAACACGAAAGTGTTTTATGCCGCGATACCCAAAGATTTCATTGACGTCATATCCGCCACGAAAATGACGCCAGTACACCTTTGCCGAAGCGACCCGCCAGCAGGACGTCGCTCACCAAGCACACCCACAAGACAGCCGCCGACGCACAATTCATGCTCAGCTGCACTTTTCACTTTCGTGTTTTACTGATTCCTATGACGGAGGAATCAACCACAGTTTTTTTCCTCTTATTCTGGATCTGTTCCCTTTTTTACAACAAAAAAGAACCATGCAAAAACTTCGGTTTATATATGTTCACATTAGGTCCATCGATTTTGGTTTAGTATGCTACACCCAAATACTTAACCAATCACAAGTTTTCGCAGTGCAAAGTAGGCTATTTACGGGGTCAAGTGTATCCCTTGACTCAAGAAATTTGAGTGGCACTGTTAAATTGTGCGACTTTAGTTTATTCGCATGTCTGGCATGTTTTTCGTAAAATTTGCTCCCTTTGACGCAGCGATTGGCCGAACAGGTGTATCGCGGCGAAGCATACCCACGGACTGGTTTCCTGTAGATTGTAGATGGCAAAAGATTGTAGATGAGAAGAGATTTATGTGACCACCTTAATTGTACTTGCCAGTCAGTGCTGTAAATGTGCTTGCTTCGCACAAGACGTTGTTGGTATAAAATAATACCATTTGTGCTATACCAGTTGTTTGTACGCAACGCTCAGCTCAGAAACGGTTACGCCCACGAAGGCTAACATTGACCGGTAGAATAGTCGAACGAAGACATGCTTCTTGCCCTTAAAAGGTCTGAGAGAGATTATTTCACCCTTGATTTGGTGTTGACGTTAGAATACCGCTTTTTTGTTTTGAAGTCGTGGTTGAAATTGAGTTCTTCGAACAAAATATACTGTAAGAAAACTATGGATCGGTTTTGCGACCCTACCAACTTTTGGCAACACAGACAAAAAAAAAAGGTTTACCTTGCAATTATATCGAAACCCTCCCGAAAAGCAATATACTACCAGAAAAGAATTCAGCAGTCAGCCTAAGACAGGGCATGACCGCATCATTTGATTTCGTGTTTTTTACATTCCCAAAATGTAACTAAGGGTAATGGACGTTTCCTTTACTTTCCTTGTTCGCGAACAAGGAAGGCGGAAAAATCACTACTCGACTTCCTTCCCCTGTGGGAACCCGCGAGGCTTCACCCCTCCTCCCCGAAGTTTCACTCTCAGAGCCCCGGGCTCGATTACCCTGCAAACGTTTGCTTGGGGCCGTTGTTTGATCGTTCGACCCATGTCTCGGCAACACCTTGTATATCAAATCTTACAGTCGCCTTGTGTTTTTCTATTTTTCTTCTCCCCTCTCCTCGTTTTTTCTTTGTTCGGATGTCTTTTCTCTCACCTATTCTTTTATTTTCAGGAAGCGAGTACGTAGACTTGCACGCAAACTTCTTCTTCCTCGATTATTGTTACAATCGTTTTCGCACATCTCACAGTTGTGTTAGCTTTTCATTTAGTGTCGCGCTACGCTTTTCTTTTCAGTTTTCGTAGGATGTTCACTGCATACGATCAGGGCACAGGTGAACAACAAGCGAAAGTGGAAACGCATTAGGGTGAATCCTCCTTCCTACCTCTTCCTTTCCTCAATCGCTTCTTTCATTTCATCTCTTTTCCCGCGCCTCCTTTCCTCCCTCTTCGCGTTTAATGCCAGCCGGCAGGAAATCGAGTGCAAAGCACATGTCGGGGTTTCCCGCGGCTATGGCACTCGGAAAACCGCATCATCCCTACCCGGGCGAGAGGATCGCTTTTATTTCGCCCCCAGGGTTCCGCCCACGACAGCGCGGCCGGGGTTGAGCTCTGGAGGATGACGACGCAACCGAGACCATTGTACGGAATGCCTTCTGTCGTTCGCCGTTCGTCGCCACTGCTCTCGCTCCGAGAAAGGCTCGTCGTCATTGCCTTGGCGCGATGCGTTATGAGGTGTTCGGGACTGCCAGTTTTTCGGGCGGTGCATTTGGAACATGTAAGGCGGTGAAAGCGGACGAGAGTCGTAAAGCCTTTTCTCTTTTATAAGGCGACACGAGCTCGGACAACGAGCTCATAAGCGCTCACGTCGAGCGTTGAGGGTTACCAAGCGCATACGATACAACAGGACCCCGTTTAGTACATTAGTGCACCATCTTTTTATATAGGCTTGTTTCGTAAAACGAAAACCGCGAAAGACAAATTTTCTGATGAAACTTTTATGCTGCTTTCTCCCTTCTGAGCTTCTGGCCTACCGCCGCATTCCTCAAGCGCAGTAGAATCAATATATGCGGTATCGAGAAAAGTGTTTGAGCAAAGATTGAGTCATATATTTGCATTTCGTAAGTCGCCATAGACGCAGAGATTTCGAGTTGCGCAAACATTTGGAAAAAACTCCGTAAACCTGGAAACTTTCTGATATCAGGATCCTTTCGAACACAGCGACAACTTTTCACGCCGAGAATTTGTTATTAGACATGCAAGACGAGCGCAACCGACATCCCGCCAAGGGAGGCGGCGATCTTCCGATAATAGATTCATGATACACTTGAACAATAGTTTCGATCTTGAAATTCATATGCTCAACATGTATAGCAATAGTAGCATTGCATTTTTGGACTGCTTGGCCTTTTTGTTTTTTATTGTTACCACTGAAATGCGGTTGGAGTAAACGTTGCTGCCACTTTTTTTTTTTCTATCCGGAATATTTAAGTCATCACCCTTCGTTGTTCTAAGCCGAAAAAAAAAAAACGCGTAACCTCTAAACGAAACATCTGACCGCGGGGTTCTTGCCTCAGGCATTATTTTATTCAATCTTCAATCTTGATCAACTATAGTCTTTTTCTTTCAACTTTTTGCGACACTCTAAGGCTGACTTAGTGTAGTGCAGAATATGTATCGCTTCTGAAAAGGCACCAGCGTCTACACAACCACGCTGAATAATTTTAAAGGGGGCAACCACCTCCGTGCCACAAAGAAGCCAGAAAGGACTGATGCAAGCTTTCCGACGCCGGCATTTCATATGAAAGCTCTCTCCGACCACCGCACCATCAATCTCCATTTGCGTGCGATGCAAATTACCTCGAGCTTTAAAACGCGTATAAAGAGAGCGTTAGAAGAGAACACACCTTGAAAAAAAATTAAAAAAAAAAACGTTTCCCCGCATCTGACCGCATTAAGGCAATTTTCTCAGAAAAAGATGCTGGGGCGGCAAAAAATGATGCTGTGAGAAGAAACTCCCTCCACGAATAGCTTTGTTCGAAGCAGTGAATACTCAATGAAATCACCTCGCTCAAAGGTCATCTGTTTCAGTAATACTCTTGCAGAATCAGAATGAATGACTCCTTGACTGCTTCCGGGTCGTCCGGGAGGACTTCACAGCTTTCAAACGCCGATGCGCACTGACAAAAAAAGAACCCTTCTCGGTCTTCTGATTTTCTTGCGGCGTGCATATATTTTCTCTCCCGCTACGGTATGCGTTGGTGGGTCGGCATGCTAAAAAGGATGAATGAAAGTCTCCTCAATCAGATGGACGGCACAAGCAGAGCGCTGTGTCTTGATGCCTCAGAAGCGGCCGGCAGATCGTTGAACGGACAATTGAGAGCGCTGACTAAACTGTTGAGAGTTGATAAATCAAAATGGGCGTAATTTTTACCCGTGGTCCTTGGACTTTACTGACTTTAGGCCTAAAGTTACGCTTTTGATCTAACGACGTTGACAGATGCCTTCTATTTGGCACATAATGAGTTTAATGAGGCGTGGCACGTATTCAGGTTCAATGTTAGAGCTACCTACATTAGGCGACATAAGGGCGATAAAACACTCTAACACTGAGATTTTCTCTCTAGTGCGAGCCCCAATATTTACACAGTGCTATGTACCCACAGAGTAGCACATACCGCCCCTCACCCGGCGGTGCTACAGTCACCAGAGATCGCGGGCACTTTGTGCGGCAGTCAGTAATGCATCCGTAGGGCGTATAAGTCATTATACTCCTTCGGCGGGGGCAATGTCGGTAGTACCAAAAGGTCAAAAGGTCGCCGCTTCCCACAGTACACTTCAAGTACCTGCGTAAAAACTCGCAAACCTCCTCGCAGCGCAAAACTCGAAGGAGTGCTCAGCGGCGTTCGATTGGACAATAATTATTTCGCATTTACAGTGAATTCACAACTTTAAAAAATTGGCCGCGTATCTACTCCTTTCGTTGCAAATGTCGTCAAAAGACGATAGCCTTTATCGGCTTTTGCGAAGTAAATGCCTCCCTTCGCTATAACCGCTCACCTCTCATGTTGTTCCTCTTGCGGCGCGCTCCTCCCAAGGTAAAGACGCCAAAGGTTCGCTTAAATCATTTTAAATTTCCGGCGTTCCACTGCTCCAAACCAGGTGTCTCGATGCCAACGCTGCCGTACGGCGAAGACACGCGTGAATCGAGGCGGCCTACTTCATCGTTTATAGAACCGCGTTTCCCTACTTCACGTGCGTTGCAAGCAGAACGTGGAACCTACCTAGTGGAACCTTTCGTAACTGTTGCCGGTTGATTTCTTAAAATGGCGCCAGAAGCTATAGTGGCGCGGGCGACAGCAGGCGACGGCGGAGGGAATTTTTTTGCTGCAGTTGATGAAGTAGTTATTTCGCAAAAGTCAAGAATGTATGATTTTGTATAAAGGAACACTGCAAATATCACTTCTGTATTAATTTGTTGCCTTATATTTGTGTAATGTCTTGTTCTTCTTCAACAATGTTGACAAGTATGAACATTACACCGGTCTTGGACGGGTAGATTTAGCTGTGACTATATAAGACTATTGCGCAGGCATTGTTTTAGTTTTGCCGGGTGGCTGAATCGAGTCACAGACAGACAGACGGACAGACAGACCAAAATTTCTGGGTTTAAGTAGCCCAAGAAAGACTATCGTCTTTACAAAACCGACTAGGATGTCCTATAAATTATAACAGCGGAGCTGCTGTACAAGCCGTTAAGTTCGGTGTTGCAGGAACGAAATAAAATGAAAATGCGGAGCGCTCGTGATCGCGCGCCCCACGCCGGCCCCCGAGCATTCCTGGCATGCACAGTGGCTTTAGCAAAATAACTCAAAAGAACTCCGCTGCTGTCGTCAAGCGCTACTGCACATGTAATGCTTAGCATGGGGAACACGAAGATATCGATGCATATGACGACGACGACTGCAAAGCTGCGACGAAATATGTAAATAAACAATTTCAAACTTCTACAAATGCGTGGTGATGTGTCATTCAGTGCTCGCGTGGTGATGTGTCCTTCAGTGCTCACGTATAAAGAAATCATGCAGCTTCGCTATGGTTCAAGCTTAGCGAGACTTAGTTCGAGCTTTGCCAGTTTAGCGGGTGGAAGTCTACAGTACTGAGGATGACTTTGCATCCACCACTCGCCGCGAAGAAGACTACGACCTTTTCGATATATATGACGACGATTGCTAGCACCGCAAAAATTCAAATAAACAATAATACTGAAACTTAACTACGTGTCCGGCAATGCTCACCTACAGAAGCTTCGCCATTCAAGTTTTACGCGTGAGTGCGAGCTTCCCTGATTTTTTTATTTGATCTGTTTTTATCAAATCTCTTCACCTGGTTGCTCGCTATGTTCAGCTTTTGTTTACATCTCCTTAAATTAATATTACATCTCCCGAAAGACCTAGAGTGTTCTAAAAACGTTTTTAAAACTTATGCTACCGAACGTACAGCTTTGCTTGCTTTTCAATTTCAGGTCTTGGAGGCGCTTCTACCATGTTCCACAGAGATTCAAGCGACAGGCGTTAGCAGCCTAGACCACTAATACACGAAACCTACGGCGTGTTCTGTATAGTTATCTCGCTAATTCTGTATACCCTCAAATTAAAAACTTGCCGACAAGAAAATATAGTCGCTATTAAACTGTTCGACTGGAGTAGAACATTGTGTCAAGAAAAGCTGCTTGACGGGGGCTCCAAATGATTGTTCTTAGTAAATGACTTGCGTAGTCTGCTTGGACGTAATATGCTGAGCAAAAACTTTTATTTCATCCCTGCTAATTCAATGGTCCGGTTTGTTTCTCTTTCTGGTGCTCCATTTCAGTTTTATTCTGACCTGCGAAATTCCCGCTGCTATTCCTCCTTTCCTCCTGAAAACAACTATGCTCTAGCTCACCATAGGACAATTTTCTCTCGTTATGTTCCCCGAGTCAAACTTACTAACTTCTAATGAAATAAACAACTTCTTCTACTAATTTATGCCTACATCACCGACTGCGTGACGAAAAGGATGTAATCGAGTACAAGAATAAGATGCACACCGGCGATTGCATCATGTACAGCACCCGCTGATTCCCTTACCATTGCGCGCAAAAGACACGGTTACTCTTCGTGGGACGAAAAAAAATTCAGGAACCAATTATACTTGCGCTTTTATTTTTCGATTGAAAGCGAGTATTTCTGAGCTCTTTCGAAATCAGACACCTTATGACGCGACGTGCAGAATACGCCGCGCTGGCGGGTAGCGGCTGGTATCGATTCTCGCAGTAGGAAAAGCTTTTCGAGTGAAGCACACGAAGAAGTCTTCGAAAACTGACCACCTAAGAATACTGCCTAATCCTTATTTCGCAGCGATCTTCGTGATTTCGGTGACGCGAATTAAAGCGATAAATATTAGCTAGCGTTTGCTGGACTGTTGTACGTCTACGTAGCTGCCTGGAAACTATGAAGCGATTCAAATCAATTCTAGGGCCTGCCTGTCGTGTCGGCGTTAGCTGTTTCTAGGCGGACTCCCTACTTGTACCACCACCACCGCCCCGGTTTTTTTCATGACTTGGTTATCGAGCTGCATCGTGTTTGAACCCTAGAAGGTGCCTCCTCATGCGAGCGTCGCGCTGGTTCCTATTTACAGTACGCGGCCATCGATTGGCCGGGTATACGAGGGAAAATAAACTACTGAACTTCCTCCCTCTCCGCGAGGCGAAGGTTCTCTAGTGCGATTCGGAAACGGGCGAATGCTGGACCATGGTTTTGTACAAGTCGCTCCTCCTTCGTGAATTGCTACGGACGTGCAGGTCGTAACCTAATTACAAGGAATGCAGCTCAAACTGTTACATCCATCGCTCTAAGAGACTCTTCGGTGTGTTGAGGATATAATTGATAAATACTTTTAAAGGCGTCTAAGCTTCTCCTGTTCTGAGAAACTTTCTAAAGTGTCGAATTGTGGTTTTGTGCACAGAGAATTTTGTGGAAAATCTGTACTGGTTACTAGAATACGAGCAGGCTTCAAAGAGAAACCCATATGTCCCAGAGTATTGCAGGCATTGTATTTTAATTATTTTAAGCAATCACAACACTATCTTCCGCTCTAGTAAACGTCTATAAAAAATAACCAACATAATTACCCTGCAACCAAGAATTGAGAAGACTATGTATATTTTTGTTGCCGGGAATCTCACTAGTAACTTTAATGACGCCAGGAAAGGTGCAACAAATGAAACGAATACCAGCGACGACGAAAGCGCGAAATGAGACAACTACCATTGATCAAAAACCATGTCTCAAATCGGCAAAAATAGCTTCTATTCAGCGGCTAAGCATCTTTTTTATTAATTTGAAATTGGGATATGTACCCTCGTATTCTACTTGATTATCGATTTTCATTGTAGCCCGCCAGTACATTCGCGTTATCGCGAGTACCTTGTAAATTCTGTCGGGCAGCGCACCGGTTCGTTTGTTGAACGCCACCGAATTTCTTTACATTCAGTGTGTTGTTATTGCGTGACTGCCAGAATAAAGTTATAGTTTCGTAGTTTTCAATGCCATTCAGCGGCAATTGCATCTCTCGCATATTGTTATATTGGGTGCCTGTCCTTTGTCTTTTGTAAGTAGTAGGACCGTTAAACTGTATTTATAATTGGTTTGCATGTTTGTTTTCTTTATGTTATTCGAAAGATAAACGTAAGCCAGAGCAGACGAGCAATATTTACGGCTCCAAAACGCAAAACGGTTGCTCCCCCCCCCCTCCCCAAAAGTAAAAAACATTGCACCTTCAGTGGCTGCTGTTTTCTCTAACGGATACCGATTAGTTCCAGAAGGTTCGATCATATAAGTCTGTCTTTTTCTTATGCAGAGAGAAGCACGCCATTCACCTTGCAGAATCTCATTTGAATAACGGCGCCACTCAAATTTCAGTGCTACGGCCGGGATGCTTTTTAAACGGTGAAATATATGCGACCTCTAATTGGCTACTGAAAAAAGCGACCCCAGGAATCCTGTTGAATCACGCGAAGATGTTATTTGAGTATGAGTGTGTGCTGGTTTTTTTTAAGGTATATGAAAGAAGGCGCAAAGGACAGCCGGATTTCTTACTCGATGGAAAGACATTGAAGATGATCCAAGTCCTTGCCGTGGGAAAGTGTGCCCACCGACTGACTGCGGTCATTTCGATACCGCTCCTGTCAGTGTCGCTTTTCGCCTCCTTCTCCAGCCATGTGGTGCTATCGTACACTGTCGTCGCTCCGAAAACCGGCCGACGACGGGAACAGGGGTGGTCCCTTTTGCGGAGCGCGCGATCGCCTCGTAAGGAGCGGCTATTGATAGCCCTTTCATCGCGGAGGCAATCATCCTCACGAGCCTTCTTTTCAGGCCAAACTGCGTTCCATCTCACTAGCGCGGTAGCTTCCTGTTATACGGTGTCGTGGACGTCGTTGAGTAGTGTTGTAAGTGCAGAGCACTTTATGGGCTCGCCTTGTCGTCTTAGCTCGCTAACGGTCGATGAGACTGCCGGAATCAGGAGGCGCAGCGAGATAACGGATCTAAGTAGAGCCTTCTGTGCCGGCGTCAGGGAGTCCCGCTGAGGCTTCGAAAACCACGGGGTTTAAATAGTCATAACCGTTAAAACCCCGTGAACCGGTGGCGCTTACCACACATTTCCCCGTTGTTTAGTGCAAAGAAAACTGCAGGTACCGTACAGGCAAAATCTGTGTATATAAGCGGCAGCCCCCACGTTCAGTTCGTTAGGAATGCTCATTGGGTTGGTTTTTACGATAGTAAGCGAAAAAAACCGGGCGCGCAAGAAAAAAATGGCGCCTTCGAAATCACGCAGAAAGGCTCCAGCTAGTTCACTAAGTCTATGACTCCAGCCACCTAAGAAAAAAATGGCGCGTTCGAAGTGCCGCAGAAAGGCTCCAGCCGCGCCTGAAAAGAATGGCGCATTAGAAATGACGCAGAAAGGCTCCAGCCGCACAAGAAAAAAATGTGCGTTCTAAATGACGCAAAACAGCTTCAGCATACGAAATAAAAGCAAGCGCAAAAATAATAGAATTCCCGCTGGTGCAGTTCCTGGCAGGGGGCCCGCGCGCACTGCGAAGGCGGGATATTTGAAACGCATTGGGTGGCAGCAGTGAGCGGATAACGGCGCTGCATCGCATTATGGCGAATCACTGCTCTGCTCTGCCGACAGCTTTCACGTTGAGTTGAACGGATTTAATTTTTCGCCTTCGCTAAAACTAACTTCCAGGGCTAGGGCTGGTGTCTCTCCACGTACGAGTGTCTACCAGTTCAACAAGGCGAGCAGACTTAATCGCCACTTCGAGCTTGAGTTCTTGATTCATTATGTTGTCTCTCACTAAACAAGGCTCGTGAAGTCAGACGGGAAGAAAGCGAGGGGCCTGCGAGCCGAGAATAAGTCAGATGGAAGCTAGCGCTGGGAGCAAGTTTTCGCAGAAGGTGATTATAGGCGTATAAGAAGTGTATGGGAGAAACGAATAAATTGACCTAAAACAACCTTGTTGGGCAATAATAAGTATGAGCTACAAAGTGGTGGTTCGTGTAACAACCGCTGGACAGAGATTCACCAAAACTAAAAGGCTTGCTAAACATCCTGTACTCTAAGAGCGTCCACAATTAACAGGAGTCATTGGTGGTCGGCGGTTTTGGTGGCGCGCGCGCTACATGCCTGAGTGGTGTATTCAGTTAGTATAAGGCTGCTTGCGTCTTTTGTCAGGTCGGCGGAGGGGAGATGCGGAGATAAGATACGCGCGCTTGGAGATGAGAGGCGCGTATGGGTTGAACGTTGCCACCACCGTTTTTCTTGGGGCCGCCGCAGTAATGGCTTTTTGGGGAGCGCTGCTCCCGTTCAAGACGCTTCCAAAGGACGCGCCCAATGATGGCAACACAGCATGGTTTTTCCGGAGTTGCATGGCTCGGAGCCAAGGGGTTCCACAAACAACACAGCTGGGGTTCGACCTAGCTTGTTTGCACCTTGGATTCGCGGTTAGCGTGGATACAACGGGGAAATATGTTTGAAAATTCCGGCTAAACTTGGCCTCACCCCTCAGCACTTAGCCTAGCCCAGCAAAGACACCGGCAAAGCGAACAAAACTTAGCAAAGACTAGCAAAACGTAGAAAAGCTTAGCATACGTCGACTCCAAGCTCCTCCGTTATTCGTATTTTTTTTTTCAACTGAGCACCTTTTTTACACTCTTTCAAAACCCTACAGAAAGCCAAGCGTAATGCAGTCGGCCAACACCGTCTTCGCCACACAAATATAGTCTTTTATTTTGAAAGTGCAAATTGTAGTTTCACGTGCCAAAGCTAAACTTGGGTCGTGAGGCGCTCCGTATATGGAAGCGAGCGATCATTGCAGACGAACAATTTTTTTTTTCCTTTTCAACATTTCTTGCGACGTGGAGAGGAGATTACGAGTGGATGTCCTGTTCTTTACAGTGCAACTATACATGCATGCATGGACTTAATCAATCAACAGCTGAACACCTCTTCCACACCCTTTCAACACCTTATGAAAAACCAAGGCTGTTGAAGTTGGTCAACACCCTTTTTTCCACACAGAAGGAGTGTAGAGCACGAAAAGGGTGTTGAGATGCAAGAGAAAGGATGCAATGACCTCCAAGCACTTTTTTTTTACTTATGCGACACCCTTGTGGGTCTAAAAGGGCGTAGAAAAGTTTATAATGTGCACGCTGGGTTTGGCGGCGTATTCACCTAATTATGTCGTCGTATTCGCAAAAAATCTTGCGTTCTGATGAACTGCCCAGTTTTACGCCTAAAACTGCTGAATTGATCACCGCATAACACCAAAAAGCTTCCTAAACTAGCTAGCGAAAGCTTGAATGAGTCACGAGAACGCGCCTATAGAAGACGCGTTCGCGTGACTTCTTGGCGCTCCACTCACTCGCAGAAGGCTCTTGTCTCCGACTGCTTGTACTCTCTAATGACAAGTACAGCACACTTCGGCCCCTATGTCCTTACCCGTCTAGTCATATGTCCGCACAGCTCCTTGGTCCATAATGCAAAAACTCATTGCAAACTGAAAACAATATAGCATAGAGGGGTTACTTGAATATTTTCTATTTTCAGTCCGCGGCCAAATATTGCTTTTTCACGACCATATCGGAAGGTTGGCCACTCGGCTTTCCTCTCTTCTTGCTCGAGACGCATCGAATTCATTTCATGTCTCAGCACCGACAAGAACCATGGGTGAAGAGTAAAAATCACCGGAGAACATAAAAAAGAAGAAACAAATGCGGAGGAGAGGGCACGAGAGCTCTGGTCGCTCATCTAGGCACGAGACTCCAGTTTCTCCCTTCCGCCCTATGCCGTCATTCTAGAATCTTTTGTTCCCGATGAAGAGCCCGATGTCGACGTGGCCTCGAGCGAGAAACACACGACCACTTCTCTCCCGTTGTGCTGGCCCTCAGACGACCGAGGTTGTTGTCATCGCGTTCTCGAAGCCGAGAGCCGCACTTCTCGCAAGTCGCTGACTCAATCCACGTCAGGGTGTCCCAGCTTCGTAATGACGTGTGCGCGCTAACAACTACGCCGTTCCTTGGTCTCGCTCCAATCTTCCCACGGCTTCACGTCGACAGCTCTGAGATTCTCTCTTGCCCGCAGTTTTGTACGTTTCGATGTCTCCCAGTTTGTTCGACCACTCTTCAAGTATTTGCTTTGTTCAAACTTTTACAGGAGAGAAGCTGCTGCCAGACAACAGAGTCCCTTCAACACCTTTTGAGCAAAAGCACGTTCTAGTGCTTACCCTGCAACATGGACTGCAGTCCGTGAAGAACGTCTGGCTATATAATAGCGCGTTGAATTATCATAGACAGTGTAGACACTTTATTCACGAATACCTCACGGCTGTTTAATTTGTTGTTTAAGACGAAGGTGATGAGCTTAATCAACCATATTTGCCCCCCTAAATGCAGAACTGAACTCAGCCTAACATAATTACTGTATTATAACTACGCTAATGTAGCGATGTTCCCAGTATTTATTAGCCTTAGGCTCTAGCCAGGTTAACTTTCCTGCCTTTCTTCTACATTCTTCCTTCCTTCCTTGTACGGGTGATGCAAATTGATAAAGGGCCTTGATGAGAGTAAACCAGAGAAAAACACACACACATATGCAAAGCAACACGGAGAACTCGGCGCGTAAATGACTACGTAATGCGGGCAGCATTACGGAGTAATCCCTTCGTGTTTACGCCGACGCGAGATGGGCACAGGTGAGTATCGCGGGCTCATGTAAAACCAAGTACAGCTGGGAACATCTGCAAGCAGGCTTCTCCTCGGGGAGATAAAAGAGAAGTATTCTCACTCGCACTAAGGAACGGGCTCGAGACACCCTGCGCAGTTTCTGCGAGAGGATTACCTTACGCCAACAAATCCCGTTCCTCCTTCCCACCTCGGCTGTTCGTTCTTTCTGCAGGGAAAAAGGCGATCGTAGGGAAAAAAGGTATTGGGCCAGAGGGATAACGCCGAATCCCTAACGAGATATACTGCTGTGCAGGCCACCTTCGAAAAAGCGTTTTCGAAGGTACAACCTCTGTGATCTCTCCCTCTCCTCTATCTTTCACTCATTTCCCCCCTCTCTTCCCCTCTTTCTGCCTCTTGCTCAGATGCTCGCGGCCTCTCTAAGCCCGCAAATGAAATGCATCAGTTTGCGCCTAGCCTTCCGGAATCTCACCTGCGCAGCGGTTCCCGAATTGGCTTTACCTCCTGCCCTTGCCGCCTACGCACGCACCACCGTTTTTTGCGGCGGGGTTTCTGTTGGCACACATTTCGCGTGCCCGCGCGCTTTCTTGCTACAAAGCGAGGCAGGACTGTGCCAAACTACACCATGTGCTTGTCTAAAGAACAAACATAAAAAATAGAAGAAGCTGCAATGCCAATTTCTACGAGCAACTATTACGGATCAAAGTTAAAATTCGGGTATATGTCGCACGCTTCTCCTGTGCGTGTCTCGTCGCGTTCTTCCCCGCGCGTTGCTCTGCGGTGACTACCTCTTTCGCTGCGTGCGGTGGTGTCCCGAGGCGCGCCGCATGAATTATTCAGACCCACAAAATTCGAGCCAGGCCGCGGACATAGCTGTGGAAGCAACGAAGCCGTCTTCACGGCCAGTCGAGCGAGTCGTGCCGTGAGTGCTGCACGCAATGCGAATGTGCACGACAAGGCTGGGGCTCGAAGCCGGAAAATAAGTAACATTGGGAACATCGCACGAGTGGGCAGGTCGAAATGAAAAAGGAAGACGGAGTGGCTGAATAAAATGAAACGGAATAATCGAATATAGTAGGGTTCTGAACGATAGTCTCTGTTGACTTCCTCGCTTTTTTCTCTCTTTTTTTTTCCGAGTGCCGCTGCGAAACGAAGCCTTCTTCTTTTTCTTTGGAGTGGACAGCGTACGTGTGCGTAGGCTCTGGCTAGAAACAGTAATACGAAGCGGTCGAAAGGCTTTGCGGCACGTAGTCGAACAAGGCAACTTCACGTCCAAATAAACTTTAACTTCCTCTATTTAGGCTATCGGTAGAGGCCGAGAAGAACGATTATTAGCGTTGATACTAATAGCGACAAATGAAGAACGCACACTAACCGCCTTGATTGGCGATTTATACCCCGAACTCAAATGCCTTGCATGCAGTAACGGACGACCAGCAGCAAATTTAAAAATCCCGGCTGAGAAGCTGAAAAGCTTCGGTTGAATCGTACTAAACAAAGCTTGTTGTACGATCACTTTCTTGGTCACGGGAAGAATGCAACATTTTAGATGCGTGGCGGACAGTAATAAACAGGTTATTTGGTGGTGAAAAGTTCTGTGTTGAAACATACATACCGCCAAATTTCTGCCAGGAACGGTGATTGCTTTCTAAGAGAACAAAAACTCAGCTCGTCAGCTTTTACAATTTAAAGTCATTGGAAATTACCACAGAATGCGGTGCACAAAATACAAGTTCTTGCACCCACATAAATTCTACCGCAAACAATTACTGCACACGCGTGGCCACGAACTGCGCCGCGCTCGCACAGTTCGTTCTGTGCCAAAATGTATTAAGCATTTAGCCTACCTTTAATCTTCCTCGGTATAGCTAGTGAGCGTTATGCATTTCTGCCGGTGCATTTATAAACGATCACAATACTACAATATTGATTAACCTATTTGTATACGTGACATAATTTTGAACTTTCCCTTATATTATAACTGCTCTAACTATCGCGTTATGTGGTTAATAGAAGAGTTCAAATTTCTGTAGCAAGTTATTTTCTTTCATACCTCCCGGGCAAATGCGCTATAATTTAACTCAGGTTCTTTCACTGAATTCCGCTTCCACTTACTCGATGAAACGACGCAACTCTAAAATTGTGTTCGTAAAAATCGATACTCTTAAGCTAGTTATGGAGCCTGAAGCTTCATTAAACTGCTGTCGATGGGCATGTACTTAACAATTCCCCGGTTCCGGAATCCTTCGCAGCCAAATGTGGAAGTAAACGGGCGGTCTCGATGGCCGCTTGAATTTATTATTTATTGTACAGAAAGGGGTGTATTTCTTTAGTGCTATAATCGAATTACTTAAATATTCACCAAAAAGAACCGTCGACGAGAACATTTTGGACGGGGGGAGGGATTGCAGGTATGTCGCCCTGAACGCTGGAACGCCGGTGAATCAGCGAGGGGAAAGGCTGAGGGAAGAGGGGTAAATAAAGATAAGAGGGGCAGATAATCTTCCATTAATATCTCGAATGACGAAAACGACCCGCAGAAGCTAGCGAAGAGACCTGGCGGGAATCCGTAATACGGCCTCCTCTTTGGACGACCGGCAGAAAAGGGCGTGATTGGTATTATCAATCATTAATCTACGAACGGGCTCTGTGTGACTTTATGCGGCTTTAATTTTAAAAAATGCCGCGCGACAGTGCTTCCGAGGTTTAAAATTTCACTTCTAGATAGAAGTCCCTCCCTCTGGTCCCGTTTCTGACTTTCTTATTGAGATAGAATGCGTTTTATGGCGAAGCTCTTCTGCGTGCTTCGTAGCTGTTGGGTCTGACTGTGAGCGCATACAGATATGCATTGCTGCAAAGCCATCCTTGAACTGGTTCTCTACTAAGTTTAATGTTATATTAAAACCTAAGTTAAAGGATCACAACTTACACTGGATAATGCAACTGGTGACACCACGGGGTCCACCACCACCTCAAGGCCATACCAAGGACTTACTGCGACATGTTCGAGAAGCGTTCGCTATTCGAGAGGACCTGACGTAAAATACTTGACGGCATACAAAATGTGATAACTGATTTGATGGCCCAATCGGACTCGTCCCTATCAAGCATATTGTTGTCAGAGGTTAGCGCACTTCTCTGTACAATATCCGTTTCTAGTGACGTCATCACCCGTGTTCTTGGGTTAGGCAGCGCAGAGCAGCGGGTGCGTAATTTTGTGGTGTTCTGGTTTTATTAAATTCTTAATTATTAGTATTGCTAAAAGGTGAAATGGCCATCCAGCGAAACTTTTCTTGGTGATGGGAGGCACTCTGTCTTCGCTAATAGTTTAAACCCCTTAGCAAATGCAACATTGCAAAACCGCGGAGTAAAAGAAAAACATATTATTACTTTATGCAAAACAATAAATTTCACACTATACCTCTAACAACGCTACTAGGCCAAGCAAAAGACGGTTATGCGCTCCGAAATGTAAGTGCTACCTCGTGGTGAGAGCGGCCAGGATTTTTCAAGAGCTCGCAAATCTGCGATAGCTCCACACACGGTGGACGCACATGCCAGACCACAGGACAGGCTTTTCAAACATCACCTAACGTTGACGGGTTCCGCAAAAACAGAGCGGAAGTGGCAAAAGCAATCAACCGACAAATAACAAATTCCTTTCACTCTAACGTTTCCCAATACAGCATGGAACTGAGAAGAAAATAGGGCTGGAGAATGGAAGGGGAGGTGGTCGCGCTAAAATATTCACGTCACCGCTATCGTTTATGCTCGCGTCGCCCAAAAAGATGCTTTGCGCACAATCCCCTAAGTTACGTCTACACCCTCAAGGTGAAAAGGCAGTCAGAAGCTTCTTAACTAAACGATGAAACAATCGTATCCTTGCTCTGTCATTTTCACCATGCCACATCACTTAAGCTACGGCGACGTTTCAATTCTCCTTTACGACCGTTAAAAGAAGAAAATGCTCGTAATCTGTTGTACCATGACAAGGCTCTCTCACGGAGATGGTGCTGGTTAGCGGCCCGTACTAAAACAGGCAGCAGAAGCAGCGCTAGCAGCATTATCGCCGGGGCGAGTATTCTTACAATATTTTCCTTTCGTCCGCTGCTCGGATATGAATATTCAATCGCCCAGATTGCGCCTCGCGGGATCCTTCCCCTCGACTCTCCCGTGCTTCCCGCCCGTATGGCTTTGTGAGCAGAAAAAAAAAAAGAGCGGTCGCAGGAAATAAAAAGACCAAAAAACCAACATATGTGCAAAGCTATGGGATGTCTCAAGGCGGCAATCCGTTACTGAGTCGTTAAAACGTGCGTTTTCGCAGCGCTAATGCGACGCCTTATTACCGCTTACATTCCGGCGTAACTTTCCCGGCATGACGCGCACTCGGCAATTCTACCTGCGATGCACGCGTGGCGTGTACATATAGCGTGTGCCGAGGTGTCTTAACTCGAGCCAGGGATCATTGCTTGCGGGCAGACACGCCCTACCTCCGCCGGGGAGCTGACGTGTCGGGAAAACGCTCGGCGCGCTTTCGCGTCGGCTTGTGGTTGGTGTAACTGGGTTAGCGAGTACATTCCGCTCATGTTCGTCCCGGAAAGGAGGCCTCGTTTATCTTCGTTGTCACTGATATGGTTATACCGCTCGAGGAAACATTAGCTCGATGCGGGTTGTTCCCGAAGAGGGAATAATTTTTCCCGCTTTTGCATTGGTAGCGAATGTCACGCTTCCAGCACGAAGCCACACGATGCCGTGTTATATGCCCTGTAAATAGGCGCTCCGCTCGAGCTTGCATTGACTGAACTTTACGAGAGGATGCAGAACGCTTGTGTGAATTTATTCTGTTAAACAGCCTGCACAGTGTTTTCAACGTGAGAGGAGAGCGCTGAACTATCCTTCAATAACGCAGCCACTCCGCCACTTACGAGTAAGTCAGTTCTCTCTTTGAAAAGAAACATGATAAAATGTCGACATTCGTGCGATACATTTATATTATTGCTGTTAGTCAAAACCCGTGCTTCCTGGTACTTGGTGGCAATTTGTCGCATAATGACTCTTTAACAGTTCAATTTAACAAAAAACAATGCCAAATTTTTCTGCATGCCTGTGGCTTGCGAGAGCCTGCTTTACGAAACAGAACGTTTACCGGTATCCTTTGATCGGACTTATAGCCACGATGCAAGACGATGAATGAGAACGTCTGGAGGACGACTTCTCTAGTACATTCACGGAACGTCGGAATGGGAAGGCCGGCAGACTGCCTAAGTACCGTCTAATGCGCAGGTACGGAGCGGGCACGATAAAAATAGAACACCACAACCCAGGCCAACACTCACTATTACCCTTTTTCAAAGCAGCCCCACCTGTACAAAGTATAGTCCTAGGTAGGACAAAGCAGAAGGGAAAAAAACAACTCAAGATTCCGTAGTCCGATTTCTTCAAAAATACAGCGGCAAATTCGCTGAATTTAGAAAACCAGCTGGTTCAGAACGCGTGATTTAAAATCGACGCGTATGGACGCCCGCTCGCTCTGAAAGCGGCCGGAAACGTCACATGAGGAAAGCTGAAGTCATTTCAAAATTTTACTTGGGACCTCAAAATCTAAACTACGCGATATTTCGCACATTTCATTTTCAGCTGATTAATGCCTACCCTGGCTTAGAATTTGTGTTCAAGGGGGAGAGAAGGAGGTGGGGAGGGAGATGGGAGGTGTGCAGGCTGATAAGCGCTCTACAAGCTGTTGATAGAAGCGGTCTTCTAACTTCTTTATGAAAAAAGCGTTCATTAATTTATTTTAGCTAGTTAGTTATTCTAAACGCAAAAATGTCACCTAGATCAATTACCGATAACTCGGGTGCTAAAAATTCGAGTCACATTCTTAGAGTTTAGACCTTAATGCTCTTGCGAATAATAGTGTACATCACGTTGGATTTCTGTCCTGCTTTCTTTTAATGGTTTGTAATCATGCGGCAATTCTTACGCTTTGCAAAAGCAAGTTTCTGCGAGATAGACATTTGCTTTAAAAATGCGCCATACGGCAAACCATGAAAGATGTTTCGAAAGGACGTCGATAAAAGGCGCGAACAAAAAGGCCGCGGTTAGAGGTGCAGGGGAAAAGTTGGCAGATATTCCAGCTAGTGCGGTGGTCGACAGAGCGTAGCGCCGAGGAGTGGGCGTAGTTACACGTGCGGCTCAGTACCACACTCACCTCTGGCTACAACTCGTGAATATCGATTCCAAGCCAACTATCCTTCTCTCACCTCATACCTGGAGAGAAAGGCAACATTTGACGCAGCGAAGCACGTACACTCTCACGAACGTAAAGACCGTGCCGCACACGACCGGAAAGCCACCTCGGTACGCTGTCCTGTGATGCTACACAGGAATGGTGCCGTATTTCTTCCACCTCCCCCTGCTCTACAAAGACGCCGCACTTCAGTTTGTACCACTGTTGCATTTACATGGCGTGCACGTGACCTACCGGGCCTTTGTGCTTCAACTCCCGTTGTGGCTTGCTGTGCTTATTTCATGGCAGGAGGCCTTTTAAGTGCAATGCACTTCTTAAGCGACCCTGAACCTGCGTCCACCGGTGACGTCTGCGCACGTGGAGATGGGCGCGCGCAGCCTGGCCGCTGACATGGCACATACCCACGTGGGGGATTGGTCAGGAATCTCCTCGTCTACCTTGGCAACGGAGGGAGATGGGCGCGCGCTGCCTGGCCGCTGACATGGCACATACCCACGTGGGGGATTGGCCAAGAATCGGGCGTGAGAAGGGCTAATGCACCTGCTTAAAGGAGTACTGACACGAAATTTCAAAGCAGAGATCCGCTCTAGCAATCAAGTAAAACGACAACACAAATAGGTATCTGTGAATAAATGCATCTTTCTTTCTTTGTAGTTGTGTGTGTGTGTGTGATCTCTCTTTCGCGAACATTACCGAACCGCGCAAATTCAACTCGTGCATTCGCACTTTCACATTCTTCCCCTCGGGGAAATGCGGGGAATTTTTTCGTTGATTCAATTTGTATCACCCGAGAAATTACTTTTTAGCACTGTCGGACTGACACTGCATTATACCACAGAAGAATGCGTTTCATTATTGCTTAATGGTCTGGAACGGAGCCGGTTAACCACAACGACGAGATTTGAGGTTGTAATAAAAGATAATTGTTCACCACGAGCCGGCGAAAAGGAACGCTCTTGGCGGGCAGGCACATGCACCCGAAAAAAGAGAAAACAACAGAATCGGGGCTTACTCTGGGTAGCTTTCTTTTTCTGATGAAGTCGGAAAATGTAAATGACGGTATGTCAAGATTACGGCGCACATAAAGATTCCCAAGTGTCTTGACTCAGTATTGAGCCCTACATTACTGCGTGCCTTACATATGCTGGTTCATCGGTTCTTTGCGTTTATGATCATCCTTACGCGCTTGACCCGATGTTTAATTATGTGCGCCTGGTAATTTCTAAGTTTTATTTTCTTTCTTTCATTTTAAAGCCATCCCACACTCTGCTCAAAAGTCACGAAAAAGCTTCAATTTCTGCAAATTATTCAAGAAACCGGTTAGTGTATTGTAAAGGGTGGGAATCAGGAAGTGAAAACGCACCACTACGCTTTTCCCTAAACCTTTTGTTCTCCGGTCATTCGCGTAACCCCGAACAGCTGAAGCTTCGAAAAACTGACCAACAATATGGCGTCTTCCGTAGTGAAGGTCTAAAGTAAACTCAAAGGCGATGACCGAAAATGTAATTACAAGTTTCTTCATTTTCAGGACGAATGTTGTGAACAGTCATTACAGGTATTTTGGCTGGGCTTGTACAAAAATTAGGGTACTTCCTAGGCTCTACTTCATTTTTTGCACGTAGTCTTCTCCCCTGGATATACACAACAGATAGTTTATACTACGTGATAAATTTGCTCATTTTTTGTCGCCACGCGGAGGCCACCCGCAGTCTGCTTGGGTAATTTCAATAATGAACCGCTTAGTGTCTTCCCCACTGCAACACAAGCGGCGCAGTAAGAAATTCTGCACAGCCGCCGCGGTGGCTCTGTGGCTAGGCGTGGTGCTGCACGAGGACGTGGGTTCGATTCCCGGCCGCGGCGCCCACTTTTCTGATGGAGGTGAACAGCAAAAACGCCCGTGTGTACGAGATTTGGGCGCACGTTAAAGACCCCACGTGGTCAAAATTAATCCCGAGCCCTCCACTACGGCGCGCCTCATCGCCTGCCTTGCGTCGGCGCGTTAAACCCTACAATCAAATAAAAAAAAAAAATTACGCCCATCTTCCCGCGAGGGAACCCTGATGTGATGCGACGCGTCGGGGGGGTGGGGGGGGGGGGGGGGGGTTCAATTGGCGTTTCCATTGGGTTGATTCTCTAAATCGCGTGAAACGTGTTGTGAACGCGTATGATGCATTTCCATCACATGCGGGTGTTCTCATACGCGGGAAGATGGGCGTAATTTTACTTTTCATGCACATGCATACGCGACATGAGAGAGTACACGTGTTTTAGCGGCACTGGCCACCCATCGCTGGTATTGGATTGCGTCAGTCCACTCGCTGAAGGGACTGTCGCTTCCATCACGTCTTCATCGGAAGATCTTCTTCTTCAAGCCAAGCATGGAGGTATCGTCAAGCAAAGTCAAGTCAAGGGCGAGAGCGAACGATTGACTGAACCGGCACCGTGCGCTTCCCCGCTTATATTCCCGCTTTTGAAAGGAGAGGAGCCGGGCGGAGAGTCGCGCGCATGCGCACACTTGCGCGTCGGAGCAGACGCGAACGTAGGTGAAGCGCGCGCACACCAGCTGTTGTTACGATAATGAGACGGAGTGAGAGCGCTGCGCACAGCTGTCGGAGAGAAGAACGGAGGAGAGTTGCACATGTGCAGTGAGCGTGCGGACGCCGCGACAACAGAGGGACATACCCGAGAGCAAGAGATGCGTCGCATCTAATAAATTCTGCATGTGCCGGCATGGCCGTTACTCGCTACGGTTACTTTTCTTGAGTGCTACTAATCAAAACCTTAGGGTTATCTTTGATGATAAATTTTTACCTCCTTATTCTAAATCGGAACTCAAGCGCGCGCGCATATACATTTTTTTCACTACTGCGTGGTACGAGTGGTACGAGGTGTAGGAAACACTATGCTCAGGCCGCCCGCCCATTCGCCCCTCCCGCTGTTGACTTCGAAACTGCTTTCGGCCATGAGACGTGTATGCACTTGGTACCCCTGTGCGCAAATCAACGTCCCTCTCATTAACGTCTTATTTTGCACGTTCCCTTCGTGCGTCCCCAGTTCGGGGCCCCCGCTGCCACTTCTGTCCCGACCCGGACAGCTATAGCCAACACCCTTTATTGACAAGTGCCTCGGAGCCGCATTACCGTAAAAGGGTGCGGTGAAGATTTTGCGGAAGCGAAGTTGCTCGCCATGGAGAAATGTCAGAGGAAAAGGCTGCGCTCTTTCACCGACCCCTTGAAACAAATTCCAATGTCAAGCTTTGCAGAAAAAAAGTAAGTTTGCCTCAGCTTTAGGTTGGCACTGACGGCAGTGCTATACTCAGGAACAAGTTAAGAACGGCAATAGCTCATGTACGGTATCACACCTCCTTAGCGATGGACCCGGATGTCAACGGGCGCGCGCGTTTTGAAAGGGGATTGATATGAATGCGTGGTATCGTCTGCGCCTTTCCTGATATAGTTTGTTTGTCGTCGCTGCAGTGGTTTATAAACATTGTAAATCCAAAAAAATGGCTAAAACGGCTCTTGCGGCGCTCAAAATATTCCCAGTAACGCACTACTTGTGCCGCGCGGAATAACATCCGGCTGCGGTGACGAGGCACAGTGGCAACTTCGTTGCCGTTCTTAAGTTGTAACCGGGTGTAGTGACAGTGGTCCGCGGTGGTTGCCCTTGGTGACCCTTTTGCTTTGACCACATTTGCGTGCGGTTAGACCCATAGAGTTTCTCAATAGTAAGAAACTCTATGGTTAGAGCACCGGGGGACTTTTTACGGCCTGGGCGTGGTGACTGCGATAGATAAAGGAAACCAGTGGGGAGGTGAAGGAGAGAATTACGAGTTCACTTTGTACAGAAAGCGCTTGCTTTTTATCTCAATCGCGACTTTCTTTCTTTTTTCACCCAAGTGGCTTTTTGGAAGTATTCAAGCCCTGGTCAGACAGTTTTTTTATTAATAGGGGACTCAAAATGAGTAGAGATGTACAGAAGAGAAAATGGGCCGAAATGAAAGAAAGTTAACGGCCGGTGATATGACCGCTACGTGCTTACATTTGGAAAGCTGGCAAGAAACCGCCGTTCTGCACTCTCTGATACTTTGTAGCCCGCATTCCTTTTATCTCTATGTGTAGATGTAGAATTTATTTATTTCACTCTGTTTTGTTTCAGAGTTTGACGGGAAAGGTCACACTATATACATAGCGGTAATTTTCATTCAAGCCTGTTTCAAAATTTCGGAAAAGAGAATACTGCAAATTTAACGCAAAAACACTATTGTTATTTAGAAACAAAGAAAAAGTTGAGATCGATGGATTTGTTTGTCGATTGACTAGGTGTTTGTTTAATTTTAAAATTGTGCGTCCAACAGCAATAGACGAAGATCGGTCCTGTTGCTACAATGCCAACAGGACGGATTATTTCTAATTTGAAAGCGGTCGTCAGTGCATCCCTGTTTTTTTTTTTGCCGTTCACCTATGGACAGGAAAAATGTTGGGACCATATGGGATTACTTATGACATAATACCGCCAACCACAACTGGACACACATCTGTAACAACTAAGCTTTGTTATCTATAAAATTATAGCAAGGAGAGGTTGAGCATGATACAGTCGCTAACGGCTTTAAAAACGTCAAATTCTTTTGAATTTAAAGAAAATTCGCATTTTAAAAAACCCGCTCTACAACGCAAGGGCATCCTACCTAGAAGCCTTAAAAGTCTTAGAGTACAGTCATGAAATTTGTTCGTTTATTTGATCTGACTCTGATTGTAGGGTTTAACGCGTCGACGCAACGCAGCCGATGAGGCGCGCCGTAGTGGCGGGCTCCGGATTACTTATGACCTCCTGGAAGTTAGTGCGCCGAAATTTCTTACACACGGGCGTCTTTTCTCTTCGCCTCCATCAGAAAAGCGGCCACCGCAGCCGGGAATCGAACCCGCTACCTCGTGCTCAGCAGCACAACGCCTTAGCCACTGAGCCATCGCGGCGGGTTGTTCGTTTATTTGAGCATTCCTAATATGCCGAAATACAGGGAAGCGGGGACAAAATCTTGTCATGCGACAGCTTCACGGGGTCCCAGTACCCTTGGCATAAAGTGATGGCAGAAAATGTCTGTACACATGGATAACAACTCATCTAAATTCCATACAGATTCTTTTTCCCTGGGTAACACAAAGGGAATTGAGTCATCTCCACCGAAAAAAAACACATATAAAGCGTGCAAATGTTTTATCTCCTAGTTTACAGAAATCCATGTACGTTATGTGATTTACACAATGAAACGATGCATATAAAACCACACAAGTTTTTATCTCTTCATTATTACAAAGTCATCATACTGAAGAGAACAAAACAAAATAAAATAATAACGTGCGCGTTCCAAAAGAGATAAGAGAGCTACGAGCCCACGCCAAAATAACCGCCGTGGCTACCCGCCTTCGACGAAGCCTGTCTAAGCAAGGCGTTTCCTCGCGTGGAGCCGGAGCTCGGGCGTTAATTAAATCCGGCCCAATCCCGCATCGGGAGTGTGCCCTTAAGTTGCCGGGCCTCGGCGGTTGTGGTTCTGCGAGATGTGGTCTCACGCGTGTGCTATATATGCGGAGGAACCGCACGGGAGAGTTACTAAATTGGTCACTCAGGCGAGCTACTCTCGGCGGTGACTTCACGCGTGCCTGAAACGAGCCGTGACAGCGACTGATGCCCTCCGACGCAGAAGACAGCGGGGACGCACTACCCCGGCATCTAGAGGGCAGTTCATTAAGTGGCTCAGCAAGCGCCCAAATAGCATCTCGCGCCGCCATCTGCGGTATCGCTTTCTGGCCATAACAGGCTTAGAGAAAGGCATGACGTTTTAAAGAGTATACGTTAAAGGGCCGTCCTGGCGCAAGCTTATAGTCAGTTTTTCAGCAAGTTCGCGTTGAGAAAGTCTTCTGAGAACCTCATAAATCTAGTTATATTAAACCCGAATCAATGTGGAATGTACAGCCACGGTGTTTCTTGGGTGAAATCGGAACTTAGCTTGCAAATCTTGCAAAACTCGAGCACAGTTGACGAGGAGCTCCGAAATTAACTAGGACGACTTCATCACGTTGCGTTTACCTGGGTCTTTGTTCAAATAGGCTGTATCAACAGCGGTGAAGAAATCGTATGGTTTTTGCGTTCTCGTTGAAGCTGCGCAATGCAGTTTTTCCTGGTTAAAATTGTATTCAGCAACTAAAAACCAGGAAGAAAGGCATACGTTGCATTGTTTCGAAACGTATTGTCATTAAGTCCCCACTAAAACTGTGGGAACCTTCTGTAGTTTTCGGCACGGGTGGGTGTAATTAACGAGCACCTATTGTGCCGAAGAAACCCGTGTTAACACGCTCGCCACATGGCTTCGCATGAAGCTCAGGCATGCAACACAAATTTTCAAGATCACATACAACTCAACATAAACATTCACAAATTTCTGTGGCATATGTACCTCACATATACGACCATTATTGCACCGCTACCGCTATTCTAACGTCCTCTATTACTCTATTACAATTCTCATACTCGGGAACTATTACTTTGCCAAGCGTATCGAACGTTGTTAACAACACCAATCTTAACATAGTCTGATTCTGACAAGAGTAACTACACGGAATAAAATACGCGCTACACTATGTATTATGGGTCGCAAAGTCAGACTCGGAGCTTTGTATTTGATGTCGTTAAACATTGCCGCACACTATGGTGCAAGTCATGTTACAATTTCACCAGCGTCGACAGAGCTCCACTAATGTACAGAAGCTTACGGGTCCCAACAGCCTAAAATCGGAATTGAAGGTGCGCCGTGTTTCCCTACTTTTCCATCGCATCCATCACAGTTATATTCAAATAAGAAAAGCCCCTTCTCTCGCTAAGGGAGGAACAGCGCACTGCATCTAAATGCATTAATAACATTGAAGGCGTTTATAGAGCCCCCTGGAAATTTTTCTCTCTTCCGTTCTATAAGCCTCTTCACCCGAATGTCTCTTCTGCGACATCTTTTATTCCTCAGGGGACTCTGTGCACCGGGTATGTAGAAGTCGAGAGGTAGGTTTTACGATCAGACAGGAATGCTGATGTGGAAAGCAGCAGCGGTGAGGGAGACACTAGTTGAACTTGGCGGTCATTGGAAAGTGATGGATAGCGTGGTAGGTGACTGCTGCTTCATAGGGCTTAACTTAAAGCAGTGGCTGGCGAAGAGCCGGCGTCACCTTTGTCGTGGCGTGAGCTCCCCATCCTCTTTCGACTGCCCGAGTGTCCAAGCAGGGGGCATACGGGCTCTTCCGAGTGCGTCGCAAGGACTGCACGAACAAACTCATCCTTGAAGCCCGCGCTGAACCTCTCTTTCATCTGTTCAGAAGAGCTAGAGCGTAAGGATGTTCGCAGTGTACTTGAATAGCATCAATTGCTAAGGAATGAAAGGCTTAAGATGGGAGCGGTAGCGTTAGACTTTCAACCAACTTATAATGAATTATTTTACAGACTCTCGTACGTTTCTGCACGTTTAGGTGATGGCGTTGTAGGGACCGCGGGCCATGGGTATAAAAGACGGCGGCTTTTTAAAACTGAGTTAGGCTCAATGTAAGTATGCTCAATCGCGAATTAGACACTCGTGTTTTGTTTGCTGAACTGCTTCGAACCAAACGTCGCCTAACATCCCTGGTCGTCCTCTTCCACATAGGAGAAGGCCACTAAACTGTCTTACACCTAGCTTTGCAAGGACGACAAGGGTCTCTGAAGGACAGTGCTGTACATTCTTTGTCAGCCAGCCCCTCTGTTTCCGATCTCATTAAACAGAAAGGCTCCGGTTCCTGTATATGTCGCCGCACTTCCTCTCCATTCGAGCGCATCCTTTTACCGCCAAGAATAGCTCCCCCCGTAAAACCTGCCTTAGTACTAAGGGGAAATACGCTTCCAAAAAAGCAGGAAGCAGAAGAGAAACACAGTGCCTTGCGCACTGTAGGACGAAGGAGTTCACTTCTCTTTCCCCAGTGAATGGGCCCTGGGGAATTCCCGGGCTAGACTGTCCCGTAATTGCGTTACAAAGGAACGCTTTCAAGATTTCCTGTCTCAGTTTAGAGGTGAGACGGCGCGACGAGGGAAAATAAACAAAGATCAAGAAGGTTCCTCGATAAATCGAGCCTACCGACTTAGACGGGTAAACCTCAGGTGTGGAAACTTACCGGTGCCATCGTGGCGGTTTCTTAAGCACGTTGAACTCCGCTCGAGTGCTTGTAGAGTGAGCAGTTAATCCCAGTACTCCTGTTAATAAATGTTGTAACGGCTTTTATCAGAATGTTGAGCGAATGGATCAGGCACGGAATAAAGACGCCATGGTTTGCCGGTGGACGAGGAAAGGAAAAGGAATGTCTCCCCTTGCGTTATGGATGCCCTGTCTTCAATTAGATCACACTAAGGTTTGTGAGAGCTGCGAAACGCCTCTAGCCTTTCTAATATTCTTTTTCTACTTGCTTGTAACACCTATGTATCTCAGACGTTCATTGGGGTTTGCAAGGACAGAAATTGTGTGCACAAAATTGAGTTCCCATTTTCTTTCACCATCCCAGTGAATCCCCCGTCCCTGTGAACCTCACGTACCAAGAACGCCTAAGAGCCGGTCAATAAGTGCATTTCGGTAGTTGTAGCACTTCTGGTTAAAGACGAAGTTATCTGCGGCTGAAGATTTTATTATGTTATCAAAAGTGAAAGAAGCACCTTTTAACAGCTGCAGGTGGTGTCACCAGCAGACAGGAAAGGAATAGTTTCGGCGTTGTGAATCAAGAGAGCAATGCATCATTATTGTACTGAAATAAATAAATAAATAAATAAATAAATAAATAAATAAATCAATCAATAAATGATTACTCATTGGTAAGTTTTGAATATTTCTCAAAATAGGTAATAAATATACAATTCCATATTTATCCCTATTATTATAATTTCTGCTAATTAAAGATTTATTTACAACCTATCATAAATACAGGTCAACAAACATTCCCACGCACAATTTTATATGCCCACTCAAGGGCATTGGCCAATCACGATAACATTTGGCGTCAGTAGCTTATGGACGTTTCACCAATTCTTATGCGACTGAGGTGTTTACATATCTACCAACAATTCACACATACACATTAAAGGAGTCCTGAAATACCTTCCGCCGATGCGTGGATGTAGATGTAACCAAATAAAGCAATGTATGAGCAATCTCCTCCCGCAAAAATTTTGTTGAAGCGATGAGTATTAGCTGAGAAATCGTAAATCAAAAACCGCGTATTATCGTCGCGCCGCATTTCCCCCTCCTTTCAACTTACTCTCCGCTGTTGACGGCGAGCGAGCATTCCCTCCCATGATGCTGCGCTCCTCGGCGGTGACGTACTTCCGCTATTGCGCTGCTCACACAGCCGCCTGCTACGGGCAAGCTTTGTTGACACCATGAATCCCGCTCTCCGCTCAAGGCTGGAAAAGCGAACGAAAAATCTGGCCGCATGTGTGCGGCGGCCTGGCCTTGCCTACGTTGCTGCAGAACTTCGCTATGGCGGCACGCGACTCTTTATCGGCGGCGAACTCGCAGCCGCACGGGGAGGATCCTGCGCTCGCTCCCTTGGATGCACAGCGCACTGTTTATCCAAAAAGCGCCGTATCAGATGTGGCCCCGCTGGTGCCGGGTCTTATTTTGTGGCGGGGGTAATTCCTGGCGGCGGCATGTGAAAAAGACATTTTAAACCGATACAGAACCCGTGCACAAAACGCCAGTTCAGCTTGGGGCGACGCGTAGTGGAGAGCGGCAACGTTGGCAAAACATGCTCCTCCGCGGCTCTGAGCTTTCTAGCGCTGGAGCGAGCACCATTTCTTTGACAATCTCAAACATCGGTTGCCCTGGAAACAAAGCCCAAACCGCTCTAGAAGTCAGTTACGGTTGCGTGATCCCGGTTCAGCTTGGGGCCCCACCTCGCGGCATATGGGCACTGCAGGCATACTACTCACTCCCATTTGGAAGTGCGAGATGCGTTTGGCATTACAGGAGGCGATGGTGTGTGTGTTGTGGACGCCTTTGTTTCGCGATGAAATGCGACGTTGTGCTTCTGCGGGTGGATAGTGCTTCCCGTGGTCTGGATTATCTTTCTCAAGCGGCGTACGACTCAACCTCGCATGGCGTATGTGCAGTGTGCGTGGCTAAAAGCCATCTCGGCTTGTGCGCCAGAGTTAAGTGACTTGCTGTTCGTCCCCACAAACCGCGCGCGAGGTGAGTGCCGAATTTACGAAGGGCAGGAGGAGGCAACCCATCGTCTGTCAATCGCGGTTCGGACTTGCAACGCATGTTGTGACATTGTGTTCGTTCGAAACGCATCTCTGGATTGTTTTGAAGTTGAATAAAACGTATGCGTCAAACCCGGGCATTCGGCTCAGGGCGTTCTCTGCGATTGCAAGAAAGAAGTGCCACGGGGCTTCAACGCTTTCTTTATGGAACGTACTCAAGTAAGATAATATTCATGTCGTGTTATGGCCCTGTTGCATTCAATACAAACGGTTAAGCGTTTGTTTACACTTGTTTCGTTTGTCGTAAAATGTCCAAGCACTCCGGCACTCCGCTGGCAGATCGGCCGGCGAGCCGACGCTGAGCAGACGACTCATCTCTTTGCCGGAAGTGCGTGAAAAAGCCGCCCAATAGCAGGATTTCTAGCTCATGACGAACATCTGGGAATCGATGATGTAGACATGTGAAGATGGCGGCGTCCAAAAACACGAAGGAAAGGGTGAGAAAAAAGCGACAAACTTTGCAACAAAAGTGTGAGCTTTCCGCTGCGCGTAAAAGAGTAATACTTGGCACAGATGATGTCGACGACCCAATCTAACGATTGCGCTAGTCAATTGAGTATGCTCAAAACGCCTTTCAGGGCCCCTTTAAGTAAGATCGGCCTGTGACAGTGACAGCTACCATTTAAGGCTCACTGAGGCCGATTCAGCAATTTTCTTTGGCTGCGAACGTTGACAAACGCAGTCGGAGGAGCACTCTATGGTGTTCAATAGTATTTATTTATTTTTTTATTTATTTATTTATTTATATATTTATTTATTTATGCTTTTATAATAAGGAAGGCAAGCCCATATTTTATAATAATATGTTCGCATTTACAACCCATAAGAAATGTTTAGGTGTGCTCGGAGTTTGTTTTTCTTTTCCGATGAGCTTTCCGCGAAGCGTGATGTCTAATTCCTCACTAATAAAAAACAGCTAGAAAATAAGAGAGAAAAATTCCTTGCATTTCCACGTTTCTACCGAAAACTTTGTGCAATGAAGGCTGTGTCAGAACAGTAAACAATTGGGTGCAATCAAGCAGGCAATGGCAGCCTTTTGTTCCTGCATTTCGGAACAACAGTACTTTCGCAATCAGATATCGATCATTTTTTTACAGCTTTTACAAATCCTGAATTTTTCGTTGACAGTTACCGCCACAGCCTATGCTGTTAGTACAAACGTCCATCCACGCTAATGCTTCTCAGTTTTCCGGACCAGAGAAGACGGCAAGGACACCAACAAAATCAATTTTGACGAACAATGTGCGCCCGTCCCGCAACGAAAGAAAGTAAAATAAGTATTGAGTAATAGCTGGGCATACCACTATCGATGGCCCGAGTTAAGGTTGTTTCTCATTACATGTTTTTGTTTTCTGGTTTTCTCTCTTTCCAACTTGTCCTGTCTGATCACGGTGCGTATTTTTTGTAGTGTGTGTCGCTGTTGCCAGTGGGGTTCAAGCCAGGCGGAAAATAAGTTAGTTATGTTTTTCACGCCTCGGGTGCCGTATACGATCACTGACGACAAAGCACCAACCCGACATTCCCTCCGTGATGCTTTCAGAAAATGTGGCACCTCACGTCAATCTTCACAATGCAGTAAGCTTTTTCTCTACTAAACTATATTCTTCTTGCCTTCATAAATGTTGATAATCAGTTAGAATGAGGGAGGACCTGTTGTCAGACACAAACATCACTAAATTCAGCCAGTAACTACATACTTTATGGAGGATAACATCGAAATAGGTTTGGTTTGAATACGCCCCCTTTCTTCGTTACATTAGGACAGAGTCGCAATACGTCACGCACCCTTTATTTGTTCTTGTCTCTAGAAACGACTAATTAAGTTTTACTTAATTTCTACACAAGAAGTTATTACTTATAACCATCCTTCTAGAAGTTGACACACGAAACATAGACAAGCCATGGAGAGTTATTGTAAAATGCAGACGTGGTAACACAATTCTGAGGCTAATTAGTTGGTACGTAGCCGCAATGAAAAGTGGGTATAAATGACAAATGCTTTTGAAAACGCTCACGACTGAACAGATTGACAAGCTCATCTTATAAAAGAGACAGGCCCGTGATTGGTGTCCAGGATTCACACTTAACCGCAATAATAAGGAGTTTTAACAGTCCGTCTGTACCGTCGTATACGTAGTTAGCGTGTTGACCGGGACCCGTCTGGGCAGTTGGGCATTCGTCGTGGTAGGGGGATTAGTTCCGTGGGCCTGCCTTCGCCACGTCCTCGCCTCCTCGTCCTTCCGCGCGCGCAGGCGCAGACGGGTCCCGGCAACCCGTTAACAACGCAACCAACAGAACAGACAAACTGCTAAAACTCTCTATTGTAAAGCGTTGTTTTACACAGTACAAGGCTCTGACGTCGAGTGCTACGGGAATGACGATGGCTCTGCAGAATTCCCATAGAGAGACGGCATCGGTATAAAAACGAAGCTTGTAGTATCGATTCCGAGTTCGCGGCTTCAGTTGTGCTAAGTGAAGTTTTCAGTGGGAGACGGAGCCTGTCGAAGAATGTTCAGCGCCTTTGAAGTGTTACATAAATTCTACTGCAACTTCCCAGATTCTGCCCCCTTCTAAGTAGGGGTTATTGACAGAAAGAGGCAAGAAGTATTGGTCCTGGACTTTGCGTGCGCCCCTTCATCTTCATACGCACGCCAGAGCCAAGACTGCGTTCGGTTCTACGACTACCTTCATAAAGGCCCATCATTAATGGGAATGTGATGACAGCGTCCGTGAGAGTTTTATTTCTAAAATTACATAATGGCAATGCACACAGAAGCTAGAACAGAATAACCACGTTAATCGTGCTGTTGACCCTAGTGAAATTGCATAGTAGGGAAAAGTTTTCATTCCTATTAAGACGGCGGTCATGGTGCGTACACTCTTACTAAGGCTAGGAGAATTTTTACAGAATTTTTATGTTTTGTTATCGTCAATTAGGATCGCACAAGATGGAGCTCACACGCGATGCACTAAGCTGCCGTGTAATCGCCTTACACTTGACGTTCTGTGAAGCTTCCGTAATGTGGAGGCGTCATTTGCAACGTAATGGCGACTGTTCCCGTTTACCCGGAGGACTTTCCGCGGTTAGGCTCTCCGCGAGTCGTTTCACGGGGGTGGCGGTAACTCTACATCCCCCTGCTGAGTCCTCGATACGGCTACGTAACCGTTCTCACATTCGCAGTCTTGGTGCACTTCATTAAGTACAGCGCTAAACCGATTAGCTTCTTGAAACACGAACCATTTCCTCCGAATTCATGACGTTCGTATTTCGTTGTTAATCCTACCCACGTCGGAAGCGTCAGCGCAGGTATTAAATATGGCCTTGCGTAGGCCAGAGCAAATAAAAAGAAAGCAAGTGATGTACACCTGGCTTCAAATAAAGAAACAAAAATGATTGACACTGGGGCCTCAATACCTCAATACATGAATAAACACATAAGAGGTGAAAGTTAAACGCAGAAGAGGTGAAAGTACCAATAAAGACGGTATTGCACGATGAATGGGCAATGTGCATTGAATCGCAACTTGACAATACTTTATTTACAGCGTATTGACCAGGCCAAATTACAAACTAATGCAATAAACAAACCACGATTGTTCTAATTTGCGATTCAGCATTGTTCTTAAATAACTAGCTTAATGAAGTTTGTCAGGACTACAGTCTTATTCTAGCAGGCAAACAAGGCTTTCTTTCTGCGGCGAATTCGTGATACGGCTCGAATGTTCCAGGCAAACTTCTAAAAAGCGTTACAATGGTTCGCTAAACTTTTATAAAAATTGTTACTACTTCGTATTCGGAGCACCGTTATGCGTCAGAATAGCAGACAATTGAGGCGGCTGCGGTTTTTGGTCTTCTGTTTATTGTACACAGGTATTGATACGAAACAACGAGCAATAACAGCGTCTTAGGAATGTGCGTTGAAGCAATAGTGCATTTCCACCTTCTTGCTAAGGAAGGGTATTTTATTTCTTATAATAGGTGTGTGAGAAATGGGAGAAATGCGGAATGCGTGGTAATGTTTCAACCTGTCCAAAGTTTCTCACTTCGTTTCTCAAAGTTCAAATATTGCAGAGGATCTATCGCAAGTGGTTTAAGCGTCCACCCTGGCTGTGGAAGTCGCCGTGTGCATTCGTGTGTCTTGGTGGCGCCCGGCACCTACAGGTAAAATAGGTACAATCGACTGTCCGGCCTGGAGCTCGGTTCTTGTGCGGGATAAGAATGCTTGAGAAGTTTACCCGGCTTGTACAGGAAATCACCCCTGCAGAATGGGACGGCTGGAAGAATGTATTTTTTAAAGTTTTCAACTTGTAGGAAGGAGCTATGGTTCTCGGTAGACTGCGGCTTTATACATTTATTGTTTTTGCATAACCCCGGCCGGACATATAGGAGGGCGTTGATAAGCAAATGTCCCGGCTCGCGGTCGTGTTCCATCTCTGTCTCGTGGCACCGCTAACTATTGAGGCCAGACACCGCTGGTGATGATGGTAGAATGTGGTTAATGATGACGCAAGTGGCGCTGCAAGAAGATGAGAATGCATCCATTAAAATATAAATGCATTAGAAAGGGAAGAAGAGGAGTGGGAAGAACAAAGACACCCCGGTTGTTGAATTTGCAAAGCACGGGACGCGTAATCCGGAGGTTGCACGCCTACGAAGGTTGCAATACGTAAACCTACTCACTGCAATAAGTGCAGTACTCTTTGGAATACGTATTGCAATACGTATTCCAAGGTTGCAGTACGCGAGCCTCGCTTATACTTGCAAAACCTTGTCTAACCATGATAAACCGGTATCAAGCACGAGGACCCTTACAGCTCTTGCACTACCACCGCATTCACCGGTGGAACGGACCGCTCATTGTTTACTTTGTGGAAAAAGAGGGACAAAATGGCGTCGGCTCAGCTGAGCTAACCCTGGATATGCAAAGTGAAAGCTTGGCTTAGCCTGGTTAATACTTGGTTTTACTTGGTTAATTTCTAATTTACCTGTAATGTTCATACTTATCCTCCAAAGCCTGCCTTTGTGCCTTTGTCTACGGTTGTGGTCCCGCTTCCGGCGTCTTCCGAGCCAAACGGCTCGCTTTTCCTCAGTCACCGACGCTAGCTTCGCGCGATTGGTATTCCTCCAGTGAAGCAGTTCGTCGGGCGATATCTCAGGAAAGCCTCCAGCTCCCGCGAACGCTCGAAGAAGAGAAGGCGCCCCGGCACCACCCTCATCCATGGCCAAGCCGCACGCACACTGCGAGTCACGTGGCATGGCGGCGACGCAGCTGTGGAGAGCGCATGCGCAAAGCCGGCAGTGGCGGAGGCCCCGGCGGCTAGCGAATGCGGCTATCGGCCGAGCTCGGCCCGGCGAGTCATATGATGCGTTGCTAAGAGTACGGTGCACCTGAGGTCAAATGAAGGTCAAATCCCCTGTCACGGTGAAACCTCTCGACGAGATTGGTGAAGCTTGGCTTTAAAAACGGATGGAGAGGTCGGGAGGTTTTCCAGATGTAGAGGCCAGTTTTGTACCCTGGACGGGCGGAGTGGGATTCAGGGAATAAAAGAGGGCAGGCGACAGGAAAAGATTGGAGCGGGAAGGCGCACACTTCAGTCCCGTTATAGGCACTGCAATCTTTTGTGTAAACTCGTATCGTTCAGGAAACGTAGAAGGGCTTTTTTGGATTTCTGCCAAGTCTATGTTAAGGACCGATGACCTAATATATTCCATACTGTGAATTGAATTTGCTAATACCTACATAAATACCAACATTTGCATAAATACTTACAACTATAACGATAACCAACACAACAATAACATTGTTATAATTTCGAATTTACCGCATGCAACGACGCTAATTTTTTCGTCAAACCAGGCACGCGTAATATAATCTGAGTACATGATCAAAAAAAAGTGAAATGAGCGTACAAAAGCCGAGTAACAATATTTAATGAATTACGAAAGAAGGGAAAGGTCTGTTTTGATTAAAAAAACTGCAAAGTTCTGTGATAAACGTAAGATCTTGGGGATGTATCGAAAGTTAAGGAATGAGGTCAAATACCAGGTCAGGGCTCGAACTGTCAGGAAGGCACAATAAAAGCAGCCAGCCAGCAACCGTAATATTGCCTGCAGATTTACGACTTGCCAACAGCGAGCCAGCTAAGCGCACAATGAGCAGAATTTTCGGTCGGCGTGGGAAACGGATGGCGGGCTGGCAAAAGGAGCCGGCTAAGAATACGATACGAATAAGAGTACCAGTCACGGCTAAACGGAGTCGCTGTGACGGCGCGAGTGCGGGCCACACGTCGCCACTTGAGATATCACCGGAATAAGCTTCCCCATGATATATTAACCCCAAAAGTGGGTTAGGGGCTACTCGGGCAGTAATAACTGCCACACGGAACGGACCTAGAGTTTTGTAGAGTCAACAGAGCTCTTTCTTTGCCACGGAGAAATTAGTGGTAGCGTTATAATTTTGCTGTGCCCCGCATCTGGAAGGTTCTTCGCTCATACATTTTAAGTGCCGTGGTCACGTTCCTGTAATAGCTGTTCAAGCTGGACTCGATGCGTCAGTACCGGCGACTGCCGACGATAATGTTGTGCTGTCCTGCTCGATGGATATCCAACGATGTACAACTATCGACGTATAATTTTTGGGATATCGGACGACGTACAACTATAGTAGACGAGGGGCATCATCATCACCAGCCTATCTACGCCCACTGCAGGGCAAAGGCCTCTCCTATTAATCGCCAATTATCCCGGTCCTGTGCTAACTGTGACCGATTTATCCCCGCAAACGTCTTGATCTAATCTGCCCATCTAACTTTCTGCCGCCCCCTGCCACGCTTGCCTTCTCTAGGGATCCACTCTGTTAGCCTTAATGACCAACGGCTATCTTGCCTTCGCATTACATGTCCTGCCCACGTCCCCTTCTTCTTCTTAATTTCTACTAATATGTCCTTAACCCGCATTTGTTCCCTGACCCACTCCGCTCTGTCCTTGTCTTTTAATGTTACACCTATCATCTTCCGTTCCATTGCTCGCTGAGTCGTCCTCAATTTAGGTTAAGCCCTCTTAGTGAGCACCCAAGTTTCTGCCCCGTACGTGAGTACCAGTCAGATGCAGCTGTCATACACTTTCTTCTTCGGGGACAATGGTAGGCTGCCATTCCAGCTTGGTGTCAACAAGCTAACTGGCTGGGCAGCTAGTATTCTTTTTTTATTTAACCCAGAAAAGTGCACTTTTGTTTTGTTTTCCAACAGGCGAGGCATCCGGCCTGATCCAGACATCAACGTCAATGGTGTCTCGATTTCAGTAAAAAAGGAACACGAGTTTCTAGGTGTAGTCCTTGACGAAATCTCAGATTGATCCCACAAATAAAACAACCAAAACATAAATGCTTAAAAACAATTACTATCGCCAAGGTTCTATCACACATTTTTATTTTGGTGCCCACAAACAACTGCTTCTCCATGTTTTTACTAGCTTAATAGGTTTCCGATTATATTACGGAAGTGCCGTCTATAAGTCAGCCACTAAAACATCACTCAAAATGCTGGACCGTGCGCTTCATCTGGAGCTCCGACTGGCATTGGCGCCTTCTGCACTAGTCCACCTGAAAGTGTATATCTAAGTGCAACAAATGAAACCAATACCGTCAGCGAGCATACATGGTCCTGCTTTATGCTTTTAAAATCTCATCAATGCCTCACCACTCTTTTACAATACCTCCATATCGCAACTCCTTTCCAATCGTCCATATATTTCTGCTCTCCTGCCTTTCAGAGTAAGAAAAGACGCGTCGGAACTTGTGGTCTCGTTTTAGACACCAGCACAACCTCTGTCACCGATTTTCTAGCACCTTGGCAGCTTCGCCCAATATCATGTGATGTATCTTTCACAAGTGTCGAGAAAAATCGAGCGCCCAGAAGCGAGATCCTGCTACATTTCTTGTCGCTGCAGCCCAAGTACAAGTGTGCAGAGTTTTACACTGATGCCTCAAAAACTGCCACAACTGTGTCCTGTGCTCCGCATGGTGCCGCCTTTAATGACTGTAAATCTATGAATAGAAATACTAGTATCTTCATGGCTCAGGCTTACGGCATACTCCTTAGAGCAAATCGTATTCTTATAACAGGAACGAGACCGTAGATAAAATGACCGCTGCTGTTGCACTTACAAATACAGTTGACATAACAACAGCACTCTACACCGACCACAAGTGTCACATCATACAACACCTTCACAAAACATGGCAACCACACTGGAATGAACAAAGAGGTGACTTCTACACGTAATAAAGCCCTTCTTGGGATGAGATACCCCCTACACACGCAGAAGACAGGTGAAAGTACCTTGGCTAGATTACGGATAGGCCAAAAACGTGTAACACACTCCCTGCTGTTCACGGGATCCCGAAGACCCCTGTGTAGCAGGTGTCGAGACCGCCTACCCGTGACTCACGTACCACTTCAATGCAAAGCACTCGACATAACATGACAGAAACACAACGCCCAACTCTACAGACAACACCACACATCTCACCCGTCCCGCATCCCATCCTACACCTATCCCATCACACATCACACATCCCACATGACATCCCTCATTTCACATCCCAAGCATCTCCCCACGCCCAGTGTTTTTTTCCTCTCTGGCGATCGCATGTTTTATGCCGAGCGCGTTTTTAAGTATTTAGCCGAAGGGAAATTTTTAGATCTAATTCAATATCACGCATGATCCCAACCTGGCCTTCTATACCAGCCATCCTCATCGTCTTTGATTTTACTTTTATTTTTGCTGACCGAGTTTAGTCTTTATGTCTTCATCTCTCATATATAGCCACTGCGTTGGCACTCTTTGCCCCAGTTGGTCTTGCTCCATTAAAATACAAACATCATCATCATCATAATTTGCCGATAATGAAAACAAATCACAAAGTGTATAAATTCACCCCAAAACGAAGTCGCGCACTGCCTATCTACGGCTATTAAGACTTCCAATAGCTCGAAGTTCTCCTTTAATAATCATAGTTATAACAATGATCCTCTTAATATTTACGTTATTCAGCGTTCCCAGCCGGCACAAAAGTGCCTTGGCCTTAAAAAAACCTTCGCGTTTGATCTGGATAATTCACTTGGGGCCGCTCGGTCGGGCCAGCAGCGTCGTGATTAAATAACATTGCTCGGAAGGGGAGCTGCGTCTTTGAAGAAGGCCGCACCGAACGCAAGACGCTGCAAGACATGATCGCCATCGTCTATTTATAACCCGGCAGAGTAGAGTCCCAATCCACAAACGCACGCATATAACAAAAAGATTCAACCGAAACTTAAATAACCCTCAGTTTTCAGGAAACCGAATTACAACGTCATTAATTTAATTTCTTAGATTTATTTCACCCGAATACTGTATCAACGGTCCCCCTAACTCACGGAGGTAACCTCCCCATAGGTCTTAAGAAAACTCTGGTCGCGCCGGCACCTCTTTGTACGTTCGGTGACCTCATGGCTTTTAGAAAAAAAAGCAGAACCCGGTCAGGGAAAAAATTGTGTAATTAACGAATACAGGGTTTGAAATATATGACGGGTTGCTCCTCTTACAGGACGGCAAATCAATTACACTAAAAAGATGTCCCGGGCCATCTCCACTAACGTGGAACCTGAGTGGGAGCGAACCATGCAGTGTGCGCCGGTGTTTCCCACAGCAAGATTACTTCTAATGGGCCTGGCCTGCGTCGCCATTGCCTGCCTTGCGTCGGCGTTGTCCCTCGCGGGCGAGCTCGCGTTTCAATCCTTGCAAGCTTGCAGTTTAGCGTCCATCGCAGAAAAGAGCGTTTCTGGAGCCAAAGCCTCTGGAGTTGCCTCTCTCTTGTCACACGGCGCGCGCTGAGTGGTTGCCGGAGATGCGCCGGTAGGAGGAGCAATCGCGTGCTTGCTGACGCGGTGGCGTTCTTTCTTGCGTTTAACCGGATTTAAGCAATTGAATAAGACAGAGTGCCTTCAGTTGTCTTCGTGTCACACGCTGCAGTATGCTAAGAAGTATGCTTCACAGGAGAAAACCTGGCGTTTAAAACCAATTTCCATAGAGAATTTAACACATTTCTGCTATTAATGAAATTCTTATTATTACTTTATTTTTATATGAGTCTAAATTATGTTAGTTTATTTTTAACCAGTTTTATCTATTATACACTTGTTTTTCGACCATCGTTTGGCAACCTGATTTACCGTCTAAAAGGGGCGGGGGGGGGGGGGGGTAGCGCACAAATAACGAGGACGGTGGCAGACGAGACAGGCGCTACTAACAACTAACAAAACAGGCTAACACGACAGCTACTAACAAAACAGGTGCTAACCCCCCTCATCCCCTCCTTCCATTCAGTATGTACAAACTAACCCAACAGCAAGTTTTATTAATTTACCGTGACGACAGGAAATGACGACGATCGGAGACGCCGACAGCTCGAGCCCCTAAGGTGTTTCGCCCCTAAAAATATTTCAGACGTGGGTATTTACTTTCTGTTTTGGTTTTTGGTTTTTCGGTGAGAACAGTGTTTGCTAGCTTGTAAATTCTCTAAAATACCTTGGTCTACCCCCTTAATTCTAACCTTCAACTCTAAATAGACTCCCAAATCTATGATGGTTTAGAATCTATATAAAGTGTAGCTTTGTAAAATGTTTGTGCTCAAGTTTATAATGTTCGCGCTTACGTCGATGTGCAAGCTTATGAAGAGGGTACACAAGTTGTATGAGTAAATTGCATATTTCTAATTGGAATTTCAGCACCATGTGAAAGCACAGTACTATAAACTCCCTCACAATGCCAACTGCTTCTATTGCGAAAGCATTACGAGGTTCATTAAGCATAAAAGCCGCTATCAGGCGCCTGTAGCAGCAAAACTGTTTCGAAAAGGTCGGGGACGCGTATAAAACAAAAATAGAGTAATTGGAAAAAAATTGCAGAAATTTAGCATTAGATGGAAATTGAACCCGAAGCCTCCGAAATGCAAATAAAGCTCGCAAATATCCAATACCCACGCGGATCCTTGGCTGTAGCAGAAGAAATCTGGACCTAGGGTATTCGTTGTGGACTTGGACTGCAGAAAACGTCGATAACCTGTGTACGAAGCTCCACGCACGAAGAGTGACTTTTCTTAGCAGGGTAACCACACGCTAAGGCTACATATAGGCTTAAGAACATACCCCCGCCCATTTCACCAAGTCAACGATCAGACGCACAATCGCCACAATGTACTCACGAGGATGGCCAATGACGATTGCAGGTGTCGTCAAAAGCTCACGGGTGATGCACCAGTTCCAAATTTGATGCGGCATGGCAACAAAGCAAACATAACCAAAGAGCGTTGAAAAGGCAGACATTTCCAGGAGAGTTTCCCAATACCAGCACCGTTCCTCCAATAAAACCTGATTAAGTCAATCAGCCTGCGCACTCGCTCGTCCGGTGGCATGAGCTGACCAACCCCCCTATTTGTTCGCCTCGTAGTAGCCTCCTTCCAGACCCTTACCCTGCCTGTATCACATAACAGTACGGAAAATTCATCGCTACAGAATTGAAGAGCGATTCGGGTGAATGATTTTAATTCTATGTACATGCCTTTATATCTCGCCTCCAGAGTGCTTCCCACATCCAGCCACCGCACATCGTTTATCAGGTAACAGAACGGCAGATGCTGACTGACAGGGGCTCAACTTTATATGAAAGCCAGCCCACCCAATCGATGCGAACTTTATTGGCGAACTTTATTAATAAAAAAGTTAACACCTGGAAAACAAAAAATTACTGGAGGACCTTGCGAAGAATAGACATGATAGACATTCATTAATAAACATAGTGCTTCGGTTTCTGCCTTCTCATTACAGGTAAAAGTGGTGGAAGGCGCTTCAATTCAGATAAGATGAGGAAAAGTGAAGCCAATTCCATCTTTGGCACTGGAATTTCAATATTAGTGCTACGACGGGCCTGTTTGTATTATCTGATGGATCTGTGAATAGGGTAAAGTGGACACGAAAGCAGAACAACGACAGGGCACTGGTTACCCGTGTAAAAGTCTCCCCTCTCTTTCTCGATCAACTCTCATGCTCTTCCTATCCCGTCTCACTACTACCACAGTAAACATGCTAGAGGTTTGATCAAGTCAATTAAAAATTTACCGCGTTACACTTCTCCACGCGCATGGCACATGCCATTAACTCGAACCTTTCGTAACTGTTGCCATTTGACTTCTTGCAATGCCGCCAGGAGGGCTAATGCTGAGGCTGAGCGCGTTTTTGTATTTCTGGGCGTATTGTTTTCATTTAATCAAGCACTATGTATTTTTAATTAAAAGAACACTGCAAATACCCCTTATGTATTGATGACTTGCCTGAAATATGCCTAATCTTTTCTTTATTTTTTTTGCTCAACTATGTTCCCAAGTATGAAAATTTCCACCAGAATTAGAAGTTTAGCAATGCTGTGGGTATATAACCGTCTTGTCCAATAACTCCTGTAACTTTGTCCGGGCACCCCAACGACAGCGAATGAATTCCTCATGAGAAAGCTGAGCCTTTCAACTTTCGAAGCGGCGTTAGTTTTTGCGACGCCACGACATATATCCGAAACATTGTTCAAACTGAGAATGAAACCGGAAATTGGGGAGGAGAAATGAAGATGACACGCCATAAATAGAGATGTGATAGGCCAATGTTATTTTGGTCCGCTATATTTTCCCTGTTGCTTCCTTCCAAGATTGCTTTGAATTAAAACTTGCTGCTTATCTGAAATCACTGCAGACAGATATAACGGCAGCTGCAATCGAACTCTATAGCTTAGTAAAAATGGACGTAAAAACTAAGTTTGTCCAGCATATGCCCAGTGGGAAACTACATGGGATGAAACCCCGAGTGGCACTTGAAACGACATATTATAAATAAAACGTCTTTTAACTGCTGTGATCCAAAAAATTAGCTGCGAGGTTCTCCGGTTACTCTAATGCCTCGTCTATGTAAATATCAATATGCATCCCATGCATTGATTTTCTGAGTAGGAGAAAATGTATATGTCATTTGCGAGCATTTACGTATTCGAGACATTCTCAGATAATTTTTAACGTGTAGTTATACGTAGAACTAGTTTGTTGAATGATCGACATTTCATCCTTATTTTTGAGGCATAAATGTGAATTTTCTCACAACAAAATCAAAGCTCTCACGTACATATAAACCGACACCAAACAAGGGAGTTTGTAGACGCCTTCAGAGTTCATTAAATATGCCTCGGAGCTGTAACATCCAGAAACTTGGTTTAGACACTGCAAATGTTTTCCAGTACGCCTCTAATGCAGCCAAGAAAAAAAAATGGCTGTTAGGTGTCTCTTCGGTTATTTACTGTGGTTGAATATTGTCGACAATCAGAGAAATCACTCGACCGATGTCCAAAGTAACAGCGTTGTTCGAACAGCTGACCAATTATGAAGTACAGCCAATTGCCAGCTTTGGCAGGATAGCAGGCCGCTTCCGACAGATTGAAATAAGTTGCCCAACACTTTTGTTGCTTACGCCGTGCCAGCCGTATATAGAGCACTCGACAAGAAATACCGAAAAAATAAAACCTATTTTAAGTTTGGACCATCTTGTTCTCCAGTGCTCCGCGTTTGATATTCATAGGCTGGACCATACTGTTTTTCAAAATTCAGATATAGAAGCATTACATAGGGACATTCTCGAAAATTCTAAACACCTGGTGACCTTAGCCCAGTTTGGCGTTGCCAGTGGCCTGGCGAGCATGATTTAGTGCGCGTCTACCTCCCTCCCTATTCCCCCTCTTCCCCCTCCAGCGACCTTCGGTCCTCCCCTTCCTAATAAAAGAATTTATCATCATCATCTCTTTGGTTAAGCACTCGTAGCTAGCGCGGCACATCCAAATCCTCCGCGAGCTGCAGCGTAAGCTTTATATTGCACGCGCGGGTTTAAAGTAGTACTGGCAATTTACCCGGAATGAGCAACGAAAATTTCGACGTAAGGTTACCGAACTCGACTGTTCGCGCAAATCCAACGGCCTCATTTTTTTTCTTTTTTTGCAGTCGCTGTATCCTTCTGCCTATATGCTTTTCTTTTTCTTTCCACTGCCTTTGTTTGTCCTCCTAGCGGCATGCGATTCGGGAACACAGATAATTTTCTTTTGTGAGGGGCGATAAGCAATCGGTCACTGTATTTTTTCTGTTTTAGTATTTCCTCTCATATGTGAAATGCATTACAAACGCTTCACAGGGAGGTGTTGGAGCTTGACTTTGGGACCATGCGGGCACGTATTGCATGTGCCCGAGAACAAACAGATCAAGCGAACGCGAAATCTTGGGCAGCATAGGTAAACTTGGAAGGGCGGAGAAGAACGCAAAAAGATAACGAATGGGCCACGACAGTGTGGAGGAGCGAAAAGTGTGTTTTGACAGGCCGATGAAAGTAGTGTGGCCGAAGCGGAGATTGAGCAGGGCGGAAACCTGCAGGCATGCGCGACGCGGGTATTCTATTATATGAAGCTCTCTCCCTCGGGGTAGCCCCGGGAAAATTGAAATGAGTCTGCAGTCTGATTGGGACTCGCCAGCGTGTGGCCGCATTGTCGAAAGGCGCCGGAAAGAACGCGAGCGAGTGGTAGACACCAAATTTTGGTCCTAGCATTTCGAAAGCCCAGTAAGAAATATTGGGAACAGTCAGAAAACAGAGCGATAAAGACGCATATCTTTTGTATTTTACTGGTTGGTGAAAGCAATTTCTGTCGAGAGTGATGGGAGTCGAAAAGCAAAGGATGCGGCAGAGGCTGTAGTCCCGGTGTCTGCTGCCTGCGCTGCGCGTTGATGAAACAGTCGGGCGACGCGACCAGCCACTCCCCTGAGGACAGGCTGGTGTGCGGCATGAATGTAGTGCTCGGGTAAAGGGGCGTGGTGACAGAATGCTGAATTTGGTAGTTCTTATTTTGATCTTCACTTTAGCTCCTGGCTCAACATTCACATTTGAGCGCAGGTGTAATGTTCAGGCCGGACCGGCGGTGGTGGCAATAACGTGACCAGAGGCCTAATGGAGTTAAGGTTGGAATGGGAGCTATATACAAAGCCCAGCGCGATCGACAGAGTCCGTTCCAAGTGTCTCTCGTGGTTTTTGCCTGGGATTGGTTATTTTTACTATGAGGGCGATGACAACGATGAAAAGATGTTGATGAAAACGATTTCAGAAGATGTAACATACAGCCTTTGCTCAGAACAGCAGAAGAGCTTTATTCTAGAAACAGAAACTGTAGCCAACTGGATTGAACGATGACGACGGCTGACACAACGTTGACGACGCTTCTTCTTCAGTCAGATGGAAAGTACGGCCTTAAGGAATCTTCTTTTATCGTGATGAAAGAAAACACTCTTGAAAAAACATTAAAATTGAAGCTACGTGACTTTGTTTCTGTAGATTCTCCTTTTTCTGCGTCTACAAGGCATTCGGGGCAGTTTGAGTAAACCAAAAGGAAAAAAAAACCTTAGCTAAATACAACTAAATAAATGAACAAGGCATGGAATTTTCACCATACTTTGAAATAAAGCACAGATAAACAGTGCTTTTTTGTAGAGTAACAGCACTATTGTTTATAGTAACAGCATTATTGTTCTGTTTTCTCTCGTTGAATGATTGAATGTATCCCGGCTTGTGTTTTTATTTGTTCACATAGCACGGACTTTTCCGCATGATGTATACTGCTCGCTCATAGTACAAATAAATTGTAATAATTCACTTCACTTAGGAAACAATCCTAAAATATTGTCGCTAATTCAGTTCTTGAGTGCCTTTCAGTAGATTTTACGCTTACGATTCACAGTATTTTTTGTGACATTTAACAAAGCTCATCAAAGTCTACCCAAAAGTATGCAAGCTTTTAGGCGCTGTTCAGCACCCGTTCGCGTCACAGTGGCCACGACAGAATGATGGCACACATTTTGCTCATAAAAACCTTACTGCCGAGAACTCATTCTTTATATTGTTGAGCCAGGAGAACGTTTTTCATATTCATGCGTTTTATCTTCTTTTTGCAGCTGCGTTAGCGGAGGTGTCTAATTCATCCAACTGGTCTACCACGTCGACACTCCCCAACAAAGGCAGAAATGTGCCCTTTCTTTTTCTAGACAAGAACCTGCGTTACAGATACGTCCTGCAGTCCCAAGCGTGACCTATATACCTCGCTACAGCAGCCAGCCCGTCACTTGAAGCCGGCTTAGCCGGGCGAAGGGATCCCTTCGAACAATGCTTAAGCTCATTTAAAACAGAATAGGGCGCACCGCCCGATCCGGCGAAAAGGCTCATTACACGAGCGCTCTCTGGTGAGCACAGCGCTTTGCATGCGTACAGATGAACCGTACCGCCGAATCCCTAATTAGCCTAACAAGAACCAAGCCGTGTAGAGTCACGCGCTTTCGATTGACTTCCTGCTAGCAGTCTCTTTTTAAAACTAGCGGTATTCGTCACGTCTGTTTTTTTTATCTTATCGTCCTTGGGTTCACAGAGAAATTACACATCCTCAGCTAGTGATTGAGCGCGACGTTATAGTAAAAGTGCAATAAATTGCATATTATCCCTTCCTTGCATTCTTGATGCATCTTAAGTATTTTCTCGAATCCACGCAGGGACGGATTTCTCTACAACGACGGCAATCACTTTGAAGCTACACGGTATCGGCATGCAAATGCACGTATTCTTGGGTTCAAAGGTCGTGTGGAAGGGCAGAAACCTAGGAAATCGCAGGGGTGGCCACACGGTGGACCACGTGTACCATGGCGAAAAGTGACACGCAAAACGACGAACGCATAAGCGTCCCTTAGCCTGTCGCTTTGCGCCATGGTACAGATGGTGAACCTCGTGGCCACCCGAGGACCTGGTAAATCTTGATGCCATCTACGCTATCTCGACTGTCCCAAAACGTCCAATCAGGATGATAGGCAGCCATGCCTCGTTTTAACTCCCATAAATTGAATTTTGTAAAAGCATATGAACCACCCGTAGCAATTTCATTGTGTTTTCGCAATATACCGTGAATCTTTGAAACAGCAACTCTCTCATTGTCCACATGACATAGTTGTCTCCGTTGACTTTAGGAAGCATGATCTAATCATCGTCTGAGCGGCTGTGGCTGCTGTGCCTGAGCTTTAGCTGGGCCTGCTTGACAACCGGGTCTGATTGGAGATGGACGAGTGGCCACAATACCAAGTGTTTCTTTTTTTTCAAAAAATTTAATATGTTGATTTTTAGGTCAACCAGCATGAACGGATGAACGTAGGCTGCGTTCTTAAGACGGGGCACATTTTTTTCCGAATAACAAAGGGGCGGATAGGTGTCACGCAACCGTCATCCCGTTTCTGGTTGTTCTCCTGAAGTTCTCTTAAGAAAAATGAGCTAAGACTACTAAGCGCTGATCCCAAACAGAGTGAGTTAATGCACTCTCGTACCCTGTGACTGGCGCAACTTCCAAAACAGCGACGTTCGCTTTGGCCTCATTTAAATTAGCCAAACGCCTTTCTCGAGGATTTGAGTTATTCCTTTACACGTAACTAACTTTCATGGTAGAGTATCTGTGAAGTCGGCGCTGCTCAGAGTCATGGCCTCTAGGTCACAGAGACTTCTGTCAACGTTATTTAGGGACGGGGGGGGGGGGGGGGTTTGGACGGATCCAGCTGGTTGCAGTTTGTTGAGAAGTGTGCGAAAAGACAGGGACAAAAGCTGAAAAAAAAACAAACCGAACAGTACAGCGCGTGTCCAGTTTTCTTTGTTTCTTACAGCGTTCCATTCTTCTTGCGCTGTTCCCAGCCATGAAACTTCACCAATTCACGCTATTAGCCACCTTGCTTGGCATGCGCCCATTTATTGCGTTCTAGAACCGCAGGAGCGGCTGGTCCTCGATACGGGCTGTGGATTTCTGTATTCCCTTAGGTCCCGAGCGTGTGTAAGTTTTGTGCGTGGTCGGGGTATGTACGGGTGTGCAATCTAACGGGATATTTACACACGTGGAAGGATTGCAGTAGTTTTTTTTTTTTTTTGGCTGAGGCGATTAAAGATGTTTTTGAAATAATGCTAAAGTTTCTATCCATGTTACTGAAAGATACACGCGTCGCTTAGTCACAGTCCTCTTTTGGTTATCTATTTACGCCGCCCTACCTCTCGCCTCATTCAGAACCTTGAAGTGGTTCTGCCTAAAGCAATGACAGCCTGAAAGTCTTCACCGTTGAAACAAGCACGGCTCTTAAAATATTGTAATTGAACATAATAAATTTCACGGGGTACGTTAGACTCGATCTTTTTGTTCCGCATGTTATATCATTCAAAGGACAACAACGACATGCCCAAGACATACAGGTCTAATATCATAATTTATTTTTCCTTCATACGCTAACTTTTTCTCGAACCACCTCACACTAGACTAAACGCAAGTACAACTACCGTAATTCCCAGCCGCAGGCAACTTTGTATTAGCGCAAAGATGAGATAAAGGGAAAAGCCGCCCTTAGATAATGTCGAGGTAAAACCACATAGGCGTTCTGCTTAAGATCCGAACGATGCACATCAAATCGTTTAGTGTAGACAGGAAGTAAGCTCAAGTATTGCACTGTCCCAACCATCTACCCCTTTTTAAGCGTCTCCATCGAACGAAATCTAATGTGCACGGGCGTAACTGTTCACGCATTACGATATTGCACGTTTATTGTCGAAACCGAATGAAAAGCGCCGCATAGAATTATTAGACACCGCATAATGCGCATACTGTAGTACCCCACAATGGGCTCACCAGAGTGGGCGGCTTTGTGCTTTGCCTCAAACGCGCGCTGTAAACCTCCAGAATCTCGTCAGTCTCCCGAATCCCCGTAGTTCACTCGTTCTTTGCAACGTGTTCTTCCTTAGTGTGTGGGTCTACCGGGAACTGCGAAGGGCCAGAAACGACTTTATCGAGATGCCGTCTCTGCGACGTTTGCTTCCCTCTTTCCTCGGCTCTTGATTCAAACGCGTGGCGCAACTTTCCCCGTACGGCTTTGTTGCGGGGCAGAGATACAAATCTGTCCCGCGAGCTTCCTTTGTGCGGGAAAGAAAGTAATGTGCTCCTGCCTTCCCGGTGAAGCGGGCCATTCGTCTCCAAGTGTTTCCTCGAGGCGTTTCGGTTGGCAAGGGCAGCAATGCTATTTTTCTCAGGTATTTTACTTGATGTGGAGGAAGCAATGTGTTTCCGCAATAAATGATCCTACTCATGTCAAGCGTTCCTCCTCTCCTCTCTCTTTTTTTGCGTGTGATAAGTGTACACCTTGACTTCCGCTTTCATCTTGTGTAACCCCCCTCGCTCCCTGAACGCCATTCTTGAAAATGACCTGCTTGGCCGCACCTTTGTTCAAGCGAAGACTATTTGTAGCAAATATTGTATGGGTTTCCATTTTTTTGTGGTACTTCATCAAGAACTTCGACTTTTTTCTTCGGTATTTATTTAGTTCTATTATGTGGCGCGTCACCCTCGACGCAGCGTTAGATGCAGGCAAATTCATTAAAAGATTAAGCTCATTTCATAGCTATTCCAGGTTTTTTATTTGATCGCCACACTCCGCGTGCACCTTCCAGGAGAAACTTTGCTTACGGTTACAGGATAAACTTGCTTACAGGACAAATTTTGCTCGACAATAGAAAACTGGTTTCTTGAGAAAATACTTTGTCGTACGCAAACCTGGCAGAGAGGATTATCTGTAAGAACTACTGTATATGTTCATAGGAGGACCTCTGGGTTCGTGGCCAACAGTCCAGGGGCGTAAGCTGACGTGAGAGTATGCCTACAACGGCATTTCCCCGAAGTTTGTGACGGCAGAAGCCACTTTATGATCGGCCTGCACCAAAGACAATCTCCCAAGTCGCAAGAGGACTTAGACGAAGGCTTTTCAACGTCGCATCTGCGAACGACGTTACCACTTGTGGTGTACAGAAGTAATCGCCTGTGGTGTCATACACCGCCCTCAGAAAAAGTGCCCCCTACGCCCCGCAACCCCGATAAGCTGCATGCTAAAACCATAAATACTACTGCTTGGAATATATTTCATAGCTGGGCTACAGTTGGCCAAATTCACTTTGTAGTTATACGGGTCAATATATTAGGCGACACTTTATCTTAAGGAGGTCCTCATAGTTCCCACTCTAAAGCGGATATTTCAGCTCATTTGGTTCCAACATAAAAACCTTTTTTTTTTCTTCTCTTCTGCAGGTCAATAAAATACCTCGTCTGGAGAGCGTGATGCTGAAGAGAGACGCATTTTGCAACACCATGAATGACGTCAGAAAAATACCGGTGTGAAGCTTGGTTTTAACTCGCTTACAGTAAAGGCTGACTAGCGTTAGGTAAAGCTTTGGGCCTCTATAGTTTTTCCAAGGCGCATACTCTGGGGGCTGTTGTGTGTTATAGGCAAAGTATTTTGTAGGGCTAACATTTAAGGGGCCAGCTCGCTTCCTGCGCGGTGTCAAGTTTAAGAGTTTGTTCTTCTTGATTCCAGAGACTGGAAGCTTTGAGCGGTAACCCTGTGGGCAGTAATTTTTGAAGGCTAATAAGACAAAGAATACTGCGAGTTATGCGAATCATTTTTACAGTGGTGGCATTGGAGTTGACCACTTGATCAGTGCGTAATATCGCCTTTGTGCAGGTTGTTGAACATCCGCCTTTTGAGCGAAGTAGCTGACAATGCCTCACTTCACAAAAGAACTGAACAAGAAATTTGTTTTTGTGTTGACCATAAACATTCATGTTCTTTTGTTCCGTATATCACTGCTTACGTGTTGGCATTAAATGTTTTTTAAGTGCGTGACATTGCAACGAATGCTTCTCAAAGCGCTGCTACTTGACGTACACTTGGTGAAAGTTTATTTCGTCCTCCTCGATTGTATGTTTTACCAGCATCTGTTACTTGATTGGGAGTTCAATTCGATCAAAATAATACGTTTGTTTGATAAAATGAAGCTTAAGTTCGTCATGTCGACACGAAAAACACGCCCACTCCAGAAATATGTTTTCTCGGTTATTTCGCTTTAGTTATTTTAAACTGTTGCTGTGTTGATTATTCGAAGCAAAAACAAGCATGCTTTTAGGTGATTCTTGATAGGAAGTTTACATTTGAACCTGTTGTGCGACCTGGAAAGTTGGAGAACGTTCGCCAGCATTGCTCGGACATGTACATACTGTCTTTCACGTCTTTAGTCAAAAAATAACATCGACTATGTTATTCCTCCATGAAATAGTATTCAAGTAATGGTACAGAGACACCGCTGGAACGAGCAGCGTTGAAACAAAGGCGGCTTTATGCGCGTATAATATCAAACAAATAATAGTTTGGTTGCTCTTTTCAGGACAATGAAACCATACACACAATAGTTGTTATATATCGCAATATTTAAAATAGTCGAGGACAAAGTATCGATTACGAGGTGTCACACATGAAATTTTGTATCCCGGGCCTTGTCACCTGAAAACGGATTCTGAATGTCCTTGTTGAGTTAACTTTCGCTAAAAAAGCGAAATGGTACAGAGCAACTTTTAGTTATTCTAATTGAGAACTGCTGCACCTGGTACATTTATGTACGAGCATTTGAAAAGAAGTCCCGGGCTGTAGCCATCCTTCACCCATGACTCACTGCTGTCTTTTATTTGTGCTGATTTTATCTAAACCGATATAATGGTCCCGAAAATCAATATTTCCCGAAGCATGTCGTGGGACACTCATGGCTCCAGTATTTTAATAGATGGGCTTCTTTTCAGAGAATGTCCCACGATAGACCTACTATCGCTCGGGAAACACATTAACGAAAAGCAAGGACATACAGGTTAACAATTATCGGAATGCATCTTCACAGTTTACCTGCAGCCATCTTCAAAGGGTGCAGATAGCGGAAAGAAACAGATCCATCCTCGGTAAGACGATATCACAGCGACAGCACTTCCTTTTTTTATTTGTGGTAAGCGCCTGACTATCGACGCGGACGCATCGATTTTCCAATATTGCCCGCAAGATACGGGGACGTGTACTGCGGACAATTGGCGTGTCTTCAATAAGCTAATGCACCCTACTCTTGTGGGGCGTTTCTTTTCAAGCGCGGATGCGCTTCGGGGAGATACAACCCCCTGGCGCTGGAGCTGTTTTCAGAGATTCGCTGCTCTAAACCCGCCCTTCCTTCGTCACGGCAATTGTTCGCCATTTCAAAGTGTCATTCAACCAACAACGTTCAAGCAAGAACAAGGCAGATAAACTACCTTGTTTTTGCACTTTTGTGTTTGGCAAAGTGTTCTGCACTCCATGAGGGGGACGACAAATAACAATCAGCCTGATGCACTTGTCAAGGGTACAAACAGACATACTGTGGGTTTGCTGCTGCTGTTTCGACTTCAGAAATCTACATGGCCTGTCATGCACCCTCAAAGAGGACACACAGAGTACCTTTGAAAAGTGGGATGCATTGTTTCTCGCCCCCTTTTAAGATTTTTGTGAGTTGGTGATTTTTTAAGCTTATAACACTGCCTTTTTAAAACGCGTTTTCTTGATATTTTTTTAAGCTTTTAGCGTACAATAGCTAACAGTAATGCTGTTGCTGCTGTAGTACAATTATTTCAGCCCGTTCATCACGAATATTCTTCTTCATTTTATTCATTCCCATTCATTTCAAAACTGAACTATAACACTAGGAAATGGTGGTTGCTGAAGCCAAGTAATTTTTTTATTATTATATTGGTGTTATCGCTTCGAATGACACAAGTTTAAGCAGCTGCAAGCCACTCCGGAGAGAGGATTAACTTAAAACTGGAGAAGTCACCGTGTCACGTGGTGAGTGCTGAGATCGCTGTGTAAATTTTAAGAGCATCGCGCCTAACCCAATATTCTTAAAGATCGAAAAAAAAAAGCCGCCGCTACGGCGAGAGATGATGGTGCATTAATTAGCTTAAGAAGGTCGCTGACGATGCCGAATGTTAGAAAACTGATATTTAAGTTAGAATAACGTAAGTATTTAAGTGCAGTTTTAAAACTCAAGGCTTCAAACAAACAAGAGCAATTGTATCCGTGTGTTTACCTTCACATCAAAATACAAAGCATTGTTCGGGGTGGCCCACGTAGGGTCCAGCGGTCGTTTTGCCTGCCTCACTCCTGCTGCCTTCACGTGCTGAGAAGCCAGTTTCATTTGAAGGCGCGGAGACAAGGTACATATAAGATATAGGGCCCGTGCTCATCATCGCTCTTTATTTCCGTTGCTTGTTCGATTCCGTGAAATTCATGCATGGATTGACGCCATGCCTGTTATCGAATTATCCGAAATCGAAGCTTTTCCTGGCAGCCTCCAGACGTCACAGCATTAATTAGCCCCCGACCTCAAACGCAAACAGCCACCAAAAAAGTAAAAGGAAGTAAGCAGTAGGCGGTAAAAACTCTGTTCCGACATACTAATTGGGGGAGGGAGGGCGGCGTCATTGGATGAGATTCAATTGTATGAGTGCCGATTGACAAAGTCGCGACGGAGCGTACAATCGGTAGACAAATGGCCGGCATTGAAAAGAAATAAATCCGTTTCACCTCACACCAGTGCGTTTAGGCTGGCTGCACTTTGCGCTGCCGCTTTCGTTGTGTTTTCTGGAATTTTTGAATAAAAATAATCGGTCGCTCGTCTTTGTGTGTATTGTAATGTCACTCCGCTGTTGCCTTCTTTTCAAGGCGACAGTGTTGGTTAGGAGCTCGACACCTTAGATTTCAACCTGGAAACAAAACGTGCTATGTTGAACGACGAAAACAGGCCAGAGATCGCCCAGCGGGAGGAGTTTGTTTTTCCTTTTCCGCCAGTTAGATGTGGGGTTGATGAAAGCAGGCAGTCCCCTATTCCTTCCCCCTCCGCCGCCCAAGAAAGAAAAACACCCTCAAGGCTCTTCAAAAAGTAAGACACGAAGGTTCCCTCAAAAGCGATAGTTGTGGAAGCGTTACTTTTTGCAGCCCTGCTACTTCACGTCACACAATTTCGAAGCAACAATGAAGTCTATTTTCGGTGTTACCAAACGGTGAAACAAAATCTTTACACACGCATCGGAAGTCCTGAAACTAAATCCAGCGCACCGTTTGTCACTGAAAATTGTTGTTCTTGAATTGTTTCTAGATAAGGGCGCTTTTTATAGCTGAAAGGCCGTTTTGCAAAATGGGATGTACGGTTGACGTATTTTGAGAAAAGTGGAATTGAACTGGCACAACAACGAAAAAAACTTTCAACGCGCACCAAATGCGACATTCATGTATGTCACGCATTCTACGTGCTACCAGTATCTAATGCGAATCAACAAACAAAGCAAGTTGGTGTCTGCTTTTATCTTGATCTTCATGCTCATGTTATAGCTGTGCTTCGCTCCGTATTTCAGTTTTTTTTTGCTAATTTGTTTGCTTCTCTTTCTGACAACGAAAAGTGACTCCCTAGTCTGGAGAATTGTTAGGAGTTTACGCACCGTCTGTCGGTGTCGGCGGTTTAAGTCTGGGTCCATGTTTTTTTTTCCGTCACCCTGTCACTTTGAAGCCGAATCAGCCACTGAGTGCTTGGCGTGCATGTAGCAAAGCGTCTGCCAGTGAAACGCAGGAAATTCAAAGGCAGGTTACCTGAAAGAAAAAAAAAACGCAGAAACAATATATTAAATTACATTGCAGTACACCTAGAAAAAGAAAACGCTACAATCGAGGACTGGTGGCACAAAAACTAACAACAAAAAAATACACCCAGCGCGTTGGCTCAGTACACAAAGCCGTTGTGCGGCGATTCCAGTCCCAGTGGCCGATTTTATTTTTCTTTTAATGGAAGCCAAAACTGAAAACGCCTGCGTGTTCAGATTTTGACTCCCACTAAAGACTTTTAAAGGGTTTGAATCGGTCGTAGTCCTTCGCTAGAGAGCGCCTCGTGAACCACGTGAACTTTCTTGTGTAAGGCTCCTCAGTTTGATTTATATAAGATAGAGGATTAAATACGACGGCAGAAAAAGGCGTTGCTCCACATACATCCGACTACGACAAAAACGGCGACTGAAAATGGACGTTAAGGACTGCCAAAGAACGAGGCAGCTATACGGAGTGCGTGGCTCTCTGCATTCTTAACTTCTATAAAGACAGCACGGCGGGCGAAATGCCGTAAAGTACCTGCAAACGTCTCAATGCAATTTCCTGACTTGACACCACAAATAAGCGCGAGCATTTGTTTCTGCTTGCCTCTTGTTCTTCTAAGCGTTCTGGGCACTTAAGAGGCCACCCCGTCCGTCGCCTGTCATCCCAGCCCCGCCTGTGATCACGCAGCGTCTCCCCTAGTCTCGTTCTCCTGCTATTGTTCTCATTCGAAAAGTTTCCCCCAAACCTAGCTTCACTTATTTTACTATTTGTTTTGTCCCCAGCAGAGTGGCGCCATCCCCGTGCCTCCTGAATTAGCCTCAGTCCTCCTGTTCCTCATCCTTTTTTCGCTCCCTAAGCCCCGGCCGACGTATCCCTTTGCTTGTTCCTTACTCGGGAATGGCACGAGCGCCTACTCCTTGTCTTTTCTTGACTGCTCAAAATATATCAGGACGCAATCCTGCTTACCCCGCTCACACTAAAAGCGTTGCAGCCGTTTTTGTTTTCATTTTCCATCCTCCTGGTGTTTGTTTCTCGTTTCCTGCTTTTGTTGTTGTTGTTGTTTTTATAACGCGCTGCCACTTTCATTTCAGCCTGAGTAACAAAAAGACTTAAGACTTAATAAATGTTATTCTCTTCGTTTGTGCGCCGAAGCGCAAGTCTTCTCTTTTAAGTGGAACTTCAGAAATTCATGCGTGTCCAGAACGGTCTAGTCACGGTAAGCCGTGACTCACGTAAGTAGCAGTCTCAATGCAAGGAGAAGTATTGCTATACGCGTAAAGTCACGAGAGAGGTTTCGCACTGGGTAGGAGGCCACCGTATCTATAGAAAAAGAAAAGGGTGCAAAAATGCGTGCAGAGGAGGCCGAGAGGATGTCAGCCTCCCAACTTACCGAGATTGTTAGTTTTATCATTTGTCGAACAAGTTTTTTGCATGGCTCTTTTACGTCACATGGTTGAACCTAACATAATCCAAATCACTGCCTACGCGTTAAAGCCATAAGTTACTTTATTTCGGTTCACATAACTTCCCTTTCGGTGCGCAAATGGATTTTACAGGCATTTAAAAAAACATTTGCTCGTGTTCGCCGTGCCTAGTCTATGTATTGGGCACTTGTTCTGTGGTATGTGGGGTCTTTAGGAAATGAAAGCGTTCATATGAAAGCTTTCACGAAACCACAGCGCATCTGAGAAGTTTTCCTCATGTTCAGTCTTAACAGATATCGGCATTTTCAGTTTTTTGTAATTCTGGTGGTTTAACTCACAAAAGCTTTTACGTGCGGCGTTTTATGCGGTTCTGAATCAATTTAGACCACGTGGGACCTTTAACACAACCAGAAATCTCGACACACGAATGCTTTATGTTTTTTTTTTTTTTTGAGCCACACTTTAGACACTGAGCCACCGGGTGGGTAGGAATAGGTGCTGCGGTATGTCGAGAAGAACATATTTTAGTGGGGTAAGTTCCCTCTTAGAATTCTCATGCTTTTTTTTCTGGTACATGATATCTTATCGGTTGTTCCGCAACTGGACTAAACAGCCGTCACTCCGCTCGCGCAGTTCCTCTTTGATATTACGAAAATACATTCTTTTTCCAAAATATCTTCGGTTTTGCAGTTGCGCATTAAACTAGTTTTCTTGGAAGTTTTATTCGAAGCGAACTGGCTCAATGTAGGTGGTGGTAACCCGCCCCACGTCAATCTATTGATTAAAGTGGAAAGTGGTATCATAATCCTATCCTTATGACATAAATGCATGACGTTCAGAACAAAAAAGACAACAGAATTTTTCTAGATGCAATTTCGTCGTTTCCCCTGGGTGTTTTATGGTTTAGTAATAAAAAAGTCCCCGCCAATCGCAAGTTGTTTTCCAAAACTGGTATTACTTCTATGAATACATTTCGCGTAGAGCCGATGTTAATTTGGGAGCGTAGTCTTACTCGCTGGTCCTGGTCACATAATAGGTAACGCGACTCCTTGACATGGAAGTTCACCGACTAAACTCCCAAGAACTAGCCCGTAAAGTTTGCTTCGTCGCAGTATTATCCCTCCCAAGGTGGTGCACCCTTTACAGGAGACACCAGGAAAGGTTCATATCAAGCTTCTCGGGACAGTGCGCACGAGAACTGACGGCTAAACCGATTGAGGCTGTCGCTCTAAATTTTAGGCGTACCTTCTTGCGTCGTGCTGAGTAACGCGATTGACATCAGAGGCCGTTTCTAACTTTCACGGTACCCTTTTCACCGCCCTCTTGTTTGCCACAAAGCAGCCCAGTATGCGGGTTCAGCCGCTGTCTCGTTTCTGGCGGTTCGTGGAGCACAACTACGGCCACCAGTCACTGCAAACACCCCTGGACAGCCTGTCTGAAGTCCTGGTCACAACGCTGCTAGTGTCCGAAGTGGTCTTACAAGTATCGCCTGCGGAACAGGGGCATAGGAGATGAAGGTGAGAGTATGAACCAATATGCATAAACAAGCTGTTTTTTTTTTCTTTTCTGGGAGTGTTAGCTAATAACTGATCACGTTTGTCTCAAGGGCTTTGCAAGTGAGATTTCATTAAGGCGTAAGAGCAAGCACGATGATAGAAGCGCTGCCATGAGCCTGTACAGAATGCCCGTGCATTGCACATCGTTTGACGTTGGTGCCACGCTCTGTGTACATTCACTACTTTTAATTCTTTTTATTTGTGTATTTATACTGTCAACCCTCACTTGAGGGTCATTACAGAGAGGGAAGTATTCAATACGGTAAACAACTACAGACATTGACGCTTTCAGCAACTTAGAACAAAAACACAAGCACATATTCATTGCTGTGCGAAGTAAAAGAGCGCAATAAAATTTTTTAACATGCTGCGGCAATTTATTCGATGCTTTTACAACATCAGTAAAAAAACGAATTACGAAAGACGTCTGTGCGAGCACCGAAAGGGCGAACTGCGGCGTCATCGTATATTCGGCTGCTGAGCTTATTCGGGGGTGGGGGGGGGGGGGGGGGGGTGGGGGGGGGGGTACGTAAAAGCTGTTATCGATTCTTATTTGACCTTGTAATATCTGGAAGAATAATTTTAATCGTTGCTTTTGTCTTCTAGTTTCCAGAGATTCCAAACCGCTTCGTTTTAACATCTCGGTAACTTAATCCGTTCCTTTATATTTCGAGCATACAACTCGTGCAGAAAGTCTCTGAATTCGTTCCATTTTAACTATTACATCCTTTTGGTGGAGGCTCCAGGCAGCAAAAGCATATTCTAAAATAGGCAGCACAATTGTTTTATATGCAAGCAGCTTGACGTATTTCGTAGCGTTCGGTAACTTAGCACGCAAGAAACGCAGTTTTTTGTAATGGGCACAGCACACTTTCTCAACATGTGCACGCCATTACAGGTCATTCGTAATATGCACTCCCAAATATTTAACTGCATACACCTGCGGTAAGTAATTAGGTCCAATTCTGTAGGTAAAGGGTAAAACGTTTTTCGTATTAGCTATATGCGTATATGTTGACTTAAAATAATTTATTTACGGGGCTGGTGTCGTAAAAGTTACATATGGCTGGTATTCCAGCTTGTTGGCATTTTTTTTAAGGTAGGGAAGCGCTTGTCAGGCTCCGATGTAGCCAATGACATGTTTTTAACTCATAAAAAAGATTCCTTCTTGGTGCGCAAGCAGTCTCGTTTGGGCAATTTTCTTCATTAGGGAAGTTAACATAGATTTTGTTTCCTGTCTTTTATGTTTGTGCAACAGACTCATCATCAATGCTTGCTATTGGATCTTTTTTGGCGTGTTTCGCGCTCTATCACAGAGCGATACCTCAGGGTGACTTTTAACACGCTTCGTGTATCTTTTGCACAGCGCAGGATGACATAAACCTTCTTTCTACGGCTTCCCTTCCGTGCATGCCGCCCTTTCCCTGTATCAGCGTCGCCTCACTTCTATCGCGCCGTTGTTGAGTGCGCAAGCCGTACACGCACATACACACAAATACTCGGGCGGCGAGGGGCTAAACTTATTTAGGCCATAATATTGAAACGTTTAGCGTTTAGTTGGGCGCTAACAAACATGCGTTTACAATGTCCTTAGGATGCTAAAAAACAAAAAAACCTAAATTTACACGAATGAAATTAATTCTCATAGATGTTTATCCCTGCGCCCCTCTCGTGTAAACATGCATGTGACAGCTTTACGGTACTGCGCATGTTCTTGTTCTTTGAAATGCGCACTCAAAAAGGCCGTTATCCTAATGCTTTAAAACACACCCGCATCCTGGCGAGTCGTTTACGTCAGTATAAATACGGGCAAAGTAAAAAATGTTTATAGTTCAAAAAAGTTTATAAAGGTGAGAAGTACGCTAGTCAAGTTGGTGCTCATTAAATCCATCCGTGACTAATATTTTCTTCATGCAACCATAATAACCACGAATCACAGAGAACCCCAGCCAAGTTTACTCTCCCATAACTATAGCATATTTGATTAGGCGTATTTCTTTTACATTTTCTTACTGCTGGCGCTTCAAGTTCGTATTTCGCTATGGCTTATGAAAAGCTTACTCGGACTCAGAGCAATACAAAGAGCAACTTTCTCAAACTTCCCAAGCCGGAAGTTCTGCGTCGTTAATTGACGCCACCCAGTTATTTCTCGCCCTTGGAAGGGTCTCGGTCGTGCAAGGGGCATTATTTTTGTTTTCCCTGCACTCACAGCGTTCGAGGGACATTTTACGACAGGCTTTCTCAGTAAATTTATTTCTTAGCACGTTTTCGCTTTCTCAGACACTTAGTTCCCCCCTCGATAAGCTTTTGGAAAAGTGACGTCTTCGAAGATGGCGATTCCTTCGTTATGCGGTGCTTGAGAAACACGACAAAATGTGTGTTGGGTTCTCAGTGTCTTTTCACTCGGCGTGACTCTTTCACTCAAAATTTTGAAGATATTTCCACCCGCTTTTTTACGGTAAAATTGAAGCTAACGGTTTACAAGCCTTCAGCCGCCCCTGCAGTTTCATTCCCAACTTTTATTTGATGCTTGATGGGCATTCCATTATTGCGTGGGACATGACATCTGGAGCGCCCAATGTTGGGTAGTCTGGGTGTGGGCAAAAGGTGGGAAAGACACTAAATGTCTGGCGAGGTGAGCACGGACAAATAAAGAAGGAGAAGACTCACACGAGCAGTGTTGTCTGCTTCTTCTTTATGGTCCTGATTCCACGAGGCATTTTTTTTTAATTATCATGATGCTATGCACGCACTTGCTAAAGGAATTCACGATGTGGTGCCTAATCTGTTGTCGTTGCCACGTTTGGCGCAAGTACGAGACCGACATTTCGCACATTACAAAAAAAGAATGGTGAGCCAGGTTGCTTTCCTGTGAAATGACAGACTCACTCAAGTACAATCACGTACTGCTCGCCTTGTGTTCAGTTCACGAGATTGGGACGATTATTATCACCTAATAAAAGTTAAGTATACAATCGAAAAGGCTGGCATCACAACGTCCCACATGACTCAAGCAGAGGTTCACACTATAGATAGTTTTTTATCTTGTAAGGCTAAAGCCATCTCGTTTCGTCACCCTGAGCGACATCATTAACTCTCTGATCACTAAGTGCGTAGACAGGCGTGTCACCTGCCGATTTGTAATGCTCTTGCAGCGTTTGATCAATATAAGGTTTTGAACAACGGCATCTCTGACTTTGGTTGCAGGTTCCCCAGGTGTTTCCAGATGCTGCGCATAGGCCTGAGCCTAACACCAGTGCTGACAGATGTTAACGGTCAGCCGAGCCTCTACCGGAGCCCGAGGACAGAAGACGAGCCTACCAACGAGCTCGAGCGGTGAGTGCTGACCGACGCGCTTCACCGACGCGCATGTGTAGCTTTCAAGAGGGAATCTCTTTAGCAAGTCGTAATTTTTCGTGTCCGAAGTTAAAACTCCAAGAAAATGCCGAGCGCACGCACGTGAGCGCGGGCCTGGCGGCAACCTCCCGGCAGTTAACAAAACCACAAAAGTGCCTAGCACTCGTGTAGGCGTGCCTCTAGACGACCGCCCAGCGTCCCCAGCGCACGTTTTTCAAGCCAAGCATGCCCACTTAGGGGGATTGGCCAAAATTGCGGCGACCACCCAGAGGTTGAGAACACCAAGAAAATTCCGAGCGCTTCTGTGTGCGTGCTTTCGGCGATTACCCAGCGTCCCCGGCGCACGTTTGTCAATTCCGGAATACTAACTTGAGGTGAGTGGCCAGGATTTAAAAAGAGGCTCCAGCGTTTTTCTTAATCGTGGCAACACTTGCTTAAAACAAGAAAGACACACCACAGCGTACGCCCCTCCAAGCTGATTTAAAATGATTATCACTTCCAAAAAATGAAAAAAAGCTAACACTCATAGTAACAATGATGCAGTAAAGGCTGTTGCGGCAGCGAAGAAGAAGCAAACCGGTTGCAATACTGGACATAGAGGTTGCGTACAGAGGTTGCGTACGGCTTCGCTACCTTCATGTCTTGCGCATTAGTGTGAGCTTCCTTCATTTTTTATGGCACCGGCTCTATAATATTAGTGATGCATGGACACAGAGCGTGGCACCAATGTCAAAGGCTCTGAAATGCACGGACAATCTGCATAGGTTCATGGCAACGGTTCTCTCACTTTGGTTGCTCTAACGCCTCAATGGCATCTCACTTGCAAATCCCTTGTGGCAAACGGGATCAGTTATCAGCTAACACTCTCAGAAGAGAAAAAAATTCAGGGAATCTTGCCCTTAAGCGCAAGACTTGAATGGCGAAGCTGTTGTAGGTGAAAATTGCCGGAAACATAGTTAAGTCTCAGTATCATTGTTTATTTGCATACTTGTAGTGCTAGTAATGGTCGTCATATGCATCGAAGAGGTTGTCGTCTTCTTTGCGGCGAGTGGTGGATGCAAGGTCATCCTCAGCATTGTAGACTTGCTCCACCATTTCGTCAGCGACTGGAGGTAGCGGTTGCGGGATCTGTAAGTTGGCTCGGGAAGGAGTGGCACACTCGTAGCCATGTCTACAATTATCCATAATGGGCTCTAGATAATGCGGCGGCCGCTGTGACCTCTCCCAAACAGGGGGAGGTCACCACCACTTTTCATCTTTGTAATTAGCGCTCGGGTTTTTTTACATGCCTGGTATGGCTTGACGACAGCGCTGGAGGTTCTTTTTTTTTTTCTTTCTAAAGCCACCGTGCGAGCCGGGGACTCGGCGGTCGCCGCGAGGCTCGTGCTCAAGAGGGCTCGCCATTTTCTCGCTCCTCGGGTTTTTACAAGTTTCTTTTCTTTTTTTGCTAAAGCCACTGCTCGTGCCGAGGGCGCTCGGCAGTAGCCGTGAGGCACGCTATCACGAGCGCTTGACATTTTCTTGGTATTTCTTCCTGCAACGGCGAACTTTCGGCTTGCACAACAGATTCGCTGTTAAAAACCCGGGCCACTTCCACTAACGTGAAACCTGGGGAGGGGTGAGGCATGCAGTGAATAGGTGTTATCTTGGTGCCTTGGTGTTTTTGCCCATGGAGATGAAACAGGGCGGGGTAGAGGTATACAGCTTCGCTGTAAAAGACGCGTGCGGCGTTCTACCACGAGGCGTTGGAATACGAGTGCCCCGGTGTTAGTACCGTGAATACATGACACTACGACAGCATGAAACGACAATGACGTGAGACGCCGACAGTCCGAGCCCCTAATGGGATTTTCCCCTAAATAAACGACAAGATGCGGGTGGTTTCATGCAGTACAGAAAACTATTGAGTCCAGTTTCGAAAATGAAGTCCAACAATTTCTTGTAGCTACGCGGCCCAGACAGCTGAAGCCTCATTTTCAGACGATATTTGGAGCAAAGAAAGCTGACATGCGACTAGTTGTTTCCCCTCCGACAGGACGGTAGTAAAAAACAAAGGAGCCTTATTGAACTCCTTCGCCATAGCAGGTATGTACTCCCGAAATTTCAAGTCGGCAGGTCAAGCATTTCTGGCTGGGTGTTGATATCCCATCTTCGCCATTTTCACTTGGGAAGGGTGTAATTTCGAAAATCCTGTTCATATTTTCATGGTTTGTTATGACAATATCCTGAAATATGCTTTTGGGTAATAGGCTGGTAAAATTTGTAAGAAAAACCCAATTGGAGATGTGAATAGAAGGTACGGCAAGGATGTCGGTATTTTTCTAAAAATATTGGAAAGCGAAATGTACGACCCCTCAGCTTTGAGCAAAAAGTAGGCCCCTACTTGAATGTTCCTTATTCTCTGCCTTTGTTAAATGCACGAGCATGGCCAAACGAGGATGCCTCTAGCTGCCATATCTGCAACGTTGCTATTTGTGACAGTTTTGCGATTGGTACAATCTTTATTGAACAAATAATGACAATTCAATTGGAATTTGTATTTTCTGTGGGTATCAATACCACCGCGATCACCGCCGCAGCACCGGTACTGAACACCGTACGCTTGTAATCCCCGCTACAAATCGAAGTGTAAGAGCCCCTGTCTCCATGCCAACACCATGGACGCTGTCATAGGGCTCACCGCTCAGTGGCCTGGCGAGTTCGTGTGTCCCTGAGCGGTCTGCGTTACGCCCAGATGCCCGAGCACTCTAGGTAAGGCTTCGTCATTTCGGATGTGCCTACATGGAGTGTAGCTAGCACTGAAGCACTGAACAGTGCAACGCGGTCGTTTCCTGGGTATTTTCTTTACGTATAGACGACGCATTGGGGGTGTTAAGAGTGTTAAAATGGCATAAAGGAACAAAGGGCATCTGAAGAGGCGTGCTAATAAAAAGCAATTGTGTGAGAGAGGAACAACCGATACATTTTCTCTTGGCTGTCAAATATTGATCTCTTTGCAAGCACGGCATTGTCTACAAGTGAAAATTTCTTTGCCTACGTTTTTCAAGTGTGTGGGATATTAGTAATTTAACTATTGTAAACTATTGTAAACATGTAAAAGTTAATGTAAATTAATGAACTGTAAAAATCAATGAAATGTAATAAAAAGTCGATTTAGTAGCTACAACAGTAAATATTGTGTAAGGCCGGACCAAAACGTGCTCTTGCTCTTCGCTGTACAATATTAATTTTTTTGCAAGCACGGCATTGTGTAGAAGTCGAACTGTACTCGCGGCATCTTTAAAACGTATACTACTAAATAAATTTCAGAAAATGAGGCGTCGTTACCAAGAGTTTAATTGCTTTATTGACGTCATCTGTAAAGCAGCGAAAACTGAATATTTGCTCCAATGTAGAAAATTTTGTGCCGCCGCAAACGAAAAATGCGGAACAGTTACATGACTAAACATATCTTAAACACACTCGTGAGTCGCTGTTAGGTTCATAACGGCACTCTGAAGCCGTTCGAAGGGGACCACCGGGCTTTCAAAAAAAAAAAAAGCAAGAAAGAAACGCGACATTTCTCGATTAAAAATTCCTTTTTATGTCGCCTTTTTTTTTTGTTCGACCATTATAATTGTATGCTCAGGCCTTTACACCAGAGGAGTGGCTGTGTTAAAGCTGAACGCATGCAGTGGTTCAGCAACGCTCTCTTTCATGTGTTTCACGCTATGAGGGATTTACAGAGCGCGTTAATTGCGGCCCGCAAGAAACGATGGTGATGTTTGGATTTTTATGGCAAAAAAACAAAAAAGAAAGAAAACTGCGACGCCAGAACAAAAGGGACGCTATTAGAGAACCGTAAGGGAAACAAGATATGGCACTGGCCGGCGCTGCGTTAATGGCGACACAATATACCGCGGTAAATGGAGGGTTCATCAAAGCGTTATACAGCCAATTGCGGGGCTACTTAACGCTCCACGTGAAAGATTACCACGGCAAACGCAACTAAAAAAGAAATACGGGGATGGATACAACGAAAATCTCGCTCTGTGCAAGCCTGCAGTGACCATCCGGCTCCCCGCGCGCTGCCGCCAGGCTAAATGAAAGGAATTACTTCCACCGCCAGGAATCGAACCTGGACCAGAAAAGAGAAACGGAGCTACAGCCCGTCGTCTTACCGACTGAGCTACGCCCACTTTTTTTTGTAACAGTACCCTTATTTACAAATATACAAACAGTGCCGTATGAAGTGATTACAGTGGTTCTCGAGTATAACAGGACATGGCACAGACGGTGTACTCAACGAGCACAGCGGCGGGTTTACCACCTGCGCACATTCAAAGCCTGCGTGTGGAGTGCAAACCGCATAATCTGTGACAACGGCATTACCATGGTTTGGATTAGCGGCCAACGGAACAGCGTCCGGGGAGGGCCTTAGCGGCGATGCATGAAACAAGAGTGAGGTGGATCCAGTGAGAGAGCCATAGCCGCGCGTCCGCCTTCCTCCTCGCCCTCAGCCAGACACCCTTCTCCGTTTTCTTTCTGCCGTCGCTGCTGCGTTCGGAATCCGCCTCCGCAAAATCCAGGTAACCGCTGCCAGAGTCTCTGGTTTCATTCTTTGCAGAGCCACGTGTGTGAATTGAAGTGGCGTCGCATGGGTAATCGTTGTGGGTGTCGTTTGCAGCTCCACAGCCCGACCACCTTCACAGCGTTGATTGGAGCCAATTTTTTTTTCGGAAATGAGGAGGATGAGATCTCGCTCATGGTGATCGCTTTGTTTCTGTTTTGAGTATGAAGAGGATGCAGCGTGCCCGCCTTTGTGGTGGTGAATGGGGCAGCGTAATTGTCTCTGGCGTTTTGTACAAAACACGAACTTCTTGGGTTAGAAACATTTTCTTCCCTTTGGAGTGGCGCTGCGTTCAATGGGCATCGGCTCAATATGTAAGGAATTTGGTTTTACCGTGTCGAAACAGTTGCGTATTCGTTAGATAAGTAGGTTTTCATTTACGACCACGTTGATACGCGACCTACTGGTCGCAGTATACGAGATAGCGCGCGGGCTGTAAATTTTGCAACGAACACCTGTTAAGCCGAGGTATAAAAGAGAGAGGTGCTTGTAGAGTGACTGCGGGGTCAAACGCCGTGTTTACAGGTCGTTTTCACGTCGCCTGTTCCCACATACCTGCGTGCGAACGTCACGGAGTCTCCATCGTTAACCCCACTATTATGATAGAATATGCACGTTTCTACAAAAAAGCCACGTATAATTTCGAAAACGAAGAACTCCTTCATCGCCAGCCAAGGAAACATACATACATTGTAAGAAAGAGAATGAAGTCGTACAATGATAACATATCCAAATTTATTCCCTCCATTAAATAGGTGAACTACGCTACAGACGCCGCAAAAAAATATCCTTGATTGGACCAATGGTTCCATTTTGTTCGGGAGGCAGCCAGGATTACTGAATGGAACAGAATCGGGCCCTTCGCAATGCTGCGCTTGCTGCTTCAGATATTTGGTGAAGATATAGGGAGCATTAAGTGCGGACACAAAATGAAACGAAATGCACGAGCATGCACAAGGGGGCCGCAGAAAATGGGAGCAGTCAACGACTGGCCTCTTGTCTGGAGGCCTATAGGAAGCCTAAATAAGATTTACAACCCCGCACCGCACTGTTGTTTGTGTTTCAGGGGCCTGAAAAGTATATTTCTCACGAATTTATAAGGTGTAAGCATTAGCCTTTGGAAAATAAAATTGTCCGCACAGTAGACCGCTTGAACCAGCACATTAGAGTCTATGGCGTGCACGAGCGTCACTAATTTCTTGTTTGTTTCTCTTTCTCTCTATTTCTCTCTCTCTCTGTCTCTCCCTCTCTCCCTTTGTCTCTCTCTCATCGTCGCAGTTGCACCGGATTTACAAAAGCGGGCAACGCAAAGCGTTTATAGATGAGTTGGATCACCTGCAGATGGGAAACTTGGAAACAAGGAGAGCAACCGAGGACATTAAACGGTACTCACGATTTTATTTTAATGTGTGACTTTAGAGCAGTCATGGGCACGTTACCGAATAAAAGTAAAAGTGTTACAGTTACAGTTACCTAACCCAAAAAAGTAACTCTGTTCCAGTTACAGTTACGATTTTCCAACAGTAACTAGTTAGTTACAGTTACTGCAAAAAAGTAACGTCGTTACTTCGTTACTTTTCCGTTACTGTATAAAACTAAGTAATAGCTAAAAAGATTTGGCTTATTTAATAAAAACGTACGAAGGCATGCAGGCAGTAAAAATTACACCTCGTAAAGCCTACATGAGGGGAACCTAAAGTGATGCACTCTCATGCCCAAACCAACAATCATTGTGTACGCCTCATTTTTTTTTTATTACTGAAGTTTTGCTATCCATCATAAGGAACTTTATTTTTTTGTTGCTACACTCTCACTGCAAGAATTTGATTTGCAAACATCATTGTAGCATAGAATTAGTTGTTTTTCAAAGTTGGAATCAGAGAGGCCGAACTTATACTACACAGAGCTGGAGGACGACACAGCCGAAACAATCTTTCAATGTCAACTTAATTTATTTTCGCCTACAATGCTGTCGCTTGACCGCCCCGCGTAGTGAGAGAGAATGGGAAAAAGGTGGCGGATCGACGGAAGGCCTCTGGAGGAAAGGTGAAACGGACGTGGGAGTACTTCGGTTGTCGAGGTGTTTCTGAAAGATACTAAAAAAAAAAATTACGCCCACCTCCCCTCGCGGGAACCCTGGTGTGATGCGACGCTGAAGGGGGTTTCATTGTGCATTTCCGTTGGGTCGATTACTCGAATGGCGTGAGCAATCGTCGGGTAATGCGAGAGAGAGAGAGAGAGAGAGCAAACGTAGCGCGGACGACCGTCGACTGAGAGACCGGCCGGAGCGCGGCACTCCGCTTATATGCGCAGCGCGCCCGAAGGAGAGGAGACCGCGGAGAGAGAGGGCGCTGCACATGCGCACAGCGCGCTTGCTCTGCGCGCAGCGCCGCCCACCGGCGGAGTGAGAGTGTGCTGCGCCACGCGCGTGCAGATGTTGAGCGAGAGTGTTCGCTATCGGAGAGAGGAGAGGGGGTGAGTGGAGGAGAGACGCAGCTGTGCGGACGCGGACGCCAACGACGACGGACGCAGGACAGGGCCGCCGGCAAGAGATGCTCCTCTCAGCGTCGCATCTAAAAGCGCTTCGTTAACTTTTTATTTCGTACTTGTGGTCGGAGACGGGGACCAATTTGAGCCATTGCTGAAGCGACGTTTGTCAGTGGGCCCTCGGAGTCGGTCTCCCGCCCCAACCCCCCGCCACCCCCATCCCCGGAATGAGACAAGATATTTCCAAAGGGCATAAAAACTGAAATGAACGCTTTACTGTTTTCCCCTCCTCCTCCTCCCCCCTGTCCTCACAAAGGCGGATTTTGCCGTCTCGACCGGAAAACACTGCTTTCGCAATCCCAGCCTTCCACAGCAATCACGTCGCCGATCCCAGGAACCCCTCCCTTCGTTTGCTTTGAGGCGTAGGCCGAACGAAGCTCACCCAAGTATTCCTTGCACCAAACCTTCAGGAGCAGATGTAGCTACTGTTTTCGTTTCGGCCACAGCCCTCTAAACGAAGTCGCGAGGCTTTTCAAGAACATTTCTTCGTGCAGTGGCAGTGTGGTCAGACGTCTGCCGGCCAAGATGCTGGCTGGTGTGAGGGCAGCCGGGGGCCACCATTGTTGGGGCCGTCGTATGTGTGGAGGGGCATGAAATTTATTATTTCCTCGACCTCGTTCGAGCACTGTTGACAGCTCTATGAAGCCTCTAGACATGGGGTTCCAAACGCGTGGTCCCGAATACGGCCAGGGGTCTCGCACAATGGTCGCAAGCAACTGCGACTTGTAAATCGAACACTCTAGAGTGCGCTTAGGGCTGGACGAGCGCGAGGCGACCGAGAGACTCCCCACGGCGTTTTATGACCCTGCAAACGGGGCTGCACGTTGCTAATGAGAAAGAGACGCCCTGACCGGAGTTTTGTTCAGTGCGTTGTGCGGCGTTTGTGGGTGTTTGTTTTCATGTTCGGCTTTGTATTCCTGTTCGCCTTTGTTTTCCTGTTCTCTGCACTCCAGATGTGGCGAAAATGGTGCAGCCGCGCATCGTACTATAGGTTCTGGCGCGTCAACATGCATCCACGTGCGCTTAGGCGCGTGTCGCAGGGTATGGGTGAGAGCGATGTCGCGCTGCTGAGGAAAATACTGCAGCTTAGAAACTTCGAGCCATTAGTGGACCGCGTGGAACACAACGCACACGTGCACGCCTAAACATTTCTAGTCCAGATCTTTTTCACCCATGCAAAGGGAGTGAGCTGGCATAGATGAAGTAGACTAAGGTTCTGCGGAGGAAAGGCCGAAAAAGTGAAACGCACAAACTGTGCAACGGTTGTTAATGAGTGTTGCTGTTGGATAATTTTTTTATAGAAATAAAGCAACTGCAACGATATTTATCGTTACAGTTACTCCACAAAAAAGTAACAGTGTTACAGTTGCAAGTTACTGAAAAAAGTAACTAGTTACCGGTAACGCGTTACTAGTAACTAGTTACTGCCTAAGACTGCTTTAAAGCATAAATTCTCTTGCCTAATAATACTACGTGGCAGGCCTATTTTAGCAAACGAGTTGGGGCAGTTAAGCACCGCTTGTCAAAATTGTGCGATTCGTGTACGAGCTGTATGAGCAGTAATAATTTTAAGCAAACCCCCGAACTGTGCTCAACAGGACAATGTTTAGGCTTTTTAAGTACGGCAAACTGGGAGACCAAAGCTAGTTCAAAGCTCAGAAGCTCTTGAGTGATTAAGCCAGGTTGGCACAATCCTGACTAGCAGAACTTCCGTTGATTTTTAGCGCACCAAGACACACAAATTACGGCTTTTAAAGGCTGCCGTGCGCTCGTGTCTCTGGTAGGAGTGCCAGCCCGCACGGCATGGCCGACATGCACCCGCTGGCTGTGGCGCTGCAGCGCTATTTCAACCGGTGGCTCGCAGCTGACAACTACTACTCGAACATGATGATGATGATGATGATGATGATCATTATAAGCTCTCCCTTTGTATCGGGACGTCGGTTGTTACCAACTAACTTGCCTGTGCTATTCTACTTATTTGCCCTACCCTTAAAGGGACACTGAAATGAATTTGTCAAGCTCCCGTTTTTGCTTGCACTGCGTAGACTGGCTCAAATTAACACACTTTTCATCGTTTATCCGGTTGATAAGCCGGTAATTATTTTATAAAGCCCGAAAGAAGAAAAACTACCATGCGGGGTCTGCGGCGGCCGCACCAACTAACGGCTGTGACGTCGGGAGGAGGGGCGCCGTGATTGGACGTTGCCCAAGGTTAGCAATCACACAAGTTTCGGTTTCGGTTTCGGTTCTGTAAAACAACATGCTTGACATCCAATGTTATCGTTGTACGGTCATTCTCGATATCTCAATCGCCATACCGCGCTTCTGCCATGTTGTCGGCAGTAATATGCCTAAGATAAGCCTCCCAGGACGGCTTGGCATCGTAGGAATCACTAGCCGAGGCCTACGCAGTGCATGAACGCCCTCTGCGTCACCGCAGACGCTCAAATGCCATGCGGTTTTCCCCCATATTTGGAGCTTGCCTCACTCATGCCTGTATAGTAAATTGCATGTTCGCACCAGGCCAAGAGGGTCTGCTGATTCTGGCCTGTGCCCATTGCCCGCAAGGACTCGGTGCTTGTGGCAACAGTACGCGAACGAGAACTCGCTAGCACGTCAGTGTCAGTCTGCGCGCGTTCTGCAGACTCGCTCATTGAACAGTGAACAGCCCTCCGAAGTAAACGTCCCATAAGTATTTCTTTTTACTACCAAAACATACGAGGCCTACGGACAAAAGCGCAACAGTTCTTTGATAATGTGGTTCTTTTCGATCATGACGTATACTGCATTACTGAGACGTGGCTCTCAGACCAAATTGCTTCTACAGATTACTTCCCGGACGAGTACGCTGTCTTTCGCCATGACAGAGACTACGAACGCACCGGTCAAAAGTACGGTGGAGGAGCTTTAATCGCCCTGCGAAAGTCCATGGTTGCGTTTCGCCGAGCTGATCTCGAATTGGGAAATGAATGCGTTTGGGTCGAAACAAAGACAAACCGCGGAAAAAACCTGCTCATTGGCGTGTATTATATGCATCCAACTCTAGACTTCCCCGCCTTCGCGTCCGTTTTTCAGCACCTCTCAGAAAGTATAGACCCTGGAAAGTACAACATTCTTTTATTCGGTGATTTCAACGTGCCCGGCCGGTGGTGGAATCCCGGGGAAAATGTTGGCAATTCTACCAAAGCCGCTCACTTGTTTAACTTTTTCTCATTCGCTGGATTGGCATATGCTGCACTTCCTCCTAACCCCGTAGGAAATGTCCTTGACATCGTCTTCTCCAACTTGACCTCCTTAGACCTTAAACACGCTCGAGAAGCCCTTGTTCCGGTCGACCCGTGGCATGAACCATTCACTGTCACGGCTTTACTACCGGTTACCTATGAGCGGCGCATGGAGACCCCATTCTTTGATTTTCCCCGTGGCGATTACAATGCCCTCTACATAACGCTCCAGGAGACGAATTGGGAGCCAGTCTACACATCGCATAATGCAGACGCAGCGGTGCAGCTGCTCACAAAAATTGTCCAAAAAGCAATGGACGAGCACATACCAAAAAAGTCTAAGCGCCCTCATCAATTCCCTTTCTGGTTCAGCAAAGAACTCCGCACCGCGCTGCGCAGTAAGCGTCGATTCCACAAACTAAGGAAAGCTAAAAACGACACGTCCGCCGACACTAACTTCAAAGAACAGCGCTCACTTGTGAAAGTGCTGCTCGCTCGCGACAAAAAACATTTTTCGGACTTCACAGAATCTTCGCTTACCCGATCCCCGAGCGACTTCTGGCGGATCTTTAGCACGCGCACAAAAAGGCCCCTGAGCGGATTACTCTGCAGGATGGCGACACCATCGTTTCCGACCCAGCCAGCATTGTTGAAATATTCACAAAACACTTCTTGTCCGCGTACTCCTCGTCACGCGACAGTGGCTTCCCGCTTCGGCTCGCGCAGATAGGTGATGTCATACACACGCCCAACATAACCGTTGAGGATGTCACGGCTGCTATCCGCAGCCTACCTTCGAAGAAATCCTCAGGCCATGATAACATCCCATGCTTTATTGTAAAAGGCTGCTCTGCCATTTTCGCGCCGTTGCTCTGCCACATTTTTTGTCTCTCGCTTGAAGAGCGGCACTTTCCGACAAATTGGAAACCCGGCGTTGTTTTTCCTCTCCATAAGTCCGGAAATGCGTCGGTGCCTGGGAACTATCGACCAATATCTCTCCTTAGTTCTTTCTCAAAAGTTTTCGAAAAAGTAGTACACCGTTATCTCTTGTCCAAAATCCGGCCCCTCATTTATAGTAATCAGCACGGTTTTATACCTGCCCGGTCCGTCGAATCAAACCTTGCCTGCTTTCTGAGTGACGCCAGCAAGTACATACTTTCACGTCAACAAATGGATGCCATCTACTTCGACTGCAGCAAGGCCTTCGACCGCGTAAACCATGATTTGCTCCTTCGCAAACTGTCTCCTTATGGCTTGGCTCCTGCTTTCTGCGAGTGGTTTGCAACCTACCTCAAACAGAGAACAAACTTTGTTCAGTACGCTGGTGCTAAGTCTCGCAGCTTCACTGTACCGTCCGGGGTTCCCCAGGGCTCTATTCTCGGTCCTTTATTGTTTAACTTATTTGTGAATGATGTGCAGTTAATTATAAAGCATTCATCTCTATTGCAGTTTGCAGACGACATGAAACTCTATCGCGCAGTGGGATCACAGGCGGACTGCGCCCAGCTTCAACGCGACGTACAAGCAATCTCCCTCTGGTGCAAAACTAACTACTTAGATTTGAATCCATTGAAGACCGTTACAATTACATACACTCGAAAAACCTCTCCTTTAACCTTCCCATACCACCTCGACTCTCTGACGATAAGAAGAGTAAGCGAAACACGTGATTTGGGCGTTCTGATGGATTCGAAACTACGATTCACACCGCATGTTAACTACCTCGCACGCTCATCTCTTCGGACTTTGGGCGCTATCTCTCGTGCAACAAGGGACTTCTCAGGAGGTTCGTGTTTCCTTGCTCTGTACAAAGCCCTTGTACTCCCAAAGCTGGAGTTTGCATCGGCAGTCTGGAACTGCATGAGTGCGTCGTCGTCTTTGCGCTTGGAAAGGGTTCAGAAAAGGTTCACGCGTATCTTCTCTCGCCGCTACACCCTACACGAGAAATACGCTTACAAGGATGTCATCAAGCGGCTGAAGCTCGAAGAACTGCAATCTAGACGCACAAACCGCGATTTAGTGTTTTTGTTCAAGTGTATCCACTCCAGATTCGACAGCCCGAAATTAGTGAGCTCTGTTCGGCTAAGGGCGCCATTTCGAGCTCTCCGCCCCCACCTTTGCTTTGATGTGACCACCTCAGAGATGCTGTCTCCAGTGTGCCGTGTGCAACGCGTGTATAATGATGACTTTCGTGCATGTTTGGACGTCTTTTCCGGCAATGTTAACTCTTTTAAACGCGCCCTGAAGAATGCATGCATTTGAAGCCGCTGTTGCCCATTCAGTATGGTATAGAAGTTATCTCGTGTTCGTGTTTTCCGTTCCCTTCCCATTTTCTACACTTCCGCTTTTAGGCTTTACCTTCAATCCCTCCCACACCCTCCATCTATCATACTCCTTCAGGAAACCTACGGTGTATACAACATTGCAGGGTACGATTCATTCATACAGCCCAGTATACCGACTCGCCGCGATCCCAATCCTCGTACCTATGTTGTGACATATGTCCTCCGCACATTACCAACTCACCAGGTAGATGTTTCCGCATACAACTCTATTATGTCGGAATCGGTCCTTACTATCACTCAATTTCCTGGATGCTCTATCCCACTAATTGTCATGAATTCGTATTGGCTTCCTAAGGCGAGACCCGCTTTGGGGTGGTTAGGTAAGATCCTTCGCTCCTACCGCGATCATGCTGTTATTTGGGCTGGGAATTTTAACGCTCACCATCCTGATTGGCTCTACACATACACCTCACCATCAGTTCAACTCCTAAGGCGGGTCACTCGGCAACTCCGATTTTCTCTGCTTAATGATCTAACCAGCCCTACACGACAGGGCAATAGTTGCCAAAGAGATACGATTCCTGATCTCACTTGGGCAATAGGCTTGCCTTCGGCTATATGGGAAGTCCAGGATAATTCTCTAGGCAGCGATCATCACATTATTCACACAACTGTACCCTTGAATGGTGCTTCAATTCCGTCACCGCGAAGTGCTCGCCTCACTAATTGGAATGGTTTCCGGGAATCAATCGATACGGCTGCCATATCTGATTTAAGCACCTGGAATTCTGCAATTCTCGACGCCTATGGCCATAACACCAAGCTTATTGCTCTTTCTGACACACGTCCGGCTGTTGATACACATCTTTTACGCCTTTGGGATCAGCGTCATGCGCTTATGCGCCGATGGAAGCGTAATAAGCGCAATCGCTCCCTCAAAGCACGCATCGATGCTCTCACAATCGAGGCTCTAGAATATGCGCGCACTCTTGAAACATCCAACTGGCTGTCCTTCTGTGACTCTCTGAGTGGAACACTGCATACAACTCGGATTTGGCAACTTATCCGTTCCATGTCCGGGCAGGCACGGCGATCCACGCACATCACATCGTTGCGGTTGCAGACAGGTCTTAGCTTGGCTGATTTGGCTGACGAACTTCAAGCTTCCTTCTTTCCTTTTCCTTCTTTGCCTCCGCCGCCTCATCCTGTCACTTATCCCACTCAAGAACCTATTGACGCAGATTTTACATTCGCTGAACTCCGCGCTGCACTCACCGATTGCAAACGACACACAACACCAGGACCGGACCTGATTACATACTCCCACTTAAGGAACCTTCCGGACTCCGCTCTAGAAACTCTTCTAAATTTCATCAATGAAGCATGGCGAACAGGCTGTATCCCCCCTGAGTGGAAGACTGCTAACATCCGCCCTATTCCAAAACCAGGCAAATCACTTGCTTTGAACAGTCTACGCCCAATTTCACTTACGTCCTGTGTTGGAAAACTGATGGAGCGTATGGTCCTGCATCGTCTCACTTGGCTTCTTGAACATAGCCAATTCTTTGACTGGACTATGACTGGGTTCCGCGCTCACAGGTCAACACAGGATACAACGCTGCGAATCCAACAAGAGGTGTACGCATATCCGAGCGCAGCCCAACTTAGAGCAATCGTGAGTCTAGACTTCCAAAAGGCGTTTGATGCAGTTTCGCACTCTGCAATTCTTGAACAAATCCGGATACTTACGCCTAGCTCCCGACTGTACAACTACATCCACAATTTTCTGACCACACGACTACACTCTTTGGTGTTAGAGGACTACCGCCAAACCCCCTGGACTCCTACCAGAGGAGTTCCTCAGGGATCTGTCCTTTCCCCTACTCTGTTCAATTTAGCACTTCGCCCCCTGCCTCGTATGCTACATTCCATTCCTAATCTCTCGTTTGGACTGTACGCCGATGACATAACCCTTTGGTGTTCTACCGGCAGCCCAGCTGCACTGTCCGACACACTTCAGGCTGGAATTGATGCGGTCCACTCGTTCGGGTCAAGCGTAGGTCTCACACTATCTCCGCAGAAGTCTGAGTACCTCATGGTCACTGATGAGCGTTTGCGGGCTAAAGCTAGCGACCAACGCTCTCAAGTAGAACTCGTGAGTGATGACATTCCTCTTCTACGTAAGGCCTGGCTGCGCGTCCTCGGCTTCGACCTACAGGATAATGGGAAGGCCTTAAAGTGGCTCAATCGATGTAAGGCTCAAATTACCCAACTAACTCACATAATCGGCAGGCTGACCCGACGTCGCCAAGGCCTACGAGAACACGATATTACGCGACTTGTGAACTCTCTAATATATACTCGCGTTCTTTATGCACTGCCGTACGTAAAATTAACGTCATCGCAACGATCCCAGCTTGAGCGGCTCCTCCGGCCTGCCACCCGCCT